>NC_079201.1:13432306-13754806 GCF_029499605.1 Hyla sarda | reverse complement strand
TGTATAATGCGGTGCCTATTACATAGCATTATACAGCGTCATCAGTGGCGGGAATGTAATGGTGAAACAAGTCGGATCCATGGAGGCCGAACAACTTACAGGACTCTAAGAATCTGCTGCTGACGTCTTGGGGCCAGAATCCTCCTGACACCTACTAAGGACTTTTTGCCCTAAATGACATGTCTTTCTATATACATTGATAGAGAATATATCGACACATAAAACAAGGAAACCCAAGTAATAAAATATATTTATTTAGATAGAAAAGTCACAAGGAAGCAGCGTCACACAGGACAACAGGTGCCAGCTGATCCTGAGTCCACAAGCAAGTCTTTTCCAGGCCTCCAGGCAGTCGGCCGACCATCTTCCAACCTCTCAGGGAAGGATTCCACTCTCAGCTCTCTCTGGCAGTGTGAGCTGCAACTAGTAAATCCCCCTCAGCTGGTGAAGCAGGCTGCCTTTAAGGCCAACAAAAGGCGGCCTGGATTGTGGGGAATGGCCCCCACCCTACACTTGGCCATTCCCAGTAAGAGTGGTCCCAGATAGGCCTTCCAGCCATACTACATCCACAGTGTCAGTCTGCATCACAGCACAGACACTGACTAAATACCGGCTCTTACTTCACCAAGGCCAGGAACCTTGGTGACACATATCGCCCATCAACCACCATGCCCTTCACCTTCTCATAATAGATAGATATGAGATAGATAGATAGATCTATCCATCCATTTTTTTTTGGGGGGGGGAGGGAGAGGGAGGGAGGGGGGGTCTTTTCCAGTGGGACGCTGTTGCTCCTAGTCTGATGGTATTGTGTCCTCTGCTGAAAATAGTTCTACTGTAACAAAGTCACATGATGAAGCGTCATCTGGCGTCACGTCATCTGGTTGATCCTCTAGTTCTCCATCTAATAGAGGCACTGTCAATGGATCCACACTCAGGACGCTCTCGGCTTCTATCATGTTCCTCTTAGATGTTGTAGTAAGAACCTACGAAGTGAAAGAAGAGCCGGACACGTTGTAACCTTCATATTCACTGACATATAAAGGCCCCAGACACAACAAATCTGCTACATGTGAACAAGACCTTGTAAATCTGGATTTCATATACTGACCGGGAAGTCCCAATACAGCAGAATCTGGCTTATGCAGGAGAACACCAACACGACCCACTCCAGGATGGTCAGCGTAATTCGGGAAGACTGAAAATAAAACAGAAATATACATTTGACTTTGTCCATTTTGGTCTTCCCCTTTATTCACCATGCGGTGGTGGGAATTACTGGGATTGGGATCCCATAACCATGTGAAGAAGTTCGCCCTGTGTGGTAGAATATATATACCTGTGTGCAGTACTCGCTTGTGCAGGTATACATTGCTGCCATTTTACAGGATAACCCTGAAAGGAGGATGTATATAGGAAAATAACCTCAACCCTGCAGAATGGGGTCATATTTTAGTAGAAAAACACTGATCACGATCAGAAGTGACAAGATAACCCGGCTCCACCACCATCAATGGCAAAGGACAGAACCTAAAAGTCATTATGGTGTCTGAAAGGATTTACTGGAGTTTCCTTTCATCCCATAACATAGTGAATTGTAAAGGATACGGCTAATGTTTGCCAGCAAGATGGTCACCGACAGCACCGTGGTGGTAAGGCGTCTACATCTCCGGTCCCTGGAGCCTGGATACAGCTGAGATGCCACAGATAAACCACCGTATATGACCGTACTGGATAAAACCGCCAGGCAGCTGTCATTAAGCATTGCTGAATCCTAGAGGAAAACAAAGAAAATATGACATTTCACAATATACATATCCTGTCCTAGATGACCAATCATCAGACAACACATATAACTCCATATCATTATACACCATTACCAGATATATGATTGTCCTGGATACTTAATATCTGCCAATGGTAAGTATACAGGATAATCCTACATCTGCCAATGGTGTTATTATATTATCTGTATTCTTATACTGGGCCTTATGTATCATTGTGAGGGGGTGTGAGCTCAGGCCCATTCTGTCCCAAGACCTACAGATCAGCAGGTTATCTGCCAATACATGGCCCCAGCTGTGCTGCTCTTCTCCTGGGTAAGGGGGCTTCATAGGTGACCAGGTAAGGGACCCTAACACCACAGAATCTGTATAAACAAACCTGTATCAATGGGGTTATGATGTTTCCGATACAGGTCATCCACCCGAATGTCAGCAGCCATGTTTGGTAGGTGATTCCACAAAGGCTTCTCTTCAGGGCCTTGATCTCCATGGACTTGTAGATGATGTATAAAATCCCGGCCTCTGAAATCCATATACAGAACAGTGTATAGATGGTATATATACCACACAAAGCATATACATGTCTGAAGATACTAATAATGAGAACATATACAGGACATATAATTCGGTAACATATGGTGGATCTGCCAAAAGTTGTCTGAAAACATGTGCTGAAGCTGTCATGGCGGCCATGTTAGTAGTTACTCAAGCAGCGGTTGATGGGCGTGGTCAGGAGGGCCCAGACTATACTTTTGCACCCATGAAACGCCTTTGTACTCAGGACGGCACTAATAATAATTCCTATAGATACACATAGTGCACTTACCTAGCAGAGAAGATACGGTGGACACTATAGTCAGCACGATGGATTCCGGATATTCTGCTCCAGTGTCACTGAGGAGAAATAGATTCCATGTATAACATTAGCAGAGCTCCGGGCCGGTCACTAGTCACAAGGGCCGGTCACTAATAACAAGGGCCGATCACTAATAACAAGGGCCGGTCACTAGTAACAAGGGCCGGTCACTAATAACAAGTATCGGTGACTAGTAACAAGGGCCGGTCACTAATAACAAGAATCGGTCACTAGTAACAAGAATCAGTCACTAGTAACCAGGGCCGATCACTAAAAACAAGAATCGGTCACTAGTAACAAGGGACAGTCACTAGTAACAAGAATCGGTCACTAGTAACAAGGGCCGGTCACTAATAACAAGAATCGGTCACTAGTAACAAGGGCCGGTCACTAGTAACAAGGGCCGGTCACTAGTAACAAGAATCGGTCACTAGTAACAAGAATCGGTCACTAGTAACAAGAATCGGTCACTAGTAACAAGAATCGGTCACTAGTAACACTAATGAGAAACATCTATCATTTTCTTAAAGTGCACCTGCCAGATCCCACAAAAATAATAATGTTACTCAGTACATAATCCTGACCATGTACATCTCATTTTCTGCCTCCATCACCCATATTAACTATAAAAATACCTCCTTTCATTAGCTCAGCGTATTAGAAATCCTCTCAGGGGAAGGGGGCGTGTCCCTTCTTGTGGTGATAGGAAGTGATTGGTGTGTGGTGGGAGGGGGCGTGTCCCTTCTTGTGGTGGTGGGAGGTGATTGGTGTGTGGTGGGAGGGGGCGTGTCCCTTCTTGTGGTGGTGGGAGGTGATTGGTGTGTGGTGGGAGGGGGCGTGTCCCTTCTTGTGGTGGTGGGAGGTGATTGGTGTGTGGTGGGAGGGGGCGTGTCCCTTCTTGTGGTGGTGGGACAACGGAATGGTGTATTGTAGGATTCCCACCAATGTCCCTATAGAGTCTCCTACCTGATGCTGATGACCCCTGTCCGGTAATGGCCTTGTGCGATGGTCATGGTGAAGGTGATAAGGACACCCACGAAGGTCCATAATGCCCAAAACAATGGCAGGATAGCCAGGGTTGGGCTCGTCATATTAGAAGAAGAAATATTCTTATCACTCTCAGGAAAACTGAGCGCTCTCAATCTGAACTAACAGAAAGTGAAGGGTTTGCCTGTATCCTGCAGTGGTATAACCGACCACCATCTGTGATGTCATCACATTCTATACCTGATGATGTCACGTCCTTGGTTGCTGATGTATTAGAAGTATTACAATTATCCATACAGCAAATCTGTATTATATATGGAAATATCACAAATAACCCCTAATATAAAGTTATTATCAAAACTACCTACAAGAAGAATTCTTGTGATCCTAAGGGCTGCAGAGGAGATGTGTTCTCTACTACTGCCCACTGCCAACAGGAGACGTCTGTGCCCACAATGTGCCCTCTATGAGAGCTCCGGCGTCTCTACAACCCCTCACAAAAACCAACTTACAGGACCTCACCAGCTTTTATACGTCGTAGGAATTACAAATCTTATACTTATACCCCAAAAATGTTGGTTTAATAGGTGAACGTTTTGGCCTCATGGGACATCCCTCCAGCACGAAAGGGCCGGACCATTTCATTTACCTTATAATGTATTGAGAAATAGAAAAAAATATATTTGTGGGGTGGAATGAAAAAAGGTAGAATACCGCCATTGTGTAGGTTCGTTTTAATAGGAAATAAAAAAACAGGATGTATCCGTACTCTGGGGGGAGATTTATCAAATCCTGTGGAGAGGAAAAGTGGTGCAGTTGCCCATAGCAACCAATCAGATCTCCTCTCCTTTTTCAGAGGCCTTTTCAAAAATGAAAGTAGCGATCTGATTGGTTGCTATGGGCAACTGCACCACTCTTCCTCTACACAGGTTTTGATAAATCTTCTCATTGGTGTCTATACTAAATATGATCAGTGAAGGGTTAATGAAAATAATTATTAAATATAATGATATAAAAGATTACAATATTCCAGTTTGTAAACACTTGGAGGCAATGGGGGAGATTTATCAAAACCTGTGAAGAGGAAATGTTGTCCATAGCAACCAATCAGATCGCATCTTTCATTTTTCACAGGCTGTTTCAAAAATGAAAGAAGCGATCTGATTGGTTGCTATGGGCAACTCAGCAACTTTTCCTTTGGACAGGTTTTGATAAATCTCCCCCAATGAGCGGTGGCTGTGTGGAAAGTAATTCAGGGCCCTTGTGGTTGCCAATGACAACAGCACCATTTGGTGTAAAATTGGGCGCTGGATAACAGGGTTATATACAGCCCAACGTGTACAGTGAGATAAAGGAGTAAACATTGATGGGGTAGTTAAGGATTTGGGAAACCTTGGGTCCAGACATTTATGTGTTACCGTGACACGTACCATCTACCTTATTATTACAGATTCACTTCCCCTGTCATGGCAGTAGTACAGGGCAGTGGCATCTTTCCACAGGATAATGTCCTGCCACTCTGGAGAAATTGTTTAAAGGGGTAGGTATTAAAAAATGTTAATCCTCCCAGTACTTATCAGCAGCTGTATGCTCCAGAGGAAGTTGTATTTCTTTCTAGAGTTCTTTCCAGTCTGACCACAGTGCTCTCTACTGCCACATGTGATCCGATGACTCGGAATTAGACTGTGATGGGCGGTATACTATACACCGCCAATCACCTCCTGTAGCTAGGGGGAGGTGGCGATCCCGTCACCTCCCCAGGAGCGCTACTATTGGTCGGACCAATAGCAGTCGGCAGAGGAGTGGTTAATGTCCCCTTCTTCCAGCTCAGTTCAGTCAGCGGGCAGAGCTGAGAGAAAGAGCTAGAGACCCCCACCCCCGCCGCCGAGATCTGTGCCCCTCAGGGCTGGAGAATTCTCTTTAGTGCAGGGTGAGGTCCTCCAGGGTCCACTGCAGACTTTATTAGGGTTTCAGGGTGCTGTATTTGGCCACCATTTTTTTTTTCTTCATAACAGTGTGTGATTTCTAATGCACAAAACACACTACACACTTCTCCGCGACAAAAAAAGGAGATGGCCCGCCGGGCATTTTCAGCGGAGGAGGAATACGCTTTACTTGCCTCAGACTCCAAATATGCCACGCCACCACACCACACCACACCACACCACCCACACACACACACACACTTCTGGCACCATGGGGGGGCTTTTAAAGGCACATGGCCCTCGACTTCTATTCCAAACAAATTCTCTCCCCAAAAGCCCAATGGCACTCCTCTTCTGAGCATTGTAGTTCGCCAGCAGAGCATTTACATCCACATATGGGGTATTTCCATACTCAGAAGAAACGGGGTTACAAATTTTGGGGGGGGGCATTTTCTCCTATTACTTCTTGTAAAAATGGTAAGTTTGGGGGGGGGGGGGGGGGGGGGAACTGCATTTTAGCCACATGGGTTCTTTTTAGCTGCTCTAGCACTATAGGGGCTTCCTAAATGTGACATGCGCCCAAAAACCATTTCAGAAAAACTCCCTCTCCAAAATCCCATTGTCACTCCTTCCCTTCTGAGCCCTCTATTGCACCCACAGAACACTTGACATACCCACATGAGGTATTTCCTTACTCGAGAGAAATTGAGTTATAAATTTTAGGGTGATTTCTCTCCTTTTACCCCTTGTAAAAATTCAAAAACTGAGTTTACAAGAACATGCGAGTGTAAAAAAAAATTAAGATTTTGAATTTTCTCCTTCACTTTGCTGCTATTCCTGTGAAACACCTAAAGGTTAAAACACTTACTGGATGTCATTTTGAATACTTTGTGGGGTGCAGTTTTTATAATGGGGTCATTTGTGGGGTATTTCTAATAAGAAGGCCCTTCAAATCCACTTCAAACCTGAACTGGTCCCTGAAAAATTCTGATTTTAAAAATTGTGAAAAATTGGAAAATTGCTGCTCACCTTTGAAGCCCTCTGATGTTTTCCAATAGTAAAAACATGTCAACGTCATGATGCAAACATAAAGTAGACATATTGTATGTGTGAATCAATATATAATTTATTTGGAATATCTATTTTCCTTACAAGCAGAGTTTCAAAGTTAGAAAAATGCCAAATTTTCAAATTATTCATGAAATTTTGGGATTTTTCACCAAGAAATGATGCAAGTATCAATAAAAATTTACCACTATGTTAAAGTAGAATATGTCACGAATAAACAATCTCAATCAAATTAATAAGTAAAAGCATCCCAGAGTTATTAATGCTTAAAGTGACAGTGGTCAATGTGCAAACAATGCCCTGGTCCTTAACCCCTTAAGGACAATGGACGTACTCCTACGCCCCCGTTTCCGAGTCCTTAAGGACCGAGGACGTAGGAGTACGTCCTGTCCTTTCCCGGCCCCCCGCCGCTAGCCAGAGGGGAGTCGGTGCCCGATGCCTGCTGAAATCGTTCAGCAGGCATTGCGGCATATCGCCCAGGGGGGTCATTATGCCCCCCTATGTCGGCGATGGCCGCAGATCGCTGGACAATTCAGTCCAGCGATCTGCAGCGATTCCGGGTCAATCGGGTCTCCAGTGAGAGACGGCCCCGAACAGCCAGAGCCAGCAGGGGTGAGGTGGCACTGGTGCCACCTCACGATCGCCCTGATTCGTCGGCCGGATTACCGGCCGACCAATCAGGGCGCCTGCTGCGGGTGTCACTCCCGCACCCGCTCCGCCCCTCTTCCGGAGGACGTGAACGGGACGTGCACCCCTGGTGCTGGGGACCCCAATCCCCGCGTTAATGTTGGGATCGGGGCCCCAGGAGCAGCGGCGGCGGCGGCGGCGGCGGGACTGACCTGTGCGGCGATCAAGCAGCAGCAGGAGGTGAGTGACAGCCTTCTGCTGTTGCTTAGCAACAGCTCCCAGCATGCAAAAAGGGCATGCTGGGAGCTGTAGTTATGCAACAGGAGGAGGCAGACCACCACAACTCCCAGCATCCCCAGCCAAAGTAGTATGCCTCCGGCTGTTGCATAACTACAACACCCAGCATGCCCTTCCGCTGTCCGTACATGCTGGGGGTTGTAGCTTTTGCAACAGCTGAAGGCACACTGGTTGCAAAACACTGAGTTTGTTGTCAAACTCGGTGTTTCACAACCTGTGTGTCTCCAGCTGTTGCAAAACCACAGCTCCCTGCATGCTCTTGGCTGTCTGGACATGCTGGGAGTTGTAGTTTTGCAACAGCTGGATGTTTCTTCCCCCCCCAATGTGAACGTACAGGGTACACTCACATGGGCGGAGGATTACAGTAAGTATCCGGCTGCAAGTTTGAGCTGAGGCAAATTTTCTGCCGCTGCTCAAACTGCCAGCGAGAAACTACTGTGAACCCCCCGCCCGTGCGACTGTACCCTAAAAACACTACACTACCACACAATAAAATAAAAAGTAAAACACTACATATACACATACCCCTACACAGCCCCCCTCCCCAATAAAAATGAAAAACGTCTGGTACGCCACTGTTTCCAAAACGGAGCCTCCAGCTGTTGCAAAACAACTACTCCCAGTATTACCAGATAGCCACTGACTGTCCAGGCATGCTGGGACTTTTACAACAGCTGGAGGCCCCCTGTTTGGGAATCACTGGCGTAGAATACCCCTATGTCCACCCCTATGCAATCCCTAATTTAGGCCTCAAATGCGCATGGCGCTCTCACTTTGGAGCCCTGTCGTATTTCAAGGCAACAGTTTAGGGTCACATATGGGGTATCGCCGTACTCGGGAGAAATTGTGTTACAAATTATGGGGGGTATTTTCTGCTATTACCCTTTTTAAAAATCAAAAATTTTTGGGGAACCAACATTTTAGGTAAAATTTTTTTATTTTATTTTTTTTACATATGCCAAAGTCGTGAAACACCTGTGGGGTATTAAGGTTCACTTTACCCCTTGTTACGTTCCCTGAGGGGTCTGGTTTCCAAAATGGTATGCCATGTGTTTTTTTTTTGCTGTCCTGGCACCATAGGGGCTTCCTAAAGGTGACATGCCCCCCAAAAACCATTTGTCGCTCCTTCCCTTCTGAGCCCTCTACTGCGCCCGCCGAACACTTTACATAGACATATGAGGTATGTGCTTACTCGAGAGAAATTGGGTTTCAAATACAAGTAAAAATTTTCTCCTTTTTACCCCTTGCAAAAATTCTAAAATTGGGTCTACAAGAACATGCGAGTGTAAAAAATGAAGATTGTGAATTTTCTCCTTCACTTTTCTGCTATTCCTGTGAAACACCTAAAGGGTTAATACACTTATTGAATGTCATTTTGAATACTTTGGGGGGTGTAGTTTTTATAATGGGGTCATTTATGGGGTATTTCTAATATGAAGACCCTTCAAATCCACTTCAAACCTGAACTGGTCCATGAAAAATAGCGAGTTTGAAAATTTTGTGAAAAATTTCCAAATTGCTGCTGAACTTTGAAGCCCTCTGGTGTCTTCCAAAAGTAAAAACTCATAAATTTTATGATGCAAACATAAAGTAGACATATTGTATATGTGAACCCAAAAATGTTTTATTTGGAATATCCATTTTCCTTACAAGCAGAGCTTCAAAGTTAGAAAAATTAAAAATTTTCATTTTCTTCATCAAATTTGGGTATTTTTCACCAAGAAAGTATGCAAGTTACCATAAAATTTTACCACTAAGTTAAAGTAGAATATGTCACGAAAAAACAATCTCGGAATCAGAATGATAAGTAAAAGCATTCCAGAGTTATTAATGTTTAAAGTGACAGTGGTCAGATGTGCAAAAACCGCTCCGGTCCTTAAGGTATAAAATGGCCTGGTCCTTAAGGGGTTAAGGTGAAAATGGGCTTGGTCCTTAAGGGGTTAACCCCTTCCATAATAAAAGTTTGAATCACCCCCCCTTTTCCCATAAAAAAATAAAACAGTGCAAATAATAAAGTGGTATCGTCGCGTGCGTAAATGTCCGAACTATAAAAATATATCGAATTAAACCTCACAGTCAATGGCGTACGCGCAAAAAAATTCCAAAGTCACTTTTTATACGATAAAAAAAATGAATAAAAAGTGATCAAAAAGTCCGATCAAAAATGGTACTGATAAAAACTTCAGATCACGGTGCAAAAAATGAGCCCTCATACCGCCCTGTACGTGGAAAAATAAAAGTTATAGGGGTCAGAATAGGAAATTTTTAAACGTATACATTTTCCTGCAATGTAGTTATGATATCTTTCCGAAGTGCGACAAAATCAAACCTATATAAGTAGGGGATCATTTTAACCGTATGGACCTACAGAATAATGATAAGGTGTCATTTTTACCAAAATATGCACTGCGTAGAAACGGAAGCCCCCAAAAGTTACAAAATTGTGTTTTTTCTTTGATTTTGTCGCATAACGATTTTTTTTCCGTTTCGCCGTGGATTTTTGGGTAAAATGACTAATGTCCCTGCAAAGTAGAATTGGTGACGCAAAAAATAAGCCATAATATGGATTTATAGGTGGAAAATTTAAAGGGTTATGATTTTTAAAAGGTAAGGAGGAAAAAAACGAAAGCGCAAAAACTGAAAAACCCTGATCAGATCCTTAAGGGGTTAAGGGGGGGTCCCCACTGTTCTTGCTCCATAGGCAGCTTTGTAAATGTTCTCCACTTCTGCTCTTCTGTGACTGGTGTGCACCCGCAGAGCTGCTTACATCCAAATAGGAGGTATGTCCTTACTCCAAAAGAAATGCATTAAAACATTTACAGGGACATTTTCTCCTATTACCATTTGTGAAAGTGAAACATTTGGGGTAACCCCAGCATTTTAGTGTAAAAAAAATAATTTCCCTTTTCACATCCCACTATAATGAACATTTTACACCACTGTACCCTGTTACCTTCCTGGAGGGGTGTACTTTCCAATTTAGTATGTCATGTGGGTTTTTGCTGTTCTGGCACCATAGGGGCTTCCTAAATGCAACATTTTAGATTTTTAGAAGGGGTAAAAGAAAACTGGGTCTACAAGAACATTTGAGTGTCAAAAAAAATAAATAAAAAAAAACTCCTCTCCCCCCCCCTATAGGCTGTATCAGGGCATGCTGGGCGTTGTAGTTATCTACTAAATAAATGCAACTTCCAACATTTTCTGAGACATAAGAGTAAATAAAATGCACCATATAAACAGAAGCACAACACACCTACCCCTCCGCCCCGTAACAGCGGCGTTCACTGTTATCCAATCAAAAGACTCCGTGTATAAGTCCCGATGAAGACTGAAAAAATAGTGATTAAAATATTTTAAAAAGTGCGTATATATGTGAATAAGCCCCTTTCCTAATAAAAGTTCCAATAACTACAGATCACGGCACATAAGATTACCCTCATACATCCCTGTATATGGAAAAATTTGTTATAGGGGTCAGATGGGGGGGGGGGGGGGTCTTGCCTCGGGTGTAAAAGGCGCTACAGCTCTCCTGCCGCTAATATCCTGACATGCTGCGATCACCGTGGCCGCTATTAAACCATTAAATCACCACTGTCTAAGTTGACAGCAGTGTCTAAAGGAATCGTATATCCATCCCTGGTGGTCTAATGTGGGGGGGGGGGGGGATCAGACTATTTTGGTTGAAATTATTTTATCTACCAGGACAAGTGGATTTTCTTGAGGGACAAGTAGATTGTGTTCTGCTTTAGTCCCTTGGACAAGTAGCTTTTCTTCAAATTTCCACACCCCTGAGTATTGGGTCATTTGTGGGGTACTTCAAATCCACTTCAAAACTGGACTGGTCCCTGAAAAATTCAAATTTTGAAAGTTATGAAGATTTGGAGAATTGCTGCTGACTATGAAACCCTCTGATGTCGTCCAAAAGTAAAAAAAAAACACGTCAACTTTATGATGCCAACAATGTAGACATATTGTATTTGTGAATCAATATATAATTTGGAATATCCATTTTCCTTACAAGCAGAGATGAGCGAACTTACAGTAAATTCAATTCGTCACGAACTTCTCGGCTGGGCAGTTGATGACTTTTCCTGCATAAATTAGTTCAGCCTTCAGGTGCTCCCGTGGGCTGGAAAAGGTGGATACAGTCCTAGGAGACTCTCCTAGGACTGTATCCACCTTTTCCAGCCACTGGAGCACCGGAAAGCTGAACTAATTTATGCAGGAAAAGCCATCAACTGCCGAGCCGAGAAGTTCGTGACAAATCGAATTTACTGTAAGTTCGCTCATCTGTAGCAGAGAGCTTCAAAAAAATAAAAAATAAATCTACATTTTTTAAATTCTAAAATTTTGGAATTTACCAAGAAAATGCATGCATCAACAAATTTACCACAAATAGATTATGTCACGAAAAAAAAAAAAACTGCTCTGAATCAGAATGGAAAATAAAGCATCCCAGATTTATTGCTTAAAGTGACAGTGGTCAAATGTGCAAAAAAAACAAAAAAATCTTAAATCTAAAATTTTAAAAAATCAGAACCCTTTCAATTTTGTACCTACAAACCCATACGATTGCTTATTTTTTGCGCCACCAGTTATGCTTTGTAATGACAGTAAATTTACCCAAAACTCTGTGGTGAAAAAAATAAAGCCACTTTGTAACTTTTGGAGGGGCTGGATGATGACGAAGGCCGCAGTGGTCTTAAACCTGTGGACCTCTAGATGTTTCCAAACTAGAACTCCCAGCAACTCTGGATGTCCACAGGTTGAAGACCACTGATGAAGGGATTGACAGGCGGTGATGGAGGGGGAGGGAGATTGGGATGATGTATTTCCCACCCTAGGCTTATAGTCGAGTCAATAACTTTTCCTGGGTTTTGGGGCGAAATTAGGGGCCTCGGCTTATACGGTAGGTTTGATTTTGTTTTATGTCTGGTAAAAAAAAGAAATAAAAATTACATGCAGGAAAATTTATAAGTGACCAAAAATACGCTATTTTGGACTTTTGAATTTTTTTTACGTGTACGCCATTGACCGTGCTTTTTAATTAACAATTTTTATATAGTTGACATTTATGCATGCGGCGATACCACATGTTTATATTTACTTTGTTCTTTTTTTAAATGGGAAAAGGAGGCAATTCAACTTTAGGGAAGTTGTTAGATTTTTTTATTTAAATGTATTTTAAAATATTTTTTTGCAATGTTCTAGCCTTCATAGGGGACTATAACATGCAATTGTCTGATTGCAGACACTGATCAGTGTTATGCCTTTGGCTCTCTGGGCATGCTGGGAGTTGTAGTTTTGCAACAGCTGGAGGCACACTAGTAAAAAAAAAATACTGGGTTAACCCATGCCGTCCCATTTTCTCCATTAACTCTTCACAAATCACTATTGAAATGAACCAATAATTGACGATTTTACAAATCGTTGCAGCCGTCGAACCATTAAGAAATACGCAAGCGCGGCCGATTTCACACCGACATGGCCATTTAAGCATAGAAACTGCACAAAAGTGAAGTTTTACTTCTTTATTAAAAACTCAATTTACATAGAAAATAAAAAGTTACAAAACATTTAACCAGAACAGTCCCGTGATGAGCACAAGCAGTCAAGGAGGTATGGAAGGAAGCAGCAGTGATCAGGGCCTGGTCGGCCTCATGCCTGGAGGAGGGGGACCTAGCGAGAGAACAGACATGAAATTATCCATTTAGTTAAAAATTTTAGCTTAAATTTTGTTTAGTGTTTGTCATTTAATTTATGAATTACATTCCTTTTCACAATGCAAGTGAATTGGAACCATTATAGCATTAGTTAGTTTTTTCCTATAAAATGTTAAATTATACAGCAGTGGTCTCAGACTGTAGGCCTCCAGATGTTGCAAAACTTCAACTCCCAGCATGCCCGGACAACCAAACCCCTGTCTGCCTCCTCCACAGGATCTCCACTGATCATGAAAAGGTAAATCAAGGCTTCTCTTCTGCAAGATTTCAACTCCCAGCATGCCCGGACAGCCGTTGGCTGTCCGGGCATGCTGGGAGTTGAAGTTTTGCAACATCTGGAGGGCCACAGTTTGAGACTAGTGTTGAGCACAAATATTCAAAATGCGAATATTGGCACTTTACCATATATATCTATATTCGCAATGACGAATATTTGTTTTCTTGAATATATGCACATAATCGCGAATAGAGATGATCGAATTTACAGTAAATTCGATTCGTCACAAACTTCTCGGCTCGGCAGTTGATGGCTTTTCCTGCATAAATTAGTTCAGCTTTCCGGTGGGCTGGAAAAGGTGGATACAGTCCTAGGAGACTTTCCTAGGACTGTATCCACCTTTTACAACCCACGGGAGCACCGGAAAGCTGAACTAATTTATGCAGGAAAAGGCATCAACTGCCGAGCCGAGAAGTTCGTGACGAATAGAATTTACTGTAAGTTCGCTCATCTCTAGTAGACAGCAATAATGCGTGAACCCCTTTAAAGAATTTCTGCCTAAAGTATAAATTTCATAACCAAAACTACAGTCCTCTGAAGACAACCTGTTACTGTAGTATGTTCGGTCTTTATGACCACAATACTGTTTGAGCACATTTTACTTTTTATATGCTGTACCCTTTCTCAATCTTACCTCGCATACCCGGAGGTGGCGGCCTCATACCCGGTGGTGGCATTCCCATAGGGCCTCCCCTACCTGGGGGCATTCCCATTGGTGGACCCATAGGTGGTCTCATACCTGGAGGAGGTCCCATCATACCTACAAAAAGATACCGAGTGAGTGAAAAAACCAAGGGTAAGTTTACATGGACGGATGAGAAGAGAGTGAATACACCCCCAACAGATCTCAGTGTAATCCTGCTTTAAGCATTCATCAGAATAAGTCAGCCTAAAGGATTTCATCATTGATCTAGTACCCAGCAAAGAGGTTTGCGTAACAGGTACATACCTGGTGGTGGCGCTCCCCTGCCCATTGGGGGTGGTGGGCCTCCACGGCCTGCTGCAACATATTGTGTGGGGGCACCAGCAATGCTAGCTGTGGCGGCGGCGGCTGCAGCAGCGACATTTCCGCGACTCTGAGGAGTCATTACCTGTAGAAGAAGAGATGTCAATGTACACAATCGACTTCCATGACAGACCTTGTGTTTGAGAAGTAGTAAAACTTAGGGGAAGATCTATCAAAACCTGTCCAGTTGCCCATAGCAACCAGATCACTTTTCATAGGCCTCAAAACAATGAAAGCAGTGATCTGATTGGTTGCCTGTGCACATGTTTTGATAAATCTCCCCCTAATCTCTAATCGGGTCAGATCAGTTATGTTGTGGGATGGGTGAGGATGAGTTATGTTGTGGGCCGGGTTCACACCACATTTTTTGCAATCTAATTCCCGTATACGTTTTCAATTAGAAAACCATGCGGAACCGTATTGACCACAGTATGCACTGACTCTCCATTAAAGACTTTATGCCAAACTATGTATCTGTTTTGTGTCTTATGTGGTTTTGGGTACAGGGAAAAAACGGACAAAACCATACTTTTGGTCCAGGTGAAAAACTAGCGTATTTTTCGCCGTATAAGACGCAGTTTTTCCTTCCCCAAAACTGGGGGGAAAAAAAGTTGGTGCGTCTTATACAGCGAATACACCCCTATCGGGTCAGTCCTTGCGGCCATCAACGGCCGGGACCCGCGGCTAATACAGGACATCACTGATCGCGGTGATGCCCTGTATTAACCCTTCAGACGCGGCAATCAAAGCTGACCGCCACGTCTGAAGGGAAAGTGACACTAACCCGGCTGTTCGGGACCGCCACGATTTCACCGCAGCCGTCCCGAACAGCCAGGTTAGTGCTTACAGGACACCGGGAGGGACCTTACCTGCCTCCTCGGTGTCTTCTCCGTTCACGTGAGTATTATCTCCTATGCAGTGGTCTTCAATCTGCAGACCTCCAGATGTTGCAAAACTACAACTCCCAGCATGCCCGGACAGCCAACGGCTGTCCGGGCATGCTGGGAGTTGTAGTTTTGCAACATCTGGAGGTCCGCAGATTGAAGACCACTATTGGGTTAAAAATCTTTATTTTTCTAGATTTTGCACCTATAAATTGGGTGCGTCTTATACGCCGGTGCGTCCTATAGGGCGAAAAATAAGGTACATGCTTTCCCATGGGAGTCAATAGGAACCGTAGAGTATCTGCGTACGGTTCTATCCAGTTTGCACCATATGGTTTTTGACTTTGCACTATTTTTTTCTTCTTGGAATTTCCTCTAACAAATGAAACATTATTCATAATGGTGTGAAAAGTTACTTATACTTTTTTTTTTCTTAAAAAAACGGATGCAACCGGACATTTTTCAAACCATATACGGGTTAAAATTTGTACACACGTTTTGATACAGTTTAGACCGGTTTTGATGAATACGTTTTCTATCAAAAACCTGTTCCGGGAACTGTATTCAGTCTCCAGCTGTTCCAAAACTACAACGAGCACATCTTGTTATTCTATCATCAAAATTGATAAAAAGTAACATGAAGCTGATCTTACTGTTTAGTCAACACGTACGAATATTTCTCTTAACATGGACACTACTAGTATTTTAGCTTGTGATACATTATAGTAGATGGATTTTTAGTAAGAATCAATGTTTGTACTTTACTGATGTTAATTTCTAGAGTTGAGCGAACTTACAGTAAATTCGATTCGTCACAAACTTCTCGGCTCGGCAGTTGATGACTTATCCTGCATAAATTAGTTCAGCCTTCAGGTGCTCCGGTGGGCTGAAAAGGTGGATACAGTCCTAGGAAAGAGTCTCCTAGGACTGTATCCACCTTTTCCAGCCCACCGGAGCACAGGAAAGCTGAACTCATTTATGCAGGATAAGTCATCAACCGACCAGCCGAGAAATTCGTGACGAATCGAATTTACTGCAAGTTCGCTCATCTCTATTCATGACTAATCGAATCCCTAAATTCACTCATCTCTAGCGTTTACCTTTTTTCCCCTCTATGAATATATTTGGTTTACACATTTCTGCTGATTTTGAGTTGCAATACGCATGATATTGATTGGTTTTATGAATGGTGCCTTGTTGTGAAAAGGCACAAAGACGCCAAAAAACTACACTGGCGGAGACTTCGCTTTTTGGTGTATGTGAAGCTCTGCGACCAATAAATTTGGTGCTCCTCCACATTACCAGCACACAAGGGGTGTTGAATACTTCACTTACACCCACAAATGATAAATGCCATAGTGTGAAGAATGGAAGGATACCTACACAAGGAGAGCTGGAGCATCCAGATTCACTGACTGGAAGCTACACCTTAGGGTATATTCACACTACAGAGTGGGAACGGAACCTCCGCTCGCTGAATGCAGCGGTAGGACCGCGCGGCACTGTGCCATCACCATTGACAGCTATGCAATGCTCCCGGACTTCCGCGCAAAGAATGAACATGTTCTTTCTTTGTGCGGAACAATTACAGCGGCGGAATTCCGCGGTGTTAACAGGTCTCGCGGAAGATCCATTCACACACTGATTGTAATGTTCACAGTGCGGATTTTTACTCGCGGAATTCTGCGGGGATTCTGCAGTGTGAACATAACCTTACTCTGATCCATTTAGCAAAGTGATGAATGTCTAACTTTATACTAGGGACTAAAGTAATATTTTATTTCATTTATTTAAAGTTTATATAATTTATTTATATATCATTTAATTATAATTTGTTGAATATATCATTTTAGGGACTAAATGTATTTATATATAATTTAATTATAATTTTTGAATATATCATTTTAGGGACTAAAATTTATATATTTATTTATATATCATTTAATTATAATTTGTTGAATATATCATTTTAGGGACTAAGGTAAATTTTTTAATTTATTTATATACAATTTATTTATAAATTTATATATAATTTGTTGAATATATTATATATTTTTGTTACACAATTTTTTTTATTTTTTTTAAACACACACTTAGATATTTTTAAACCAGGTACATACATGAGATCTCAGTGTAATCCTGCTTAAAAGTATTCGTCAGAAATCAATCAGACTGAGGATTTTCATCATCGATCTAGCCATTGTACCATTTCACTCCAACTAGATGGAGGCTACAGAGATTTGGGTTACATCTTAGACTCACCTGTTGAGATGGACCTCCAACACCTCTCACTGGTCCGGCTAAACCAGCAGGTGCTTGTGGCATAGGGGAACCGGCAGGAACGCCTCTGCCTGCTGCACGGCCGACTCCTGGACCGCCAGCTGCTCCGGCCAATGGTACCCGTGCAATACCGGTCTAGATTTAAGGATGAAATGTGTTAGTGCTCAGATATGAAAACGCTACACATTGAAGATAACTCCAGCTGTCGTAAAACTACAACTCCCAGCATGCCTGGACAGCCAACGGCGGTCCGGGCATGCTGGGAGTTGTAGTTTTTACAACAGCTGAGGTTCACACTTGAGATTACTGCTGTAGTCTTACATCTTTTGGAGGTGGACCCTCAACAGTCATGGACACCAGGTTCTCTCCCCGGAGTAAAACCAGACCCAGCACCCTCTTCTCTTCACGTTCTGGCTGTTTGGAATTCTTGGGTCTAAGAAGAAAAGAAAAAGAATGAAGTTTCGGAGGGATAAGTCCGATATAAAATCTTACCCAGCATGCCGCTCAACGCTTACTTGATCTTCCTGAACTCATCGCAGTCGCAGAGAATGAGGTTCATGTGTTTGTCGAAAGCTTTGAAGGTTCCTATGAAGATGCGACCGTCCTGCAGAATGCAGCGCATCCTGAAGTCAATGTGCTGCAGCATTTTGCTGCTCTTCCCCACCGTCTGAAGGAATAAAAAAAAATATATATATGAAAAGTCTGATGTAAGAATCATGAGATTACACGAAGCAGATCATGGGGGAGGGGCCCGACCGGTATAGCAGTATGGGCAAAAATCCATAGTGGGAGAAAAAAAAAAAAAAAAAAACTGTATCCGGTTCATACCGGTATACCACCCAGCACTACGGTGGGGGGTGCGACGCAGTGCGGCATTATCAGCAAGATAATTGCCAATACCGATAATGCTCAAAATTGAGATTATCGGACGATAATATCGGCCATACTGATAATCGGTCGATCCCTAATAGTCACCTAGACGGTATCGCGATATATCGAATCGCCACACTGGTATCACGATTCGAGTCGCATCGCCAAATTCTTGGCGATTCACATTCCTATCATGGTATTAGTCTGGGCAATATCCATGACAATTGCGCTTTAAGGCCGGCCATATTCTTGGAATAGCTGCAGTGTTCTGACTATATGCATCTGCAGTCCGCTCAGTCAGAAAGCAACAGAGACATTTTAAAACCATTTCACATCGGTCCCTCGACAGTTTTGCCACATCCGTGACTATAGTCAGAACAAGGCTATTCCGAGAATTGGGCCAACTGGTCTTACTGACTCATTGGGGGACATTTCCTAATCTAGTCTATTCTGGGTATGCTTATAGACCAGCGTATGTCTCCTGTCTATTGGGCTCCTAATTTATCAAAGGTCTCACAGCACTTGATAAATTCTGTGCTCAGACTTCAGGGTCTACAGCTTAAACTGCATTCAGACCTGCTCCAACATGGTCTGACATTTCAGCGTATTTTGGGCAGATGCGACTTGACGCACAAAAGTCGCACTTGATAAATTCAGCACCAATGCATTTTCGTCTAAAATAGACTTGCATGCATCATGTTCTAAAAATCCTCTACAGCAAAAGTTGCAGAAAAGTCGCACATATTTAGACTGCGACTTTCTGTGCGACAAATTTAGACAGGAAAAACCAGTCTAAATCCTTTGATAAATCTCCCTCAATGTGTTTCAAATAGCGCGGCACATACTTTTAAACAAAATTGTGTGTAATTAATGAAGGTAAACAATTTTATAGCGGTGTGGGAAATATGGATTATCTGGATTAGCTTCTAGTTATCTATGAGTAAATAACACGATCAGCTCTTCCACTCTCTGGTCTTGTGTACGTCTACCCCTTTAGGATTTGGCACATCTTTCTTGCCCTCCTTGGGCGGCCAAAGAGCTGCAGGAGGAGATTTTGGATACTCGTTAACTTGTTCCCAATTTAATATGAAATCCCAAGTTAAATATGAAGGGGCATTTTTTTGTTTTTTTAAACTGCTTATGCAAAAATGTGACTCATGCTGGAATCGAGGAATGATAAATTCCAGTATAAGGCTTTGTGCACACGGCTGAGATTCTGCTGCAGCGGAGTCCTATTGATTTCATTGATCTACTGCACCGTGTACATTATGAATTATTCAGCATTATGGCTTCATCGATTCAGAGGACATCTGACCTACAATATAAGAACCAATATACCAGTATACATAAGCCATAGTGAGAATGCAGCCTTAACACTCAAACCCAGGTACTGGTATATAGCAATCACCCTTCACAACTGCAGAGGTTTCTAACTACATCTCCCATGATTCTCTTCTGGCCAAAATGCTGCCAAATCATCATGGGAGATTTAGTCAAACACATCTGTAGTGAGAGGCTCTCCGCGTCTGCACTAGGGGGCGCTACCTGTTCACACCTGCAGAATGAGAAGAACACTGGGGGACATGCATCAAAGATTTGACCCATTTTGTGTTTAAAATTTTGCGCAAGCTGTTTTTTTTGCTTACATTCTGGTGGAGCGTTTCCTCCAGATGTGTAGGTTTCGGTGTACCTTGGAGTGACATTTAGTACGCGCAAGTTAACCAGTTAAGGACCACGGACATATGCGTACATCCGTGGGAATTTCTGTCCCTGCCATGTGGGGACTGCTGATATCGATCAGCAGGCACACTGTGCAAGTGCCTGCAGAATGGGACCAGAGATACATGTGATTGGGGCGTAGGATACACCCCAAATCACTTCCTGTATGAATGAGGAAGTGGCAATTTCATCTCCTAGGACTGTATCCACCTTTTCCAGCCACCGGAGCACTGGAAAGCTGAACTAATTTATGCAGGATAAGTCATCAACTGCCGAGCCGAGAAGTTTGTGACGAATCAAATTTACTGTAAGTTCGCTCATCACTACCAGCAGTAAAATAAAGATGTACATACCTTCCTCCGCTCCCCCCGGGCATCTGGTAACCGGCTCTGGTCTCCGCCGCGATCCTCTTCCTGGTTGCCAGTGTTCGGAGAGTCATACTGCACTCAGCCAATCACCGGCCGCAGTGAAGTCCCAACTCGGCCGGCCATAGGCTGAGCGCCAGTGTGACGTATTTGGCCCCAGCAGCAGGTGCCGGTGTAGTGGAGAATTGTGTCTTGAAGTGTTCTCACACTGCCGCTCAGCTTATTGCCGGCCGAGTCAGGACTTCACTGCAGCCGATGATTGGCTGAGCGCAGTATAACTCGCCGACCACCAGGAATGATCACATTTTTGACGCAAGTATAAGACATCTTGGACTGCACGTAGCGTTTTCAAAGAGTGGAGGTATGAGGAGATTACGATTAGAGATGAGCAAACTGACAGTAAATTCGATTTGTCACAAACTTCTCGGCTCAGCAGTTGATGACTTTCCCTGCATAAATTAGTTCAGCTTTCCGATGCTCCGGTGGGCTGGAAAAGGTGAATACAGTCCTAGGAGACTCTTTCCAAAGTCTGTATCTACCTTTCCAGCCCACCGGAGCACCGGAAAGCTGAACTAATTTATGCAGGATAAATCATCAACTGCCGAGCAGTTCGTGACGAATCAAATTTACTGTAAATTTGCTGATCTCTAATTACGATATTTGACCACAATTTATGAAACTCATTGCGCTTGGTTGATAAATTTAACGAGTCTGCCCATAAAATTTAAAATCCGGCAAAAGGCGTAAACTGCTTCTACTATACACAAATAATGATACATGTCCCACACTGAAAAACCTATAAATTACGCCACTACAGCGTATAGGGTAAACCCACCAAGAATAAAAAATGTAATAAAATAAAAAATATATTAATATGATAAATCAATAACCATCAAGTTTAATAAATATAGTTTTATTTTACAAAAAATACATATATCATACACAAGCAAAAAAGATTGATAATAATATATAGCTATATAACATACATAAAAATAGTAATCATTAGCGCAATTTGATAATGTGTATAATTACAAAAAAATATAATAAATATATATATATATATATATATATATATATATATATATATGTCAATAAATGAACTTAAAAAATGCAAAAGATGGCAGGGACGGGAAAAGGATGTAAAAAAGAAAGACGTAAGTGTGATCACCAATGGATCATAAAAACACCTGTTGCTTTAAAATACGTGCAATGTGACACTCTGTTTAAAGCATAAAAAGTGTGTTTAACCTTAAAAATATAAATATGCATAAAGTGCAATGTGCAACACAAATATAAGTGTATACAATAAATGTAAAAAAGCAGTGCAAGAAAACAAAAAGGTGCTAAAAGTGAAGGTGTCAGAATGTAAATACTTGACCCCACATGTAAAGAGAAGGTAGGTTCCACGTCCCAATCCAGAGATTGCAGCCTTCGGCTGTCCGGGCATGCTGGGAGTTGTAGTTTTGCAACCGCTGGAGACACCCTGGTCTGGGCTGCTGCAAAATGACAAACTCCATGCATGCTGGTAGTTGTAGTTCTGCAGCAGGACAGCTCTATTATAGGAGACACGGCCTTGCACGGTACCAGGGCCCGGAATCCATTACTATGGACTATAGCCGCTCCCCCTCCACACATACAGGAAATACATTCACCCTCCACCCCGTTATCACCGGCTCCACCCGCCCGGCCCGCACTTACCATGGCTGCACCGAGGATGCCGCGGATACACGACCGATAGGAAGAAAGAAAAAAAAAATTGCGCCGAGATGACGCTTTCCAGCAGCGCTCTTTATACCGGAAGTCCGGTCGGAGCCGGAAGTCGCGCGTACAATAGAGAGATTCGCGAGAGTGACTTCCGGTACAGCGCCCTCTGCCTGCAGCCGCGCAGATTGGCGGGAATTACACCTGAGAAGACGGTCTGCGGCCCTCATACCTGTGCATGTTCGGTACTGGGAATAAAAAAAAAAAAGGTTAATAACCTTATAATAGATTTTGTGCTTCAATTTCTTATGATTACATGTATGCTTGCTGTCAGTGAATGGAGACATGGGGGGGAAGGGGTTGTTTATCATTAGATAAACAGATTTTTGCGCAATACAAAAACTTCTGCGCAAGTGGGTGTTTTTGTTTTATTTTCTCCTGGTTGCTCCGAATATTGCTTAAAGGGGTAGTCCAGTGCTCAAAAATTTATCCCCTATCCTAAGGATAGGGGATGAGTTTCATATCGCGGGGGGTACGACCGCTGCCCCCCCCCCCCCTCGCGATCTCTTGTACGGGGCCCCGGCTCGCTGGCCAGATGGCGGGTGTCGACCACCGCACGAAGCAGCGACCGACACGCCCCCTCAATACTGCGCTATGGCAGAGCCGGAGATTGGCGAAGGCTCTACCATAGAGTTGTATTGAGGGGGGGTGTTAGCCGTCGCTTTGTGCGGTGGTCAACACGCCCCCTTCCCGCGGGCTGCTGGGGCCCCGTACAGGAGATCGCTGGGGGCCCCAGAGGTCGGACCCCCCGCGATCTGAAACTTATCCTTAAGATAGGGGATGTTTATCAGCACTGGATATCTCCTTTAAAGGGGATCTTTCACAGGATAGGGGATAAATAGCTGATCGGGGGGGGGGGGGGGGGTCTGACCGTTGGGGCCCTTCATGATCACCGGTGACGGGATCGGGCACTCCATTCATTCCTATGGGAGGGCCGAACAGTTCCAAGTACAGCTCTCGGGCATCATCGGTGCTCCTCATGGTGATCGCAGCGGCCCCAGAGGTTGCCCCCCCTCGCGATCAGTTACTTATCCCCTGTCCTGTGGATAGAGGATGAGCCGGAGTACTCCTTTAGTAAATTTGCCCAATGACCGAAAGCCCATGGATAGTGCAAAAAAGAAAAATAGTCACTGGAGTACATAAAAAATTTGAGTTATTGATAAATTCAGCGCACCCCCTGGAACCGAGCAAAAAGAAAAATGAGGAAGCCGAGACTGACAGCATAAAAATGGCGTAAAATAAGATAAGATGATAGAAACACCCTGCGCACACAACTATTACAGCTACAGGCCTTATATTTTAAACACCCTCATCTTGTCCAATTAACACATGTTTTTATTTTGCGCGTCGACGTGCGCTGAAGTTATCTAATTTTGCGCTAGTTTATGTTGTCTGGGGACTGGAAATATCTGTGCGGTTCTTTACACAACCAAACTGAGCAATATCTATCCCTTTGTTATTGTAATTCCAGGACTTATATATAACATCATCTCTATTAGGCTACATTCACACTACCGTTGCGCCCGTCATTTACGGCCGTCAAACTCTCTTTTTGGAGTTTGATGGCCGCCGTTTTGACAGGGCGCAATGGGCAATAAAAGGTCCTGATGGACTCCATTATAGTCAAGGGGATCCGTCGGGCGCCGTTATTTTCAGAGAGAATAGCGGGAGAAGAAGGTGGTGCAAGCACTATTTTTTCTTCCGCTATTCTCCCCCACGGTCCTGATGGCTGTCACACTACCGGATCATAACTGTAGTTTGAAAGGGGCCTAAATCATGTAAATAATTGCTTCTTTTCTTTTTTTTCTTTTACAGAAACCAATATAGGCAATGTCTGGGTATTCAGAAAGGAGGCCTGCAGCCAGTCGTGTCACTGAAGCATCGGCGCACAAGAAGAAGAAAGCAAGCAGAGTAAAGAAAGAAAAAAACCTGGGGAAAATAAGTGTTATAGTCACCAGGGCCGTCACATATGAATGCCTGCAGCCTAGACCATTACCTGCAGTCTAGTCCAGTGTCTGCAACCTAGTCCAGTGCCTGCAACCTAGTCCAGTGCCTGCAGTCTAGTCCAGTGCCTGCAACCTAGTCCAGTGCCTGCAACCTAGTCCAGTACCTACAGCCTATTCCAGTACCTGCAACCTAGTCCAGTGCCTGCAATCTAGTCCAGTACCTGCAACCTAGTCCAGTGCCTGCAATCTAGTCCAGTGCCTGCAACCTAGTCCAGTACCTGCAACCTAGTCCAGTGCCTGCAACCAAGTCCAGTACCTGCAGCCTAGTCCAGTGTCTGCAACCTAGACCAGTACCTGCAACCTAGTCCAGTACCTGCATCCTATTCCAGTACCTGCAACCTAGTCCAGTGCCTGCAGCCTTGTCCAGTGCCTGCAACCTAGTCCAGTACCTGCAGCCTATTCCAGTACCTGCAACCTAGTCCAGTGCCTGCAACCTAGTCCAGTACCTGCAACCTAGTTCAGTACCTACAACCTATTCCACTACCTGCAATCTAGTCCAGTGCCTGCAACCTAGCCCAGTGCCTGCAATCTAGTCCAGTGCCTATAGTCTAGTCCAATACCTGAAACCTAGTCCAGTACTTGTAGCCTATTCCAGTACCTGCAATCTAGTCCAGTGCCTGCAACCTAGTCCAGTACCTGAAGCCTATTCCAGTACCTGCAATCTAGTCCAGTTCCTGCAACCTAGTCCAGTGCCTGCAATCTAGTCCAGTACCTGAAGCCTATTCCAGTACCTGCAATCTAGTCCAGTTCCTGCAACCTAGTCCAGTGCCTGCAACCTAGTCCAGTACCTGAAGCCTATTCCAGTACCTGCAACCTAGTCCAGTGCCTGCAACCTAGTCCAGTGCCTGCAATCTAGTCCAGTACCTGCAGCCTAGTCCAGTGCCTGCAACCTAGTCCAGTACCTGCAACCTAGTCCAGTGCCTGCAACCTAGTCCAATACCTGCAACCTAGTCCAGTACCTGCAACCTAGTCCTGTACCTGCAACCTAGTCCAGTGCCTGCAATATAGTCCAGTACCTGCAGCCTAGTCCAATGCCTGCAACCTAGTCCAGTGCCTGCAATCTAGTCCAGTACCTGCAACCTAGTCCAGTACCTGCAACCTAGTCAAGTACCTGCAATCTAGTCCAGTGCCTGCAATCTAGTCTAGTGTCTGTAGTCTAGTCCAGTACCTGCAA
This sequence comes from Hyla sarda, assembly GCF_029499605.1. Lineage (NCBI taxonomy): Eukaryota > Metazoa > Chordata > Amphibia > Anura > Hylidae > Hyla > Hyla sarda. The sequence goes on along the minus strand of NC_079201.1, from coordinate 13,729,197 downwards.
CCTAGTCCAGTGCCTGCAACCTAGTCCAGTACCTTCAACCTAGTCCAGTACCTGCAGCCTATTCCAGTACCTGCAAACTAGTCCAGTGCCTGCAACCTAGTCCAGTACCTGCAACCTAGTCCAATGTCTGCAATCTAGTCCAGTACCTGCAGCATAGTCCAATACCTGCAACCTAGTCCAGTACCTACAGCCTATTCCAGTACCTGCAACCTAGTCCAGTGCCTGCAACCTAGTCCAGTGCCTGCAACCAAGTCCAGTACCTGCAGCCTAGTCCAGTGCCTGCAACCTAGTCCAGTACCTGCAACCCAGTCCAGTACCTGCAATCTAGTCCAATGCCTGCAATCTAGTCCAGTACCTGCAACCTAGTCCAGTGCCTGCAACCAAGTCCAGTACCTGCAACCTAGTCCAATGCCTGCAACCTAGTCCAGTACCTGCAATCTAGTCCAGTACCTGCAACCTAGTCCAATGCCTGCAACCTAGTCCAGTGCCTGCAATCTAGTCCAGTACCTGCAGCCTGGTCCAATACCTGCAACCTAGTCCAGTACCTGCATCCTATTCCAGTACCTGCAACCTAGTCCAGTGCCTGCAATCTAGTCCAGTACCTGCAGCCTGGTCCAATACCTGCAACCTAGTCCAGTACCTGCAGCCTATTCCAGTACCTACAACCTAGTCCAGTGCCTGCAATCTAGTCCAGTACCTGCAACCTGGTTCAGTACCTGCAACCTAGTCCAGTGCCTGCAACCTAGTCCAGTACCTGAAACCTAGTCCAGTACCTGTAGCCTATTCCAGTACCTGCAATCTAGTCCAGTGCCTGCAACCTAGTCCAGTACATGCAGCCTATTCCAGTACCTGCAATCTAGTCCAGTTCCTGCAACCTAGTCCAGTGCCTGCAACCTAGTCCAATACCTGCAACCTAGTCCAGTACCTGCAACCTAGTCCAGTGCCTGCAATCTAGTCCAGTACCTGCAGCCTAGTCCAGTACCTGCAACCTAGTCCAGTACCTGTAGCCTATTCCAGTACCTGCAATCTAGTCCAGTGCCTGCAACCTAGTCCAGTACATGCAGCCTATTCCAGTACCTGCAATTTAGTCCAGTTCCTGCAACCTAGTCCAGTGCCTGCAACCTAGTCCAGTGCCTGCAACCTAGTCCAATACCTGCAACCTAGTCCAGTACCTGCAACCTAGTCCAATACCTGCAACCTAGTCCAGTGCCTGCAATCTAGTCCACTACCTGCAACCTAGTCCAGTACCTGCAACCCAGTCCAGTACCTGCAACCCAGTCCAGTACCTGCAATCTAGTCCAATGCCTGCAATCTAGTCCAATACCTGCAAACCTAGTCCAGTACCTGCAGCCTATTCCAGTACCTGCAACTTAGTCCAGTACCTGCAACCTAGTCCAGTGCCTGTAACCTAGTCCAGTACCTGCAACCTAGTCCAGTACCTGAAGCCTATTCCAGTACCTGCAATCTTGTCCAGTGCCTGCAACCTAGTCCAGTACCTGCAACCTAGTCCAGTGCCTGCAATCTACTTCAGTGCCTGCAATCTAGTCCAGTACCTGCAGCCTAGTCCAATACCTGCAACCTAGTCCAGTACCTGCAACCTAGTCCAGTGCCTGCAATCTAGTCCCGTACCTGCAGCCTAGTCTAATACCTGCAACCTAGTCCAGTGCCTGCAGTCAAGTCCAGTACCTGCAACCTAGTCCAGTACCTGCAACCTAGTCCAGTGCCTGCAATCTAGTCCAGTACCTGCAGCCTAGTAAAATACCTGCAACCTAGTCTGGTGCCTGCAGTCTAGTCCAGTGCCTGCAGTCTAGTCCAATACCTGCAACCTAGTCCAGTAACTGCAGCCTATTCCAGTACCTGCAACCTAGTCCAATGCCTGCAACCTAGTCCAGTACCTGCAACCTAGTCCAGTATCTGCAATCTAGTCCAGTGCCTGCAACCTAGTCCAGTGCCTGCAATCTAGTCCAGTGCCTGTAGTCTAGTCCAGTACCTGCAACCTAGTCCAGTACCTGTAGCCTAGTCCAGTACCTGCAACCTAGTCCAATACCTGCAACCTAGTCCAGTACCTACAGCCTATTCCAGTACCTGCAACCTAGTCCAGTGCCTGCAATCTAGTCCAGTACCTGCAACCTAGTCCGGTACCTGCAATATAGTAAATTACCTGTAGCCTATTCCAGTACCTGCAATCTAGTCCAGTTCCTGCAACCTAGTCCAGTGCCTGCAACCTAGTCCAATACCTGCAACCGAGTCCAGTACCTGCAACCTAGTCCAGTACCTACAACCTAGTCCAGTGCCTGCAATCTAGTCCAGTATCTGCAGCCTAGTCCAATACCTGCAACCTAGTCCAGTACCTGCAACCTAGTCCAGTACCTGCAATCTAGTCCAGTGCCTGCAACCTAGTCCAGTGCCTGCAATTTAGTCCAATACATGCAACCTAGTCCAGTACCTGCATCCTATTCCAGTACCTGCAACCTAGTCCAGTACCTGCAATCTAGTCCAGTGCCTGCAACCTTGTCCAGTGCCTGCAACCTAGTCCAGTACCGGCAACCTAGTCCAGTGCTTGCAACCTAGCCCAATACCTCCAACCTAGTCCAGTACCTGAAACCTTGTCCAGTGCCTGCAATCTAGTCCAGTACCTGCAACCTAGTCCAGTACCTGCAACCTAGTCCAGTGCCTGCAATCTAGTCCAGTGCCTGCAATCTAGTCCAGTACCTGCAGCCTAGTCAAATACCTGCAACCTAGTCCGGTGCCTGCAGTCTTGTCCAGTGCCTGCAGATGACTATAAAATGATACCTGCATTAGATGTGCTAGATGGTTGCATTAGGGAAGGAGAAGGATGGGTCTCAGAAAATATAAGCACAACAGAATGCAACAGCAAAGACCACGTAAAGTATTTATTGACTTGACAGAAGGAGACACGTCATCAAAGACGCCCAAACTGTCCATCTGTCCTGCAGGATTCTCTCTGCCATCCGTAATCCGTGAAACTTCTGCACTTCATGGAAAGCCGCATGAAGTTAGCAACAAAGCAAAAAAAGCCTTTGAGAAACAAGATTCTGTGGTCTGATAAAACCAAGACTGAATTTTGTGTCCTCAGTTTCATGTCTGGAGGAAACCAGGTACTGCCCATCACCTGCCCAATACCATCCCTACAGTGATCATGGTGGGGGCAGCATCATGTCTGGAGGAAACCAGGCACTGCCCATCACCTGCCCAATATCATCCCTACTGTGATCATGGTGGGGCAGTATCATGTCAGGAGGAAACCAGGCACTGCCCAATACCATCCCTACAGTGATCATGGTGGGGGCAGCATCATGTTTGGAAGAAAGGAGGCACTGCCCGTCACCTGCCCAATATCATCCCTACAGTGATCATGGTGGGGGCAGCATCATGTCTTGAGGAAACCAGGCACTGCCAATCATCTGCCCAATACAATCCCTACAGTGATCATGGTGGGGGCAGCATCATATCTGGAGGAAAGCAGGCGCTGCCCATCCCCTGCCCAATACCATCCCTACAGTGATCATGGTGGGGGCAGCATCATGTCTGGAGGAAAACAGGTACTGCCCATCACCTGCCCAATACCATCCCTACAGGAATCATGGTGGGGGCAGCATCATGTCTGGGGGAAACCAGGCACTGACCATCACCTGCCCAATACCATCCCTACAGTGATCATGGTGGGGCAGTATCATGTCTGGAGGAAACCAGGCACTGCCCATCACCTGCCCAATATCATCCCTACAGTGATCATGGTGGGGGCAGCATCATGTCTGGGGGAAACCAGGCACTGCCCATCACCTGCCCAATACCATCCCTAAAGTGATCATGGTGGGGGCAGTATCATGTCTGGAGGAAACCAGGCACTGCCCGTCACCTGCCCAATATCATCCCTGCAGTGATCATGGTGGGGGCAGCATCATGTCTTGAGGAAACCAGGCACTGCCCATCACAGGCCCAATACCATCCCTACAGTGAAGTTTGGTGGGGGCAGCATCATGTCTGGAGGAAACAAGGCACTGCCAATCATCTGCCCAATACAATCCCTACAGTGATCATGGTGGGGGCAGCATCATATCTGGAGGAAAGCAGGCGCTGCCCATCCCCTGCCCAATACCATCCCTACAGTGATCATGGTGGGGGCAGCATCATGTCTGGAGGAAAACAGGTACTGCCCATCACCTGCCCAATACCATCCCTACAGGAATCATGGTGGGGGCAGCATCATGTCTGGGGGAAACCAGGCACTGACCATCACCTGCCCAATACCATCCCTACAGTGATCATGGTGGGGGCAGTATCATGTCTGGAGGAAACCAGGCACTGCCCGTCACCTGCCCAATATCATCCCTACAGTGATCATGGTGGGGGCAGCATCATGTCTGGGGGAAACCAGGCACTGCCCATCACCTGCCCAATACCATCCCTACAGTGATCATGGTGGGGGCAGTATCATGTCTGGAGGAAACCAGGCACTGCCCGTCACCTGCCCAATACCATCCCTATAGTGATCATGGTGGGGGCAGCATCATGTCTGGAGGAAAACAGGTACTGCCCATCACCTGCCCAATACCATCCCTACAGGAATCATGGTGGGGGCAGCATCATGTCTGGGGGAAACCAGGCACTGACCATCACCTGCCCAATACCATCCCTACAGTGATGATGGTGGGGGCAGTATCATGTCTGGAGGAAACCAGGCACTGCCCGTCACCTGCCCAATATCATCCCTACAGTGATCATGGTGGGGGCAGCATCATGTCTGGGGGAAACCAGGCACTGCCCATCACCTGCCCAATACCATCCCTACAGTGATCATGGTGGGGGCAGTATCATGTCTGGAGGAAACCAGGCACTGCCCGTCACCTGCCCAATATCATCCCTGCAGTGATCATGGTGGGGGCAGCATCATGTCTGGAGGAAACCAGGCACTGCCCATCACCTGCCCAATACCATCCCTACAGTGATCATGGTGGGGGCAGCATCATGTCTGGAGGAAACCAGGCACTACCCATCACCTGCCCAATACCATCCCTACAGTGATCATGGTGGGGGCAGCATCATGTCTGGGGGAAAACAGGCACTGCCCATCACCTACCTAATACCATCCCTACAATGATCATGGTGGGGGCAGCAACATGTCTGGGGGAAACCAGGTACTGCCCAATACCATCCCTACAGTGATCATGGTAGGGGCACCATCATGTCTGGGGGAAACCAGGCAGTGCCCATCACCTGCCCAATACCATCCCTACAGTGATCATGGTGGGGGCAGCATCATGTCTGAGGGAAACCAGGCACTGCCCATCACCTGCCCAATACCATCCCTACAGTGATCATGGTGGGGGCAGCATCATGTCTGGGGGAAAACAGGCACTACCCATCACCTGCCCAATACCATCCCTACAGTGATCATGGTGGGGGCAGCAACATGTCTGGGGGAAACCAGGTACTGCCCAATACCATCCCTACAGTGATCATGGTGGGGGCAGAATCATGTCTGTTGGGAAACCAGGCCCTGCTCATGAACTGATACGGTTTGTGCTCCGGACGCACGTGCTGGCCGTGAGTGCATTACCCCGCTCTCTCCTCAGGCTGGCGGGGCTAAGATTCACATCATGGGACATGCCCGTATGTGATTCCCAGCCCATCACTCACCTATGTCCTCTACTGTCTCCTCCCCTGCCTCTTAGCTCTGGCGTGCGTGTCCCCATTTCCTGGGGGTGCGCACGCCGGAGCTATAAGAAATAAAGGGCCAGTAGGCCCATGAATAAGTCTAACAACTGTGCCTCACTTATCAATTCCTGCACCTCCCACACATTCCTGACGGATCTTTGTTGCCTTGTGCCATTGAGAAAGCGTTACTTTGACTTGCCATGCCGTGTTTCTGACCCCTTGTTCTGTGACCTGACCTTGCTCCTATGCCGCCTGCCTACTGACCTCCTGCTACATTCCTGACTACGCACCTGTGCTGCCAGCCCTGACCTTCTGCTATCCTGACTACTAGTTGCTGTATCCCTCCTGTGCCTCGAATCGCCTCAGCCACCTGTGGGGTCGAGTCAAGCCAGGGGTAGCGACCTGGGTGCCGCCTGCCACAGCAAGACCATCCTGCTTTGCGGCGTGCTCTGGTGAAAACCAGCGGCACCTTACACTCCGCTTCCTGGTATTGCCCGCGTCATCTGCCACACAGGTCCAGCGGATCCCCTACCTCCAGTATTCCTATCTTCTAACCATGAATGTTACATGACCTGCCTGATAACATCCCTAGAGTGATCATGGTGGGGGCAGCATCATGTCTGGAGGAAACCAGGCACTGACCATCACCTGCCCAATACCATCCCTACAGTGATCATGGTGGGGGCAGTATCATGTCTGGAGGAAACCAGGCACTGCCCGTCACCTGCCCAATATCATCCCTACAGTGATCATGGTGGGGGCAGCATCATGTCTAGGGGAAACCAGGCACTGCCCATCACCTGCCCAATACCATCCCTACAGTGATCATGGTGGGGGCAGCATCATGTCTGGGGGAAACCAGGCACTGCCCATCACCTGCCCAATACCATCCCTGCAGTGATCATGGTGGGGGCAGCATCATGTCTGGAGGAAACCAGGCACTGCCCATCACCTGCCCAATACCATCCCTACAGTGATCATGGTGGGGGCAGCATCATGTCTGGAGGAAACCAGGCACTGGCCATCACCTGCCCAATACCATCCCTACAGTGATCATGGTGGGGGCAGCATCATGTATGGGGGAAAACAGGCACTGCCCATCACCTACCTAATACCATCCCTACAGTGATCATGGTGGGGGCAGCAACATGTCTGGGGGAAACCAGGTACTGCCCAATACCATCCCTACAGTGATCATGGTGGGGGCAACATCATGTCTGGAGGAAACCAGGCACTGCCTGTCACCTGCCCAATATCATCCCTACAGTGATCATGGTGGGGGCAGCATCATGTCTGAGGGAAACCAGGCACTGCCCATCACCTGCCCAATACCATCCCTACAGTGATCATGGTGGGGGCAGCATCATGTCTGGGGGAAAACAGGCACTACCCATCACCTACCTAATACCATTCCTACAGTGATCATGGTGGGGGCAGAAACATGTCTGGAGGAAACCAGGTACTGCCCAATACCATCCCTACAGTGATCATGGTAGGGGCACTATCATGTCTGGGGGAAACCAGGCAGTGCCCATCACCTGCCCAATACCATCCCTACAGTGATCATGGTGGGGGCAGCATCTTGTCTGAGGGAAACCAGGCACTGCCCATCACCTGCCCAATACCATCCCTACAGTGATCATGGTGGGGGCAGCATCATGTCTGGGGGAAAACAGGCACTACCCATCACCTGCCCAATACCATCCCTACAGTGATCATGGTGGGAGCAGCAACATGTCTGGGGGAAACCAGGTACTGCCCAATACCATCCCTACAGTGATCATGGTGGGGGCAGAATCATGTCTGTTGGGAAACCAGGCCCTGCTCATGAACTGTTACGGTTTGTGCTCCGGACGCACGTGCTGGCCGTGAGTGCATTGCCCCGCTCTCTCCTCAGGCTGGCGGGGCTAAGATTCACATCATGGGACATGCCCGTATGTGATTCCCAGCCCATCACTCACCTATGTCCTCTACTGTCTCCTCCACTGCCTCTTAGCTCTGGTGTGCGTGTCCCCATTTCCTGGGGGTGCGCACGCCGGAGCTATAAGAAAAAAAGGGCCAGTAGGCCCATGAATAAGTCTAACACCTGTGCCTCACTTATCAATTCCTGCACCTCCCACACATTCCTGACGGATCTTTGTTGCCTTGTGCCATTGAGAAAGCGTTACTTTGACTTGCCATGCCATGTTTCTGACCCCTTGTTCTGTGACCTGACCTTGCTCCTATGCCGCCTGCCTACTGACCTCCTGCTACTGTCACGATGCCGGCTGGCAGGTAGTGGATCCTCTGTGCCAGAGAGGGATGGCGAGGACCGCGCTAGTGGACCGGTTCTAAGCCACTACAGGTTTTCACCAGAGCCCGCCGCAAAGCGGGATGGTCTTGCTGCGGCGGTAGTGACCAGGTCGTATCCACTAGCAACGGCTCACCTCTCTGGCTGCTGAAGATGCTGAAGATAGGCGCAGTACAATGGAGTAGGCAGAAGCAAGGTCGGACGTAGCAGAAGGTCGGGGGCAGGCGGCAAGGATCGTAGTCAGGGGCAACGGCAGGAGGTCAGGAACACGGACTAGGAACAGACTAGGGAACGCTTTCACTAGGCACTAAGGCAACAAGATCCGGCAAGGGAGTGCAAGGGAGGAGACTAGATATAAGCAGGGAACAGGTGGGAACCAATTAAGCTAATTGGGAAGCTTGGACCAGGCACCATCATTGGTGCACTGGCCCTTTAAATCGCAGAGACCCGGCGCGCGCGCGCCCTAGGGAGCGGGGCCGCGCGCGCCGGGACAGGACCGAGGGAGAGCGAGTCAGGTACGGGGACCGGGGCGCGCATCGCGAGCGGGCGCTACCCGCATCGCGAATCGCACCCCGGCTGAAGGCGGGACCGCAGCGCACCCGGTCAGTGGATCTGACCGGGGCGCTGCAACAACGAAGATGAGGCGAGCGCTCCGGGGAGGAACGGGGACCCGGAGCGCTCGGCGTAACAGTACCCCCCCCCCTTGGGTCTCCCCCTCTTCTTGGGGCCAAAGAACCTGAGAAAAAAAAACTCAATTTTTCCGTGAAGAGGTCCGATGCAAATTAGGAGGGGTTCTGTGTGGAAACGTACGAGACAGTCCAATCTTTTATTGTAAAAACAATAGATGTAGAGGGGTCTGGCGAGACTGGTCACAGGAACGTAGAACCTGTTGATGAGAGAGGCCAAAAAAAATTTTCCTGCAGATCCGGAATCCAAGAAGAGCATAGTAGAGAAGGAGAAGGTAGAGGCAGATATCCGCACAGGCACAGTAAGGCGTGGAGAAGCAGAGTTGACATCAAGAACTGTGTCACCTTCGTGCGGAGTCAGCGTGCGTCTTTCCAGGCGGGGAGGACGGATAGGACAATCCTTCAGGAAGTGTTCGGTACCGGCATAGTACAGGCAAAGATTCTCCATGCGGCGTCGTGTCCTCTCTTGAGGTGTCAAGCAAGACCGGTCAACATGCATAGCCTCCGCGGCGGGAAGCACAGGAACAGATTGCAGAGGACCAGAGGAGAGAGGAGCCGGAGAGAAAAAACGCTTCGTGCGAACAAAGTCCATATCCAGGCGGAGCTCCAGACGCCATCCGGAAGAACGCATGTCAATGCGAGTGGCTAGATGAATGAGTTCATGTAGGTCAGCAGGAGTCTCTCGTGCGGCCAGAACATCTTTAATGTTGCTGGATAGGCCTTTTTTAAAGGTCGCGCAGAGAGTCTCACTATTCCAGGACAACTCGTAAGCAAGAGCACGGAACTGAATGGCGTACTCGCCAACGGAAGAAACACCCTGGGCCAGGTTCAGCAGGGCAATCTCGGCTGAAGAAGCTCGGGCAGGTTCCTCAAAGACACTTCGAATTTCCGAGAAGAAGGAGTGTACAGAGGCAGTGACGGGGTCATTGCGGTCCCAGAGCGGTGCGGCCCATGACAGGGCTTTTCCAGACAGAAGGCAGAACACGAAAGCCACCTTAGACCTTTCAGTAGGAAACTGGTCCGACATCATCTCCAAGTGCTGGGAACATTGCGAAAGAAAGCCACGGCAATACTTAGAGTCCCCATTAAATTTGTCCGGCAAGGACAGGCAGAGGCTAGGAGTGGCCACTCGCTGCGGAGGAGGTGCAGGAGCTGGCGGAGGAGATGATTGCTGAAGAAGTTGCGAATGTTGGTGCAAAATGGTGGACACTTCCGACAGCTGGTGGGTTAGATGGGCGATCTGTCGGGCGATATCAGAGACAACTGGCAGGGGAACCTCAGCGGGATCCATGGCCGGATCTACTGTCACGATGCCGGCTGGCAGGTAGTGGATCCTCTGTGCCAGAGAGGGATGGCGAGGACCGCGCTAGTGGACCGGTTCTAAGCCACTACAGGTTTTCACCAGAGCCCGCCGCAAAGCGGGATGGTCTTGCTGCGGCGGTAGTGACCAGGTCGTATCCACTAGCAACGGCTCACCTCTCTGGCTGCTGAAGATGCTGAAGATAGGCGCAGTACAATGGAGTAGGCAGAAGCAAGGTCGGACGTAGCAGAAGGTCGGGGGCAGGCGGCAAGGATCGTAGTCAGGGGCAACGGCAGGAGGTCAGGAACACGGACTAGGAACAGACTAGGGAACGCTTTCACTAGGCACTAAGGCAACAAGATCCGGCAAGGGAGTGCAAGGGAGGAGACTAGATATAAGCAGGGAACAGGTGGGAACCAATTAAGCTAATTGGGAAGCTTGGACCAGGCACCATCATTGGTGCACTGGCCCTTTAAATCGCAGAGACCCGGCGCGCGCGCGCCCTAGGGAGCGGGGCCGCGCACGCCGGGACAGGACCGAGGGAGAGCGAGTCAGGTACGGGGACCGGGGCGCGCATCGCGAGCGGGCGCTACCCGCATCGCGAATCGCACCCCGGCTGAAGGCGGGACCGCAGCGCACCCGGTCAGTGGATCTGACCGGGGCGCTGCAACAACGAAGATGAGGCGAGCGCTCCGGGGAGGAACGGGGACCCGGAGCGCTCGGCGTAACAGCTACATTCCTGACTACGCACCTGTGCTGCCAGCCCTGACCTTCTGCTATCCTGACTACTAGTTGCTGTATCCCTCCTGTGCCTCGAATCGCCTCAGCCACCTGTGGGGTCGAGTCAAGCCAGGGGTAGCGACCTGGGTGCCGCCTGCCACAGCAAGACCATCCTGCTTTGCGGCGTGCTCTGGTGAAAACCAGCGGCCCCTTACACTCCACTCCCTGGTATTGCCCGCGTCATCTGCCACACAGGTCCAGCGGATCCCCTACCTCCAGTATTCCTGTCTTCTAACCATGAATGTTACATGACCTGCCTGATAACATCCCTAGAGTGATCATGGTGGGGGCAGCATCATGTCTGGAGGAAACCAGGCACTGCCCATCACCTGCCCAATACCATCCCTACAGTGAAGTATGTTGGGGGCAGCATCATGTCTGGAGGAAACCAGGTACTGCCCATCACCTGCCCATTACTTTCCCTACAGTGATCATGGTGGGGCAGCATCATGTCTGGGGGAAACCAGGCACTGCCCATCACCTGCCCAATACCATCCCTACAGTGATCATGGTGGGGACAGCATCATGTCTGGAGGAAACCAGGCACTGCCCATCACCTGCCCAATACCATCCCTACAGTGATCATGGTGAGGGCAGCGTCAAGTCTGGAGGAAAGCAGGCGCTGCCCATCACCTGCCCAATACCATCCCTACAGTGATCATGGTGGGGGCAGCATCATGTCTGGGGGAAACCAGGCACTGCCCATCACCTGCCCAATACCATCCCTACAGTGATCATGGGGGGGGGCAGCATCATGTCTTGAGGAAACCAGGCACTGCCCATCACAGGCCCAATACCATCCCTACAGTGAAGTTTGGTGGGGGCAGCATCATGTCTGGAGGAAACAAGGCACTGCCCATCAACTGCCCAATACAATCTCTACAGTGATCATGGTGGGGGCAGCATCATATCTGGAGGAAAGCAGGCGCTGCCCATCCCCTGCCCAATACCATCCCTACAGTGATCATGGGGGGGTAACATCATGTCTGGAGGAAACAAGGCACTGCCCATCACCTGCCCAATACAATCCCTACAGTGATCATGGTGGGGGCAGCATCATGTCTGGAGGAAACCAGGCACTGCCCATCACCTGCCCAATACCATCCCTACAGTGATCATGGTGGGGGCAACATCATATCTGGGGGAAAACAGGCACTGCCCAATACCATCCCTACAGTGATCATGGTGGGGGCAGCATCATGTCTGGGGAGAAACCAGGCACTGCTCATGAACTATTACGGTTTGTGCTCCGGCCGCAAGTGCTGGCCATGAGCGCATTGACCCGATTCACATCATGGGACATGCCCCCATGCGAATCCCAGCCCGTCACTCTGAATCCCAGCCCGTCACTCACCTCTGTCCGCTGCTCTCTCCTCCCCTGCCTCTTAGCACCGGTGTGCGTGTTCCCGTCTCCTGAGGCGCGCATGAACCGGAGCTATAAGATATTAGGGGCCAGTACGCCCATGATTAAGTCTACCACCTGTGCCCCACTTATAAATTCCTGCACCTCCCACACATTCCTGCTGGATCTTTGTTGCCTTGTGCCATTGAGAAAGCATTATTCTGTCTTGCCGTGTCGTGTTTCTGACCCCTTGTTTTGTAACCTGACCTTGCTCCTGAGCTGACTGCCTACTGACCTCATGCTACATTCCTGACTATGCACCTGTGCTGCCAGCCCTGACCTTCTGCTATCCTGACTACTAGTTGCTGTATCCCTCCTGTGCCTCGAATCTCCTCAGCCACCTGTGTGGTCGAGTCAAGCCAGGGGTAGCGACCTGGGTGCCGCCTGCCACAGCAAGACCATCCTGCTTTGCAGCGGGCTCTGGTGAAAACCAGCGGCATCTTAGACTCCGCTCCCTGGTATTGCCCACGTCATCTGCCCACAGGTCCAGCAGATCCACTACCTCCAGTATTCCTGTCTTCTAACCGTGAATATTACATGACCTGCCCAATACCATCCCTACCGTGATCATGGTGGGGGCAGTATCATGTCTGGAGGAAACAAGGCACTGCCCATCACCTGCCCAATACCATCCCTACAGTGATCATGGTGGGGGAAGAATCATGTCTGGGGGAAACCAGGCACTGACCATTACCTGCCCAATACCATCCCTACAGTGATCATGGTGGGGGCAGCATCATGTCTGGAGGAAACCAGGCACTGCCCATCACCTGCCCAATACCATCCCTACAGTGATCATGGTGGGGGCAGCATCATGTCTGGAGGAAACCAGGCACTGCCCATCACCTGCCCAATACCATCCCTACAGTGAAGTATGGTGGGAGCATCATCATGTCTGAAGGAAACCAGGCACTGCCCATCACCTGCCCAATACCATCCCTACAGTGATCATGGTGGGGGCAGCATCATGTCTGGAGGAAACCAGGCACTGCCCATCACCTGCCCAATACCATCCCTACAGTGATCATGGTGAGGGCAGCATCCTGTCTGGAGGAAGCCAGGTACTGCCCATCACCTGCCCAATACCATCCCTACAGTGAAGTATGGTGGGAGCAGCATCATGTCTGGAGGAAACTGGGCACTTCCCATCACCTGCCCAATACCATCCCTACAGTGATCATGGTGGGGGCAGCATCATGTCTGGAGGAAACCAGGCACTGCCCATCACCTGCCCAATACCATCCCCACAGTGATCATGGTGGGGGCAGCATCATGCCTGGAGGAAACCAGGCACTGTCCATCACCTGCCCAATACCCTCCCTACAGTGAAGTATGGTGGGAGCAGCATCATGTCTGGAGGAAACCGGGCACTGCCCATCACCTGCCCAATACCATCCCTACAGTGATCATGGTGGGGGCAGTATCATGTTTGGAGGAAACCAGGCACTGGCCATCACCTGCCCAATACCATCCCTACAGTGATCATGGTGGGGGCAGCATCATGTCTGGAGGAAACCAGGCACTACCCATCACCTGCCCAATACCATCCCTATAATGATCACTGTGGGGGCAGCATCATGTCTGGAGGAAACCAGGCAGTGCCCATCATCTGCCCAATACCATCCCTACAGTGATCATGGTGGGGGCAGCATCATGTCTGGGGGAAACCAGGCACTGCCCATCACCTGCCCAATACCATCCCTACAGTGATCATGGTGGGGGCAGCATCATGTCTGGGGGAAACCAGGCACTGCCCATCACCTGCCCAATACCATCCCTACAGTGATCATGGTGGGGGCAGCATCATGTCTGGGGGAAACCAGGCACTGCCCATCACCTGCCCAATACCATCCCTACAGTGATCATGGTGGGAGCAGCATCATGTCTGGGGGAAACCAGGCACTGCCCATCCCCTGCTCAATACCATCCCTACAGTGATCATGGTGGGGGTAGCATCATGTCTGGAGGAAACCAGGCACCTCCCATCACCTGCCCAATACCATCCCTACAGTGATCATGGTGGGGGCAGCATCATGTCTGGAGGAAACCAGGCACTGCCCATCACCTGCCCAATACCATCCCTACAGTGATCATGGTGGGGGTAGCATCATGTCTGGAGGAAACCAGGCACTGCCCATCACCTGCCCAATACCATCCCTACAGTGATCATGGTGGGGGCAGCATCATGTCTGGAGGAAACCAGGCACTGCCCATCACCTGCCCAATACCATCCCTACAGTGATCATGGTGGGGGTAGCATCATGTCTGGAGGAAACCAGGCACTGCCCATCACCTGCCCAATACCATCCCTACAGTGAAGCATGGTGGTGGCAACATGTCTGGGGAAAACCAGCGCTGCGGAGAGCTTGCAAAGGTGGGTGCTGAATGATAGATTGCAAGGTCCCCAGCAGAGGGACCCCCGCGATCAGACATCTTAACCCCTATCCTTTGGATAAGGGATAAGATGTATTAGGGTCGGAGTGCCCCTTTAAACCCATTTGATTATCTCTGGAGACCTGGAAATGTCTTCCACTGATGGTCCCCATCCAACCTGACAGAGCTTGAGAGGATCTGCAGAAAAGAATGTCAGAAAATCCCCAAATCCAGGTTTATAAACCTTGTGGCCTCATCCCCAAGCAGACTGGAGGAATCACTGCCAAAGGGGCTTCACCTAAGTCTTGAGGAAAGGGTATGAATACTTATGTCACTGCAAGATTTTTGTTTTTTACTTTTCGATAAATTAGAAAGATTTTTAACATGTTGTTTTTACTTTGTCATTATGGGGTGCTGAGTGCAGAATAATGGAGGAGGGGCCTAAAAGGGTCTGAAAACGTTCCGAATGCACTGAATACATGACTGCAGGAAACATGAACTTCACAAGATGTTTTTTAACCCTTACAATAAAGTGTCACAACTCCAAAGGGTGTAAGGGGGCAGTCACGCCACGTTTGGATCCGGCTGCCATATTGCCAAAACGAGGTGTGAATGCCCCCTAACAGATGCACTTTAAGTTGTGACTTCCATGGTTTGGACCTGTTTTTCCAGCACATCCTACAAATTCTAGATCTGACTGACATTTGGGGAATTTGGAGGCCAAGTCCCCATGTTCAACCCTTCCTCATGTTCCCCAAACCGTTCTTAAAGGGGTATTTCAGTAGATTTTTTTCAAATCAAGTGGTGCCAGAAAGTTAAACAGATTTGTAAATTACTTCTATATAAAAATCTTAATCCTTCCAGTACTTATCAGCCGCAGTATGCTCCAGAGGAAGTTGTTTAGTTCTTTCCAGTCTGACCACAGTGCTCTCTGCTGACACCTCTGTCCATGCCAGGAACTGTCCAGAGCAGGAGAGGTTTTCTATGAGGATTTGCTCCTTCTCTGGACAGTTCCTGACATAGACAGAGGTGGCAGTAGAGAGCACTGTGGTCAGACTGGAAAGAACTCTAGAAAGAAATACAACTTCCTCTGGAGCATAAGGCAGCAGATAAGTACTGGGAGGATTAACAATTTTAATACCTACCCCTTTAAACAATTTCTCCAGAGTGGCAGGACATTATCCTGTGGAAAGATGCCACTGCCCTGTACTACTGCCATGACAGGGGAAGTGAATCTGCAATAATAAGGTAGATGGTACGTGTCACGGTAACACATAAATGTCTGGACCCAAGGTTTCCCAAATCCTTAACTACCCCATCAATGTTTTCTCCTTTATCTCACTGTACACGTTGGGCTGTATATAACCCTGTTATCCAGCGCCCAATTTTACACCAAATGGTGCTGTTGTCATTGGCAACCACAAGGGCCCTGAATTACTTTCCACACAGCCACCGCTCATTGCCTCCAAGTGTTTACAAACTGGAATATTGTAATCTTTTATATCATTAGATTTAATCATTATTTTCATTAACCCTTCACTGATCATATTTAGTATAGACACCAATGAGAAGATTTATCAAAACCTGTGTAGAGGAAGAGTGGTGCAGTTGCCCATAGCAACCAATCAGATCGCTGCTTTCAT
This sequence comes from Hyla sarda, assembly GCF_029499605.1. NCBI lineage: Eukaryota > Metazoa > Chordata > Amphibia > Anura > Hylidae > Hyla > Hyla sarda. The sequence continues at coordinate 13,713,044 of NC_079201.1, read as the reverse complement.
TTTTGAAAAGGCCTCTGAAAAAGGAAAGAGGAGATCTGATTGGTTGCTATGGGCAACTGCACCACTTTTCCTCTCCACAGGATTTGATAAATCTCCCCCCAGAGTACGGATACATCCTGTTTTTTTATTTTCTATTAAAACGAACCTACACAATGGCGGTATTCTACCTTTTTTCATTCCACCCCACAAATATATTTTGTTCTATTTCTCAATACATTATATGGTAAATGAAATGGTCCGGCCCTTTCGTGCTGGAGGGATGTCCCATGAGGCCAAAACGTTCCCCTATTAAACCAACATTTTGGGGTATAAGTATAAGATTTGTAATTCCTACGACGTATAAAACCTGGTGAGGTCCTGTAAGTTGGTTTTTGTGAGGGGTTGTAGAGACGCCGGAGCTCTCATAGAGGGCACATTGTGGGCACAGACGTCTCCTGTTGGCAGTGGGCAGTAGTAGAGAACACATCTCCTCTGCAGCCCTTAGGGTCACAAGAATTCTTCTTGTAGGTAGTTTTGATAATAACTTTATATTAGGGGTTATTTGTGATATTTCCATATATAATACAGATTTGCTGTATGGATAATTGTAATACTTCTAATACATCAGCAACCAAGGACGTGACATCATCAGGTATAGAATGTGATGACATCACAGATGGTGGTCGGTTATACCACTGCAGGATACAGGCAAACCCTTCACTTTCTGTTAGTTCAGATTGAGAGCGCTCAGTTTTCCTGAGAGTGATAAGAATATTTCTTCTTCTAATATGACGAGCCCAACCCTGGCTATCCTGCCATTGTTTTGGGCATTATGGACCTTCGTGGGTGTCCTGACCACCTTCACCATGACCATCGCACAAGGCCATTACCGGACAGGGGTCATCAGCATCAGGTAGGAGACTCTATAGGGACATTGGTGGGAATCCTACAATACACCATTCCGTCCTCTAATATCTTCCCCCGAACATTGGATTGTTAAATGGCCCCAAAAAGTCCAACAACTTGTTATATGTTGTTACTGATGGTTGTTTAAAATGTTTTGAATATTTTTTCCCCATATCTACTGGGACATTAACCAGTCCTACATCACCTTCCACCATCACAAGAAGGGACACGCCCCCTCCCACCACACACCAATCACTTCCCACCACCACAAGGAGGGACACGCCCCCTCCTACCACACACCAATCACCTCCCACCACCACAAGAAGGGACACGCCCCCTCCTACCACACACCAATCACTTCCTATCACCACAAGAAGGGACACGCCCCCTTCCCCTGAGAGGATTTGTAATACGCTGAGCTAATGAAAGGAGGTATTTTTATAGTTAATATGGGTGATGGAGGCAGAAAATGAGATGTACATGATCAGGATTATGTACTGAGTAACATTATTATTTTTGTTTTTTTGGGGGGATCTGAGAGGTGCACTTTAAGAAAATAATAAATGTTTCTTTTTTGTGTTACTAGTGACTGATTCTTGTTACTAGTGACCGGCCCTTGTTACTAGTGATCGGCCCTTATTACTAGTGACCGGCCCTTGTTACTAGTGATCGGCCCTTATTACTAGTGACTGATTCTTGTTACTAGTGACCGACCCTTGTTACTAGTGACCGATTCTTGTTATTAGTGACCGATTCTTGTTACTAGTGACCGATTCTTGTTATTAGTGACCGATTCTTGTTACTAGTGACCGATTCTTGTTATTAGTGACCGATTCTTGTTACTAGTGACCGGCCCTTGTTACTAGTGACCGATTCTTGTTACTAGTGACCGATTCTTGTTATTAGTGACCGATTCTTGTTACTAGTGACCGGCCCTTGTTACTAGTGACCGATTCTTGTTACTAGTGACCGGCCCTTGTTACTAGTGACTGATTCTTGTTACTAGTGACCGGCCCTTGTTACTAGTGACCGATTCTTGTTATTAGTGACCGGCCCTTGTTACTAGTCACCGATACTTGTTATTAGTGACCGGCCCTTGTTACTAGTGACCGATTCTTGTTATTAGTGACCGGCCCAGAGCTCTGCTAATGTTATATATGGAATCTATTTCTCCTCAGTGACACTGGAGCACAATATCCGGAATCCATCGTGCTGACTATAGTGTCCACCGTATCTTCTCTGCTAGGTAAGTGCACTATGTGTATCTATAGGAATTATTAATAGTGCCATCCTGAGTACAAAGGCGTTTCATGGGTGCAGAAGTTTAGCCTGGGCCCTCCTGCCCACGCCCATCAACCGCTGCTTGAGTAACTACTAACATGGCCGCCATGACAGCTTCAGCACATGTTTTCAGACAACTTTTGGCAGATCCACCATATGTTACCGAATTATATGTCCTGTATATGTTCTCATTATTAGTATCTTCAGACATGTATATGCTTTGTGTGGTATATATACCATCTATACACTGTTCTGTATATGGATTTCAGAGGCCGGGATTTTATACATCATCTACAAGTCCATGGAGATCAAGGCCCTGAAGAGAAGCCTTTGTGGAATCACCTACCAAACATGGCTGCTGACATTCGGGTGGATGACCTGTATCGGAAACATCATAACCCCATTGATACAGGTTTGTTTATACAGATTCTGTGGTGTTAGGGCCCCTTAGCTGGTCACCTATGAAGCCCCCTTACACAGGAGAAGAGCAGCACAGCTGGGGCCATGTATTGTCAGATAACCTGCTGATCTGTAGGTCTTGGGACAGAATGGGCCTGAGCTCACACCCCCTCACAATGATACATAAGGCCCAGTATAAGAATACAGATAATATAATAACACCATTGGCAGATGTAGGATTATCCAGGATACTTACCATTGGCAGATATTAAGTATCCAGGACAGTCATATATCTGCTAATGGTGTATAATGATATGGAGTTATATGTGTTGTCTGATGATTGGTCATCTAGGACAGGATATGTATATTGTGAAATGTCATATTTTCTTTGTTTTCCTCTAGGATTCAGCAATGCTTAATGACGGCTGCCTGGCGGTGTTATCCAGTACCATCATCTACGGTGGAATATCTGTGGCATCTCAGCTGTATCCAGGCTCCAGGGACCGGAGATGTAGGCGCCTTACCACCACGGTGCTGTCGGTGACCATCTTGCTGGCAAACATTAGCCGTATCCTTTACAATTCACTATGTTATGGGATTAAAGGAAACTCCAGTAAATCCTTTCAGACACCATAATGACTTTTAGGTTCTGTCCTTTGCCATTGATGGTGGTGGAGCCGGGTTATCTTGTCACTTCTGATCGTGATCAGTGTTTTTCTACTAAAATATGACCCCATTCTGCAGGGTTGAGGTTATTTTCCTATATACATCCTCCTTTCAGGGTTATCCTGTAAAATGATGGCATTATACACCTGTACAAGCGAGTTCTGCACACAGGTATATATATTCTACCACACAGGGCGAACTTCTTCACATGGTTATGGGATCCCAATCCCAGTAATTCCCACCACTGCTTGGTGAATAAAGGGGAAGACCAAAATGGACAAAGTCAAATGTATATTTCTGTTTTATTTTCAGTCTTCCCGAATTACGCTGACCATCCTGGAGTGGGTCGTGTTGGTGTTCTCCTGCATAAGCCAGATTCTGCTATATTGGGACTTCCCGGTCAGTATATGAAATCCAGATTTACAAGGTCTTGTTCACATGTAGCAGATTTGTTGTGTCTGGGGCCTTTATATGTCAGTGAATATGAAGGTTACAACGTGTCCGGCTCTTCTTTCACTTCGTAGGTTCTTACTACAACATCTAAGAGGAACATGATTGAAGCTGAGAGCGTCCTGAGTGTGGATCCATTGACAGTGCCTCTATTAGATCGAGCACTAGAGGATCAACCAGATGACGTGACGCCAGATGACGCTTCATCATGTGACTTTGTTACAGTGGACCTATTTTCAGCAGAGGACACAATACCATCAGAGTAGGAGCAACAGCGTCCCACTGGAAAAGACCCCCCCCCCCCCCTCCCTCTCCCCCCCCCCCCAAAAAAAATGGATGGATAGATCTATCTATCTATCTATCTATCTATCTCATATCTATCTATTATGAGAAGGTGAAGGGCATGGTGGTTGATGGGCGATATGTGTCACCAAGGTTCCTGGCCTTGGTGAAGTAAGAGCCGGTATTTAGTCAGTGTCTGTGCTGTGATGCAGACTGACACTGTGGATGTAGTATGGCTGGAAGGCCTATCTGGGACCACTCTTACTGGGAATGGCCAAGTGTAGGGTGGGGGCCATTCCCCACAATCCAGGCCGCCTTTCGTTGGCCTTAAAGGCAGCCTGCTCCACCAGCTGAGGGGGATTTACTAGTTGCAGCTCCCACTGCCAGAGAGAGCTGAGAGTGGAATCCTTCCCTGAGAGGTTGGAAGATGGTCGGCCGACTGCCTGGAGGCCTGGAAAAGACTTGCTTGATGCCGCATGGCATGGACTCAGGATCAGCTGGCACCTGTTGTCCTGTGTGACGCTGCTTCCTTGTGACTTTTCTATCTAAATAAATATATTTTATTACTTGGGTTTCCTTGTTTTATGTGTTGATATTTTCTCTAGCAATGTATATAGAAAGACATGTCATTTAGGGCAAAAAGTCCTTAGTAGGTGTCAGGAGGATTCTGGCCCCAAGACGTCAGCAGCAGATTCTTAGGGTACGTTCACACAAGGGGATTTGCAGCGTATTTTATGCTGCAGATCCACCGCTGAAGGACCTCTATATGCTGGCTTTACATGTGCCTGTCCGGAGCGGCAATACGTCACTACGTGCAGACACACTGAAACGATGTGCGAGTCGCCATGCATGCGTGGTGTACTCGCACACATCACGACTGCTCCCCCTGCTCAATGAGCTGCCGCGATGTGCGAGGATACTGCGCATGCGCGTGGCGACTCGCACGTTGCAGTGTGTCTGCTCGTAGCAGCGTATTGCCGCTCCAAGCAGGCACATGTAAAGGCAGAATACAGAAGGTCCTTCAGCGGGGGATCCGCATCGAAATACGCTGCGAAAATCCGCTCGTCTGAATGTATCCTCCATGGATCCGACTTGTTTCACCATTACTTTCCCGCCACTGATGACACAACATTATACAGTGAAGGCAACCTAATGATCACATATAATAGTCCACAATGGTGACTTAAAAAATGAAAAATAAAAAATTATGTAAAATCCCCTCCACTAATAAAATATAAAATTACCCCTCTTTCCATAAAAAGGAGAGAACAGAAAAACATTGACCAAGGGACATGTCCGAGGTCACTAATCCCCTTATTCAATTCCCACCCCTAAAACATAGCTTTTATTAAAGGAGTACTCCAAAATAGCAAACTTGTCCTCCATACTGCCGGCAGTAAAAAAAATAAAGAGGTACATACCTTCCTTACCTCCCCCGGTGCCTCCGGTAAGCCACTCCGGTCTCCGCCGCAATCCTCTTCCTGGTTGCTGGTGGTCGGCGAGTAATACTGCACTCAGGCAATCACCGGTCACAGCGAAGATCCAACTCGGCCGGCGGTAGGCTGAGCGTCAGTGTGACGTTTTCGGCCCCGGCACCTGCTGTCCACCCCCCGTCACCCATGTCCACCCCCCTGTCATCCATGTCCGCCTTGTCCACCCCCCAGTCCATCCCTGTCACCCATGTTCACCTCCCCTGTCCACCCCCAATCTACCCCCCCAGTTTACCCTATCACCAATGTCCACCCCCCTATTCACCCCTCTGTCCCTTTGTCACCCCTCTTTTACCTCCCTTGTCATCCTTGTCCACCCCCTGTTCCCCCCACCCCGTCTCCCATGTCCACCCCTCCCCCCGTCATCCATATCCACCTTGGCCACCCCTCTGTCACCCCTGTCCATGCCCCTGTCACCCATGTTCACCCCCTCCCATCCAGCCCTCTGACCACCGCCAGTCTACCCCTCTGTCATCCATGTCCACCCCCTATTCACCCTTCTGTCCCTTTGTCACCCCTGTCCACCCCTTTTACACCCTTGTCACCCCTGTTTACCCCCCCTGTCACCCATATCCACCCCCGTCACCCATGTCCATCCCCCCGTCACCTATGTCCACCCCCCCCGTCACCCATGTCCACCCTCCCGTCACCCATGTCCACCCTCCCGTCACCCATGTCCACCCCCCTGTCATCCATGTTCGCCTTGTCCACCCCCCAGTCCATCCCTGTCACCCATGTTCAGTGACCGGCCCTTGTTACTAGTGATCGATTCTTGTTACTAGTGACCGATTTTTGTTACTTGTCACCGGCCCTTGTACTAGTTACCGGCCCTTGTTACTAGTGAACGACCCTTGTTACTAGTGACCGGTCCTTGTTACTAGTGATCGGCCCTTGTTACTAGTGGCCGACCCTTGTTACTAGTGACCGGCCCTTGTTACTAGTGACTGTCCCTTGTTACTAGTGACCGGCCCTTGTTACTAGTGACCGGCCCTTGTTACTAGTGACTGTCCCTTGTTACTAGTGACCTGCCCTTGTTACTAGTGACTGTCCCTTGTTACTAGTGACCGGCCCTTGTTACTAGTGACCGGCCCTTGTTACTAGTGACTGTCCCTTATTACTAGTGGCCGACCCTTGTTACTAGTGACCGGCCCTTGTTACTAGTGACTGATTCTTGTTACTAGTGGCCGACCCTTGTTACTAGTGACCGGCCCTTGTTACTAGTGACTGATTCTTGTTACTAGTGGCCGACCCTTGTTACTAGTGACCGGCCCTTGTTACTAGTGACCGGCCCGGAGCTCTGCTAATGTTATATATGGAATCTATTTCTCCTCAGTGACACTGGAGCAGATTATCCAGAATCCAACGTGCTGACTATAGTGTCCACCGTATCTTCTCTGCTAGGTAAGTGCACTATGTGTATTTATAGGAATTATTAATAGTGCCATCCTAGTACAAAGGCGTAGCTAAAGTGTCATGGGTGCAAAAGTTTAGCCTGGGCCCACCTGACCACACCCATCAACAAACTCCCTGTAATGATTACAGGGTCTGACTATCACACAAAGCTTTCCCAGTCTCCTGAAAGGCACATGATCTGCTTAGTACTGACACATTTTAGCCATTCAGGAGCATGGGGAAGCTTTGGCCTGGTCTTGGGGTCCCAGCTCTGTGTACACATTGGTGGGGGGAGGGTGTCAGGGAGGGTGCTGGAAGGGAGAAGTGTACAGGGATGGTGTAATGAAGGGGGTGGGGCCAAGGAGCAGTGAATATTAATGAAGGGGCGGACCCATAGTAGTGAATAATAATAAAGGGGCGGGACCAACAGCCGAAGTGAAGACTTGTTATTGTTGCTAAAAGCCCATTGGGAACGCTCCTTATTGCTAGATTCTCAGGAATAGCATTTAGACAGTTTGCTCGTATCTTCTGAACAGCTGAACGTAATGGGGTAAGAGAAACAACCTTAAAAAGAGGCTCCCCCGCACTATAAGCTTAGGTATTCAGGTTAGTCCGGGTGAGCCTCCCGTCAGTCCGCCCCTAAACGTAGTACTGTACTGATTGGTCTGTGTGACCATCTATGCAGCCACAGGCCGCAGCATATAGTGTAGTGACAGGGGGGTAACTTTGACCCTTACCACCTTTATAGCTGCGCCACTGCTTGAGTAACTACTAACATGGCCGCCATGACAGCTTCAGCACATGTTTTCAGACAACTTTTGGCAGATCCACCATATGTTACTGAATTATATGTCCTGTATATGTTCTCATTATTAGCATCTTCAGACATGTATATGCTTTGTGTGGTATATATACCATCTATACACTGTTCAGAGGCCGGGATTTTATACATCATCTACAAGTCCATGGAGATCAAGGCCCTGAAGAGAAGCCTTTGTGGAATCACCTACCAAACATGGCTGCTGACATTCGGGTGGATGACCTGTATTGGAAACATCATAACCTCATTGATACAGGTTTGTTTATACAGATTCTGTGGTGTTAGGGCCCCTTAGCTGGTCACCTATGAAGCCCCCTTACCCAGGAGAAGAGCAGCACAGCTGGGGCCATGTATTGTCAGATAACCTGCTGATCTGTAGGTCTTGGGACAGAATGGGCCTGAGCTCACACCCCCTCACAATGATACATAAGGCCCAGTATAAGAATACAGATAATATAATAACACCATTGGCAGATGTAGGATTATCCTGTATACTTACCATTGGCAGATATTAAGTATCCAGGACAATCATATATCTGCTAATGGTGTATAATGATATGGAGTTATATGTGTTGTCTGATGATAGGTCATCTAGGACAGGATATGTATATTGTGAAATGTCATATTTTCTTTGTTTTCCTCTAGGATTCAGCAATGCTCAATAACAGCTGCCTGGCGGTTTTATCCAGTACCATCATCTACGGTGGTTTATCTGTGGCATCTCAGCTGTATCCAGGCTCCAGGGACCGGAGATGTAGGCGCCTTACCACCACGGTGCTGTCGGTGACCATCTTGCTGGCAAACATTAGCCGTATCCTTTACAATTCACTATGTTATGGGATTAAAGGGAACTCCAGTAAATCCTTTCAGACACCATAATGTCTTTTTAGGTTCTGTCCTTTGCCATTGATGGTGGTGGAGCCGGGTTATCTTGTCACTTCTGATCGTGATCAGTGTTTTTCTACTAAAATATGACCCCATTCTGCAGGGTTGAGGTTATTTTCCTATATACGTCCTCCTTTCAGGGTTATCCTGTAAAATGATGGCATTATACACCTGTACAAGCGAGTTCTGCACACAGGTATATATATTCTACCACACAGGGTGAACTTCTTCACATGGTTATGGGATCCCAATCCCAGTAATTCCCACCACTGCATGGTGAATAAAGGGGAAGACCAAAATGGACAAAGTCAAATGTATATTTCTGTTTTATTTTCAGTCTTCCAGAATTATGCTGACCATCCTGGAGTGGGTTGTATTGGTCTGCTCATGTATAAGCCAGATACTGCTGTATTGGGACTTCCCGGTCAGTATATGAAATCCAGATTTACAAATAAAAATACACAGCACTCCCAAAACTGTGAAAAATCAACATGAATACATTTAATGCATAAGACCTGCTGTGGAGGGTGAGGGAGCAGGCCCTCCAGCGGGGTCCCTGGTGGCTGGAGCAGCAGCTGTCCTCTCTTTTCCCTCCTGCTGCGCTCCAGTGGGGGGAGCCCGGGCTCCGGTCCAGCGGCCGGCGCTCTCACCGGAGTTCTCCCCATGCTCCCGGCGTTGGCGGGTGAGTCCCTCTGGATCTCCACAGTAGTGGTGGCCTCGGGAAGGGGAGGCGATGTGCACCTGGCGGACGCGGCGAGAGGCGAGGTATACATCTGCCCTTTGGGGGCACACCTCAAGGCTGAGGTCCAGGAAAAGATTTGGAAGAGGGAGTACGTGGATATTTTTTCCCTACTGCCTCTTGAGAAATTTAATTTGGACAAGGTCTGGCTAGACGAGGGTAAGCGGATGGAGAAGGTAGAGGAGGAGGAACGTCGGCGGTATCAGCTGATTCCGCGGACCTTCTCAAATTGGTTGCAGGCATTCGCCATCTTGGTCAGTGTGGTGGGGGAGAAATCACTGGAGCACTGCTCCGGTCTGTTCTGCTATATGGATGCTGTGTGGGAGGCGTACCGGGTTTATGGGGGGACGGCGTGGCTGTGATACGACAAACTATTTCGGCAGCGGATGGCGGTGCGTCCCTCACTGCGCTGGGATCATAAGAACATAGGGCCGTGGATGCGGCTTATGGTGGCTCCTCAGGATGGGGAGGGCTTGCAGTCCTTTCGTGATAGTGCCGGCAATTTCGGGGTCGGAGAAGGACGGTCGGCGGGGCGTGGAGTCTGCTTCAAGCAAGCATTGTCCCGCTGTTTCCATAAGGGGAAGGGTAGGGCTGTAGATTTTGAGCAGAAGAGGGATGATGCCGGTTCAGGTGGAAAGGATGAAGCCTTTCCTCGCCCTGTACCCAAATAGGGCAGTGGCGGAAGTGTTGCAGCTTGGTTTTTCGGAAGGCTTTCGTATTCTGTGTTCGGAGGTGGTGCCGGCGGTCATGGAGGAGAAGTTGCTTAAAGAGGTGCGGTTGGGCAGGATGGCTGGGCTGTTTGATCTCTCCTTTGGGGCTGGTGCCCAAGAAGGAGCCCAATAAGTTTAGCCTTATTCACCACCTCTCGCATTCGGCGGGGGGGCGGGGGTGGTCGGTGAATGATGGTATTGATCCGTCCCTCTGTGCTGTGTCATATACCTCTTTTGATGCGGCCTTGGTGTGGGTACGGTGTTACGGGCGGGGGGCTCTTTTGGAGAAAACGGATGTTGAGGCGGCTTTCCGTTTGTTGCCAGTACATCTGGACAGTTTTTCTTTGTTGGGTTGTTGCTTGGGGAATCGTTTTTTTGTGGACCTTTGTCTGCCTATGGGGTGCTCCATTTCGTGCGCATATATTTGAATAGTTCAGTACCTTCTTGGAATGGGAGTCTCAGGTGGACTCTGTTTTGCACTACCTGGACGACTTTCTGTTTTTGGGCCCGGTGGGGTCCCGGGGCTGTGCTGTGTTGCTACAAGTGATGGAGCAGGTGTCGCGTTGGTTTGGCGTGCCGTTGGCACCGGAAAAGACAGAGTGGCCGGCCACGACAGTTCCATTTTTGGGTATCGTGATCGATACCCTGGCTATGGAGTGACGGCTGCCAGAGGAGAAGTTGGGTGAGCTGAGGAAGGCGGTGGCATGTGCGTGTCAGGCGCACAAGTTGCAGTTACGGGAAGTTCAGTCTCTGCTGGGCCGTCTCAATTTTGCTTGTCGGATCATGCCTATGGGGAGGGTTTTTTTTGCCACCGCTGGGCCTCAGCTACTGCGGGTGTTGTCAGGCGGGGTTGCGTGCCGATTTGGGCGTCTGGCTAAAATTTCTGGCCCGCTATAACGGGCGGTCAGTGGCGATGGACCGACCAGTCTCAATTAGTCACCTGGAGCTGTTCACTGACGCTGTGGGTGGTTGTGGGGCGTATTTGCAGGGTCAGTGGCCGACGGCGTGGCGGGAGAAGGGTCTTACTCGGAATTTTGCCCTGCTGGAGCTTTTTCCGATTGTAGTGGCCGTGGAGGTGTGGGGGCTCTGTTCTGCGATCGGAAAATTTGTTTCCATTGCGACAACATGGAGGTAGTTCAGGCTATTAACAGTTAGACGGCGAGCTCGCCGTCGGTGGTTAGTTTGTTTCGCCATTTAGAGCTTCGGAGTTTGGAGCTTAATTGACACCTGGTCGCCTTACATGTGCCTGGGGTTGCTAACCCCCTCATCTCGGTTGCAGTGGGACTGGTTTCGAGAGCTGGCGCCAGAGGCCGAGGAATGTGGAGTTTGGTATAACTGTGGCCATGGGTCTAGTTTTCGGTTGGTGTGTGGGGCTACCTGGGGGTCGTATAGTCGCTGGTGGGCAGATTGGGAAAGGTTGGTCGGTCAACTCCCGCGCATTGGGAGGCAGCTCTGTTGATTTATGTTGGGAGGGCTTTTTGCGAAGGGGTTTCTCCGTCAGGGATTGGGCAGCAGATGGCGTTCTGGTTTAAGGCGCGGGGGTTTGCCAGATGCGTCCAGTTTTTTTTGGTAGGATAGGCTCTGAAGGGCTTTCGAAAAGGGGCAGTTTCCCGAGATAAGAGAAAGCCAGTATCTTTTCCGCTTTTGTTGCCTTTGGGAGGTTTGTTGGGGGGGGGGGTGTTTTTCCGATTATGAACGGTGTTTGTTTAGCGTTTGCGCTAGCCTTTTTGGGGGCTTTTCGCATTTCATAGCTGATGGCTCCTAGTCAGAAGCGGGTTGGGGGCCTGCTTTCCTCCGATGTTTGTTTGGCAGAAGGGGGCTTGGAGTGTTTGCTTCGAAGGTTGAAAACGCATCAGCGGGGTTGGCGGTCCATGGTGCGTTTGGCGCCGCTGGGAGGTTCGGCCATGTGTCCGGTGGTGCGTTATCGGGGATTTTTGGAAATCAGGCCGGGGGTGGCGGGTCCTCTTTTGGTTCATGCGAATGGGGGGTTTCTGTGCCCTTTTCAGTTAGTATAGCTCCCACTCTTTTCCAATCAGGGTGGCCACGGAGGCAGCTCGGTGGGGGTTGGGGTCAAAGGCCATAAAGCGCATTGGAAGGTGGGAGTCGGAGCGCTTTAAGATTTGTTCGCCTGCATTTGTTGTGAGTGGTGTTTCCTAGGTGGTTGTATTGCCTGTATTGTTTCTTTTTATTTTGCAGATGCTGGGCCGGGATTAGTGTGGATCGACGGCCATGCCTATGTCACTCAGGGTGGGGTCAGAGCGGAGGTGCGCCCGCCTGGGCGTTAGGTTTTCCCTGTTCCGAGGCACAAGTACATTGGTTGGGTCAGGGTGGTATGCGTTGGTCGGAATTGTTGGGTAGGGTGCCTTTTTTCGTGCGGATGGATAGGCCCCCTGATGTCCCGAATATTCACGTGACCTGATGAGAGACATTAAAATTGATCTGCAACACCTGTGGTCGTCCTTTCCGGGGGTTATTATTGTGTGGTCGGAGATCGTGGCTAGGAGGAAGTCACAGCAGGCTCGCTCAGTGGTGGCTTTGAATAGGGCCTGCGTTAAAGTCAATAAGGTGGTCAGCAAGTTTGTGGTGAGGAATGGAGGACTTGTGGTGCGCCATAGGGATTTGGAGGAGGGGGCTACTGAGTTCTTGTCCAAGGACAGGGTGCATTTATATGAGCTGGGGATGGACTTGAGTAATCTGGAGTTGAAGGAGGCAGTGGAGAGGGCCTTGCTGTTGTGGAGGAACGGCATGAAATAAGGGGGGGGGGGGGTCACTTCTTGCCATTGTGGCGGAGTCAGGAGTGGGATCTGGAGGCATCAGTGGACAACATGGAGGTGGGCTGGGAGCGGTTCCCAGCCTGGTGGTAAAGTCTCTGTGGGCATGGGGCGATATATATATATATATATATATATATATATATATATATATATATTTCATACAAATTATTCATCACTGTTAATACAATGTTTTAATTGAGATGTTAATAAATTGGGCTGCTGTGGCCATTTTTCAACAACACTGTCTCAGTCTTTCTTGAAGGGGTATTGGAGAGGGGTAGTAGAATAGTTGGGGAGGGGTTGCTGGTGCAGATCATAGCAGCTATAATATCCTCTATTCATGTGCGACGCTGCTTCATTGTGACTTTTCTATCTAAATAATTATATTTTATTACTTAGGTTTCCTTGTTTTCTGTCCCTGCCTATTGCCCAACTATCCCTAACCCCCTCCCTTCTCAAAAAACGTATTAAACCGTATGCAACCGGACATCCGTTTCCAAACCGTATACGATTTAAAACCGTACAGAGGTATATACGGTTCGGTCCGGTTTTGAGACACACTTTTTTTTTTTTTTTTTTTAAATACAAAAAACCTGATAAGGGAACCGTATTGCAAACACGAGATGTGAATGCAGCCTAAGCCGGGACCACCCAAAAACGAGCATAACCCTGATTCTCTAACACAAGCATTGCCAAAGATGATTAATTATAAAAATGTTTTTTATCATAAAAGTATAAGCAGAACACAATCCTCAAAGTCCATTCTCTTCCACAAAGATACTTTATATTCCAGGCACAATCTCTTCCTTTCAATAAAGTCCTAGGCGAACAGCGCCGTAAGTCAAAATGCTGTGCAAGTGGGTCTCTCCAATGACTCCGCACCAGTACAATCATTTCCTGCGATACCTGAGAAAACATTAAAGATTCAGCACATTAGTAATGGACAATACAGTCTACCACCCGAGCCAGTGTTTTTCCAACCAGGGTGCCTCCAGCTGTTGCAAAACTACAACCCCCAGCATGTCCGGACAGCCTTCGGCTGTCCGGGCATGCTGGGGGTTGCAGTTTTGCAAAAGCTGGAGGCACTCTGGTTGGAAAACAGTGACCTTGTGCCTCCAGCTGTTGCAAAACTACAACTCCCAGCCAAGGCTGTTCGGGCATGCTGAGGGTTGTAGTTTTGCAACAGCTGGAAGCACCCTGGTTGGAGTACAGTGACCTTGTGCCTCCAGCTGTTGCAAAATTACAACTCCCAGCTTGCCGAAGGCTGTCCGGGCATGCTGGGAGTTGTAGTTTTGCAACAGCTGGAGGCACCCTGGTTGGAAAAACAGTGACCTGAGCAGTCATAACTGGTTACTAATTGCAACTAATCACAGCCGAAGGCTGTCAGGGCATGCTGGGAGTTGTAGTTTTGCAACAGCTGGAGGCACCCTAGTTGGAAAACAGTGACCTTGTGCCTCCAGCTGTTGCATAACTACAACTCCCAGCTTGCTGAAGGCTGTCTGGGCATGCTGGGAGTTGTAGTTTTGCAACAGCTGGAGGCACCCTGGTTGGAAAAACAGTGACCTGAGCAGTCATAACTGGTTACCAATTGCAATTAATCACATTGCATCCTTCATTTTAAAAGGTGTTGTCTAAAGAGCAGGAAAGGTCGTACCAGTTCTGGTTTTCGGAACTTATTCCCACCTTTTGAGGGGGCAGGTGCCAGTCCCAATCACCCTGTACCACCAAAACCACAGCTGCATTGGAGTGTGGTTAGTACAACCCCCAACTAATGTCAATGGGAGTAACGAAAATCACTTAAAAGGGGTACTCCACTGGAAAACATTTTATTTTATCAAATCAACTGGTGCCAGGTAGTTATTACAGATTTGTAAATTACTTTTATTTTAAAATCTGAATCCTTCCAGTACTTATCAGCTGCTGTATGTTCCAGAGGAAGTTTTTTAATTTCCTTTCTGCCTGACCACAGTGATCTCTGCTGACACCTCTGTCCATTTTAGGAACTGTCCAGAGTAGGAGCAAATCCCCATAGAGTCCCCATCCAGTTCCTGACATGGGCAGAGGTGTCAGCAGAGAGCAGTGTAGTCAAGCAGAAAGGAAATTCAAAAAGAAAAGAACTTCCTGTGGATCATAACAGCTAATAAGTACTGGAAGGATAAAGATTTTTTTAATAGAAGTAATTTACAAATCTGTTTAACTTTCTGGCACCAGTTGATTTAAAAAAATGTAAATAGGGGATGTGTCTGAACAATGCGAGTTTGTGGAACAGTCTACCTCAGGAACTGCTCACAGCATAAACAGTTAAATGGGTACATCACTGGAAAACATTTATTTATTTTAAATGAACTGATGACAGGTAGTTAAACAGATTTCTAAATTACTTCTATTTAAAAATCTTAATCCTTCCAGTACTTATCAGCTGCTGTATGTTCCACAGGAAGTTCTTTTCTTTTTGAATTTCCTTTCTGTCTGCCCACAGTGCTCTCTGTTGACACCTCTGTCCATGTCAGGAACTGTCCAGAGCAGCATAGGTTTGCTATGGGGATTTGCTTCTACTCTGGACAGTTCCTGACATGGACAGAGGTGTCAGCAGAGAGCACTGGGGTCAGACAGAAAGGAAATTTTTTCCTATTTTTTTTTTTTTTATTTCCTTTCTGTCTGACCACAGTGCTCTCCTGTTGACACCTCTGTCCATTTTAGGAACTGTTCGAAGCAGGATAGGTTTCCTATGGGGATTTGCTCCTGCTCTGGACAGTTCCTAAAATGGACAGTTGACAGCAGAGAGCGCTGTGGTCAGACTGGAAAGAACTACACAACTTCCTATCAGCATACAGCAGCTGATAAGTACTGGAAGGAATAAGATTTTTAAATAGAAGTCATTTACAAATCTGTTTAACTTTCTGACACCAGTTGATTTATTAATAATAATAATAATAATAAAAAAAAAAAAAAAAAAAAAAAAAAAAAAAAAAAAAAGGTCTCCAGTAGAGTACACCTTTAAGTGTAAGACCCCTTGCAACTCGACTCCAGCTGAAAGCAGCAGCAGGTCACATGTGAGCTGAATATAGTCAGCCCGCACATGCGCTCTAAGAGCAGAGTGATCATGTGACCAGCTACGCCATGTCACTAGGACGTGGCGTCAGACCATTAATATGTAAATTGCGCCAGCGGGGCCCCGCCTCTAGCTCGTAATTCACTGAATTGAGCAGAGGATCTTCTGGGGGACATATAGTAGGACTCCTGTTCACCCAGTGTATTGGGTTTAGTGTGGGTTTTCCTTTCAGTGTCTTATTTACTATCATGTGGATGAAGTTTTGCTACATACCGAGATTTGGACTTAAAGTTGCCTTTTTTGTGTTGAATTCCCAGCCTTTTCCTGTCCTCAAATGATGGTCTAGAAAGGCAGAAAAACAAAACGGAGTTTACTATCATTCATTAATACATTACAGGAATTTCTATTTCTCGGTAACCTTTTAACATCATCAGCAGACCTCAGACATGCTGGGAGCTGTAGTTTTGCAACAGCTGGAGGCACCCTGATTGGGAAACACTGGTCCTAACTTACCC
This sequence comes from Hyla sarda, assembly GCF_029499605.1. Classification (NCBI taxonomy): domain Eukaryota; kingdom Metazoa; phylum Chordata; class Amphibia; order Anura; family Hylidae; genus Hyla; species Hyla sarda. The sequence continues at coordinate 13,696,704 of NC_079201.1, read as the reverse complement.
TGCTCTGAACTTTTTCAAGGCTTTACGACTTGTGTTGGTTAATTCTTCATCAAACACGGTGTTCTTCTTCTGCTTCTTGGCCTTTGAAGGCTTGGCTGAAGTTGTGTAAAATACGAACATCAATTGTATAAATTGAGATAGATAGATAGATATGAGATAGATAGATATGAGATAGATAGATAGATAGATATGTGATAGATAGATATGAGATAGATAGATAGATATGAGATAGATAGATATGAGATATATAGATAGATAGATAGATGAGATAGATAGATATGAGATAGATAGATAGATAGATATGAGATAGATATATAGATATGAGATAGATAGATATGAGATAGATAGATAGATATGAGATAGATAGATAGATATGAGATAGATAGATAGATAGATAGATAGATATGTGATAGATAGATAGATATGAGATAGATAGATAGATATGAGATAGATAGATATGAGATATATAGATAGATAGATATGAGATAGATAGATATGAGATAGATAGATATGAGATAGATAGATAGATAGATATGAGATAGATAGATATGAGATAGATAGATATGACATAGATAGATATGAGATAGATAGATATGAGATAGATAGATAGATATGAGATAGATAGATATGAGATAGATAGATATGAGATAGATAGATATGAGATAGATAGATATGAGATAGATAGATATGAGATAGATAGATAGATATGAGATAGATATGAGATAGATAGATAGATAGATATGAGATAGATAGATAGATATGAGATAGATAGATAGATATGAGATAGATATGAGATAGATAGATAGATAGATATGAGATAGATAGATAGATATGAGATAGATAGATAGATATGAGATAGATAAATATGAGATAGATAGATAATATAGATAGATATGAGATAGATAGATAGATAGATAGATATGAGATAGATAGATTTGAGATAGATAGATAGATATGAGATAGATATGAGATAGATAGATAGATATGAGATAGATAGATAGATAGATATGAGATAGATAGATATGAGATAGATAGATATGAGATAGATAGATAGATAGATATGAGATAGATATGAGATAGATAGATAGATAGATGAGATAGATAGATAGATATGAGATAGATATGAGATAGATAGATATGAGATAGATAGATATGAGATAGATAGATAGATAGATAGATATGAGATAGATATGAGATAGATAGATAGATAGATAGATATGAGATAGATAGATATGAGATAGATAGATAGATAGATATGAGATAGATAGATCTTTTTCTATTCATATTTATTTATAACTTCTAATAATTTCCGGGCACCTATCACCTGTTCTTAGTACCCACCTGCAGGCTCCTCATCCGGAGGCATGGCCCTCGCCCTCTTCGGTTTGCGATCTCTCTTGGCCGCTCGCTCGGCGTACATCTGAGCCTTCAGCACCTCAAACTGAGATCGTTCCTCTGGCTTTTTAAAGAGAACATGAACATCACTGGGGACCATAACAAATATGTAATATATATATATCCGTACTATGGGAGGCAACTTACTGTCAGTTCTCCCTTCTTTTTTGTATTTTCCATGAATTTCTTCCTCTTTTTCTTTCCTCTCAAAGCCAGATCGAACTCCTGAAGAGCGTGGGACACTGAAGAAGAATCACAAAAGATGCAAAGAACAGAGCTCTATTAGAAAACTGCTAAATACACCCCCATAAAATTGTGGCCCTAAAAACTACAGGTAACAGGTAACATTTCCTTATAGAGGAGAACTTGGTTTGGCTAATACTCCCCAGTCATGTTTCAAGGCTCTTTAAAGGACATTTGCAGCAAAAGACAATGTATCCCCTATCCACAGGATAAGTTTCTGATCGCCGGGGGTTCGACCGCCGGGATCCCCCTGCGATCTCCCAAACGGGGCCCGGCATTGCTGCTCTATGTGAACGGCTAATGCGCGTAGTATTGACCTCTCTGAGGTCGTCGGTATGTCCCCTCCACATACAGCTCTATGGGAGAGGCCTCCCCAGCTCTCCCATAGAGATATATGCAGGAGTCATGTCAGCCACGACATCATGCTGCGGCCGGCATACCTCCTGCACGGGAGAGCCGCGGCCCCCTGCAGGAGGTCGTGGGGGTCCCAGTGGTCAGACCCCCCCCACCCCCTGCACGGAGGCCTGCACATGGCCACGGCTCTGCCACAGCTCTCTCATGCAGGAGGTATGCCGGCTGCAGCGTGACGTCGCAGCTGACATGCCTCCACCATAAGGGATAGGGGATAAGTTGTCTTTTGCTGCAGATGTCCTTTAAAGAGCCTTGAAACATGACTGGGGAGTATTAGCCAAACCAAGTTCTCCTCTATAAGGAAATGTTACCTGTTATCTGTAGTTTTTAGGTAGGGGTACTCTGAATGCTGGGTGCAGGGGTCATGACATCATGCCACGTCCACCTCAATGCTAGTCTATGGGAGGGGGCGTGGCTTCTGCCACGCCCCCTCCCATAGACTTGCATTGATGGGGCGTGGCATGACGTCACAACCCCCGCACCCTGCATTCGGAACTAAATGTTCAAGTTACAAGTCTGTTAAATTTTCTGGAGCCAGTCGATATGACATTTTTTTTTCCCACCGGAGTACCCCCTTTTAAGGAGACATAATCCCCATTTCAGGCCCTAAAAATTAAATATTTAAACTTACATTTTTCTTTCTTCCTCTCTTCCTTGGTTTGGAACCAGCTTCTTTCCATACGATCAGGTTCAGACCCTGGATCTAACTTCCTCTGTGCCGAACTTATCTGTAAAGTAACATTCCAGCATTAGAATATAGAGATAATAATAATACTTTAATAATAAACAAAATACTTTATTAATAGTAATAATAATACAATAGTAATATAATAATATATAATAAAAAATAATATAAAAATACTATTTTATTATATCATTAGTATTATATTATTATTATTAAAATATTATTATTAAAATATTATTATTAATAATAATAATAAAATGCTAATATAATAATAGTAATATAATAATAAAATAGTATTATTATATTATTAGTATATTATATTATAATTTTTTTGTTATTATTGATTATCATATTACTATTATATTATTATTATTATTATTTTATTATTCATTTTATTATAATAATTTTATTTTTTTTACTATTATTTTATTATTATTATTTTAATACTAATAATAAAATACTACTACTACTACTAATAATAATAATAAAATAATAGTAATAATAATTATAATAATAATAATAATAAAAAGTAATAATAATAATAATAAAATAATAATAATAATTTAAAAAAATAGTAAAATAATAATGATGCCAAACCATGACTCTCCAGCTGTTACAAAACTACAACTCCCAGCATGCCCGGACAGCCGTTGGCTGTCCGGCCATGCTGGTAGTTGTAGTTTTGCAACAGCTGGAGGTCCACACTTTAGAGACCACTGCTTTACGCCATGGAGCAAGTCTCCAAATCGACCTACCTGGGCCTCAGATTTCTGAATGTCCTTTTCCTCTCTCTCCAGCTGTAGCACGGCATAGATTTCCTTCTCCAAATTTTTAATTTTTTCCCGAAATTTCGAAATGACATCTAGAATGGAGAGAGGTCACAATCAGAGATGAGCGAAGTTACAGTAATTCGATACGAACCTCGCGGCTCGGCATTTGATTACTTTAGCCTCCTCCTGACCCAGTTACCGGCCATCCCGCTGCCTCAGGGCCTCTTACCTTGGGGGAGGATTCTGGCTTTTACCGGGGCCTGAGCTTTTTTAACAATCTCCTTTAAAATCCTCCGTTCTTCTTCCCCGACCAGGGATACGGAGCGGCCCGCCTTACCGGCACGCGCGGTGCGGCCCACTCTGTGCACGTAATGCTTCGCCGTGGCTGGCATGGTGAGGTTGATAACCTAAAAGGAAAAAGAAGTCAAGATAAATCCCATCAAATGAACCTTAATAGAACCAGACTTTTTCCGTCATAATTAAAGAAGCACTACGGGAAATTATTTTGTAGTATAGTGGTTCTTGTGTATGCCTTGCGCTTACCTGTTTTGGCTGATGTGGCAGGCATGGATTATTAGCCATACCCATTCCAATCCCATCGCTGAAATTATTTTCTCGTGCTACCTATATTTCCCCTGGCTTTGCAGAGAGAGGGTGTGATGTCCCATCACTGCAATTCCCCCAATGATACCAACCTACTCACCTGGCTAGACTCCCAACAACCAGAAGCCTAAACTGCTGAGAATCATAAGTGGGTTGGAGACCAGTTCACATTATGCGCAGTTTTGATGAGTTTGTGTTTTTTTTTTTTTTTTTGTGATTGAACCCATAATTTTAACTGAGGTGTTTTATGAAGATATCTCTAGTCTTCAGGCAGTGTTTACATGTTGCATTTTCACTGAGTTTTTGCTGCAATTTTCCAAAATCGCTGTAAACAATTACAAGTTTTTAACCGTGATTTGCACAATTGAGTTTAACAGAAGCAATGTGGCAAAGATCTTGGAGAAATCACGACAAAAAACTAATACGTACCTGTCAAAAATGCAATGTGTGAACACGGCCTCAGGGGAAGGTGTATAACTACTACATATCCTGATCTCATAGAGATAGCAGCAGTATACAGATAGAGCTGGAGGGGAGGTGTATAACTATTATAGATCCTGATCCCATTGAGATAGCAGCAGTATACAGATAGAGCTGGAGGAGAGGTGTATAACTACTATATATCCTGATCCCATAGAGATAGCAGCAGTATACAGACAGAGCTGGAGGGGAGGTGTATAACTATTATAGATCCTGATCCCATTGAGATAGCATCAGTATACAGATAGAGCTGGAGGGGAGGTGTATACCTACTATATATCCTGATCTCAGAGATAGCAGCAGTATACAGATAGAGCTGGAGGAGAGGTGTATAACTACTATAGATCCTGATCCTATAGATAGCAGCAGTATACAGATAGAGCTGGGGGGAGGTGTATAACGACTATATATCCTGATCCTATAGAGATAGCAGCAGCAGTATATAGATAGAGCTGGAGGGGAGGTGTATAACTACTATATATCCTGATCCCATAGAGATAGCAGCAGTATACAGAGAGCTGGAGGGGAGGTGTATAACTACTATATATCCTGATCACGTACAGATAGCAGCAGTATACAGATAGATCTGGAGTGGAGGTATATAGCTACTATATATCCTGATCCCATAGAGATAGCAACAGTATACAGATAAAGCTGGAGGGGAGATGTATAACTACTATATATCCTGATCCCATAGAGATAGCAGCAGTATACAGATCTAGCTGGAGGAGAGGTGTATAACTACTATATATCCTTATGGTTTATCTCAGAAAACTTAGCTTTTACTCTTCCCATAATGCAGCAGAGAAGCTACAGGGGACCGGAAGAACAAGTGAACAGACATTGGCTGCACTTCCACAACCAACGCTACACAAGTGATTCTTCTGACAGCCTCAAAAGGGACTAGTAAAAAGGAAGTCAAAGGACCAACACTTTAGGCAAAAGCAAGGCTTGAGGGTGCGGAATGCCCCTTAAAAGGGGTACTCCCCTGGAAAAAAAAATTTTTTTTAATCAACTGGTGCCATAAAGTTAAACAGATTTATAAATTACTTCTATTAAAAAATCTTAATCCTTCCAGTACATATCAGCTGCTGTATGCTCCACAGGAAGTTCTTTTCTTTTTTAATTTCCTTTCAGTCTGACCACAAGTGCTCTCTGCTGACACCTCTGTCCATTTTAGGAACTGTCCGGAGCAGGAGAGGTTTGCTATGGGGATTTGCTCCTACTCTGGACAGTTCCTGAAATGGATAGAGGCGTCAGCAGAGAGCACTGTGGTCAGACAGAAAGGAAATTAAAAAAGAAAAGAACTTCCTGTGGAGCATACAGCAGCTGATAAGTACTGGAAGAATTAAGATTTTTAAATAGAAGCAATTTATAAATCTGTTTAACTTTCTGGCACCAGTAGATTTAAAACAAAATTATATATATATATACACACATATATATATATATATATATATATATATATATATATATATATATATATATATAAAAAGTTTTCCAGGGGAGTACCCCTTTAATGCCACGTCAATGAGTCGTCGCTCACCGTCTTCACGCCGTGGATATCCAACCCTCTAGCAGCTACGTCAGTAGCCACCAGAATATCAATCTGTTCATCTTTAAACCGCCTGCAAAAACAAGAGGGCAAAGGTTAAAAAAAAACATGGCGGATGTTCAGTTCTCCATACGGGACACTAGAGAGGTCTGATCACTTACCGGAGGGACTCTAAACGCTGCGTCTGGGAGAGGTTCCCATGAAGTTCCCCGACTCGGAGTCCCATTAGCCCCAGGAGGATATGCATACGGTGTGCTTGTTTCTTGGTCTGAGTGAACAGCATGACATGGTCCTGAAAGGTCCGGGTGAGAAGGGCTGCAAGAGAACAAAGGGTTAAAACCTTTCAACGCATTCACAGAGCAGTGTTTCCCAACCAGGGTGCCTCCAGCTGTTGCAAAACTACAACTCCCAGCATGCCCGGACAGCCGAAGGCTGTCCGGGCATGCTGAGAGTTGTAGTTTTGCAACAGGGGCTGAAACATGTAATCTTCTGATTGCACACACTGATCAGTGTTATGCCATTGCAAAGCTGATCGGGACATAGCGATTTTTTACTATTTTTAGCCCCCCCCCAATAGGAAAATATTACACTGAACGATGTTGTGCAATAGCATAGCATTGATCAGGGTCATCAGCCCTCTACTTCAACAGGCTGCCTGCACATTTGGAGCGCCGATCGGACATCATGGAGGTAGGTAGCGACCCTCTGTCCACCATCCCAGCTGATCAGGACCCTGCAATTTCGCCGCAGTGGTTCCGATCAGCTTCCCTGAGCTAACTGGCAACGGATTTCAGCACTTTTAGATGCCGCCATTTGATTGCAGCATCTAATAGGTTAAAGCAGGACAATGACTTGATTGCCAGCTGCATGTCCACTAGGGGTTAAAGGGGTACTCCGCTGCTCAGCATTTGGAACAAACTGTTCTGTACGCTGGATTCGGGTGCTTGTAATGTCATAGACCCGCCCCCTCATGACGTCATGCCACGCCCCTCAATGCAAGTCTATGGGAGGGGGTGTGACGGCTGTCACACCCCCTCCCATAGACTTGAATTGAGGGGGCGGGGCGTGACATCATGAGGGGGCGGGTCTATGACGTCACGAGCTCCCGACTCCAGCGTACAGAACAGTTTGTTCCAAACACTGAGCAGCGGAGTACCCCTTTAAATCTGCAGCGGATTGAGTACATGTGAGTGCACCCTAAATGGTGGTCCCATGAATTCACACTCACCAGATGCGATTGCTTCCCGGTCCCCCTCCCGATTGGGTCGGATCCTAACAAACTCTTGGCGTAGGAAAGGTGCGACATCAGTGTTACTATTCACAAAGATTTTCACTGGATTCTTCAGGGACACAGAGGCCAAATCCTGAACCTGTGAAAGATCAAACACGACAACGAGTTACAAAAGATTTGACCCCCCAATTCCCGAAAATACCAGATAGGGATAATTCCGCTGTGGACAGACACATACATAGCCCAAGTCTCGTGGACCAAGAGCTAAAGTCATCCATACGCATTAGACTGATGACAAGATATGTCTGCAGACATGGGGGTAAGCCGCTACCAGACAACACTGCGAGCAGTTGATCTTCCTCAAAATAAACACACACATACTCTCCTGACCCGGGCGTGAATGCTATGGGTGCAAATAGAAATACAGACATCAGACAAAAGGAGCTGCACAGACATGTTTCATATCTTTTGAGTCTGATCTGTCATTGCTTCATCAGGGTGAACCCCCTGAAGAAACATGATGGGTGAAACACGTCGGGGTTCTTATACAGTGGGTCTCGGGCACTATACATGGCAGGTATTTTCTCTATTGATCTTTATTTTAATAATTTTTTGCCGTGTATCCTTTGCCTGCTTACCCTTGGATACATATGAGACTTAAGATACTGTATTTAACTCTATGTTATACTTTTGTTAGCAATGGGTTATTACCTATTCAATGTACTATGGTGCCTGCATGTCTTTTTCATGTATATTTGTTTTTTAATCATAGTTACACAGTTAGTATGGTTGAAAAACATATGTCCATCAAGTTTATGTGACCGTTACCAAATAAAGCCTAACATGTTCATGTTTTTGTTCTTGTGGCACAGACATATTTCTGGAGGTAAATGGGATTCTGTGGCTCTTTTGAGTCTAATCTGTCGCTACCTCATCAGGGGGCACCCCCTGAAGAAACAACAAAGAGTGAAATTTATGTTGGGGTACTTTTACAGTGGGTCTCAGGCATTATACTTTATCTTCTTAGATCTTTTGATTATAATTTAGGTTTTTTTTAGGTCTCTTGCCTATTTTTGCCGTACATCCTTTGTCTGCTTACCCCTGGATACATATGAGACTTAAAAGGGAACCAATCATCAGATTTTACCCTAAATAATGCTTGGTAAAGTGTTATATAGGGTAAAATTGTTGTCCTCCTGCCCCCAGGGATGGTGAAGATATGAAGTTATAAACTATTCACCGCCACGGCTGTAAGTAGTCCCCACTCACCTGCTACCGTTCTTCTGCAGGCAGCGACGCCCCCTCCGCTTGATGGGCCGCGCCATTGTTCCGCTCACTGAACAGATAAAGCAGAGCAATGACGCTGCCCATCAATCAAGCGGAGGGGGCGTCGCTGCCGGCCGAAGAACGGGAGTAGATGAGAAGAGCTCCCCGCCCAGGTGACTACTTACGGCGGCGGCGGTGACTAGTTTATAACTTCATATCTTCCCCATCCCTGGGGGCAGGAGCGTCCCCCGGGAAAGGTGAAATAAAGATTTTACCCTATATAACGTTTTGCCAAGCGTTATATAGGGTAAAATCTGATGATTGGTTCCCTTTAAGATACTCCATTTAACTCTTTTATACTTTTGTTAACAATGGTTTATTATCTACTCCTTACCTACTCAGTGTACTATGGTGCCTGCATGTCTTCATCATGTTTTTATTTTGTATATTTTGTTTTTTATTATAGTTATATAGTTAGTAGGATTAAAAAGAAACATATTTCTGGATGTAAACGGGATTCCGAGACTTTTTTTTTCTAATCTGTCGTTCGTTCATCATGGGGGCATCCCCTGAAGAAACAATAACAAGTGAAACGTACGTCGGGGTACGTATACAGTGTGCCTCAGGCATCATACATGACAGGTATTTTCTTAATTGATCTTTCTTTTGATTATTATACAGTGCTGTTTTAATATCTCTTGCCTATGTTTGCAGTGTATCCTTTTATCTGCTTACCTTTGGATACATATGAGGCTTAAGATTCTGCATTTATCGCAAGGTTATAATTTTGAGCCATGGTTTATTTGCCTCACCTACTTTATATTACTATGTGTGTGTACTATGGTGCCTTCAGGTCTTTTTCATGCTTTTTTATCATAGTTACATAGTTGAAAATAGACATATGTCCATCAAGATTAACTGATTGTTACCTAATAAATCCTAACATATTCATGTTTTTTTTATGTCTTGGTGCACAGACATATTTCTGGAGTTAAATGTAATTCTGATGCTTTTTTAAATTTATTTATATATTATACATACATACTGTGTGTATATATATATATATATAAAAATTTTTTTTTTTTTAGCCTAATGTGTTGTTTCCTTATCAGGGGACACCTCCTGAAGAAACAATGACGGGTGAAACGTACGTCAGGGTACATATATTGCATTTAGCTCTGTTATAATTGAATAGTAATGGGCCATTTCCTAAAACAAGATTTTACGGGCAGGAAAATGCTGAAATAATATGACACCATTACAAATATTTCAAGCAAAGTGATATTGTAAGATTGGTAAAACCATCTCTTAAAGGGTTACTCTGGTGCTAAGACATCTTATCCCCTATACAAAGGATAGAGGATAAGATGCCTGACCGCGTGGGTCCCGCCCCAGCTGTCATGCCCCCTCCATAGGCTTGCATTGAGGGGGCGGAGCGCGTCGTCACACGGGGGCGGAGCTGTGAGGTCACTAGGCTCCGTCCCCGTGATCGCCAGTAATCAGACCCAGAGCAAGCACACTCCGGGGGGCTGATTCTAACGGGGTGCGGCGTGGAAGATCACGGGGGTCCCCAGCGGCGGGACCCCCGCGATCAGGCATCTTATCCCCTATCCTTTAGATAGGGGATAAGATGTCTTAGCGCCGGAGTACCTCTTTAAATAATCGCCAGTGACCCGGCCCATATTGTAATAAGACCTTTCATGTTGGTCGTACCTCCTCGGACATAGTTGCTGAGAAAAGCAAAGTCTGTCGCTGATGGGAGCAAAGTCTGATGATCTCCTTCATCTGTTCTTCAAAGTACTCATCCAGCATCCTGAAGAAAACAAATCGGGAACATGTAGGGTATAATGCAGAGGTCTCCAAACTGTCAACCTCTGGGTGTTGCAAAACTACAACTCCCAGCATGCCTGGACAGCCAACAGTACTACATTGTGCATTTTGTAAACCAAAAATTTGGAGCCTATCCTATGCCTGCCACTTCAGCAAAATGAGGTAAGCATACACAAGAACCTCTACATCATTCTTTAATAATATGTTGCACTATATAAGCAAAAACATTTTAAACTAAAATATTTTCCAGAGTGCTTTTTTTGAAAATTGTTTTCCAAACTGTGGACCTCCAACTGTTGCAAAACTACAACTCGCAGCATGCCCGGACAGCCAACGGCTGTCCGGGCATGCTGGGAGTTGTAGTTTTGCAAAAAATCGAGACCAATGGTATAATGGAATGAGAAAGACATATTCTATCACCTGCATCCATGAAAAACGTATCCCCTATCCGTAAAGAGTTTTATATTGCGGGGAGTCCGAGCGTTGGGGGGCCCCCCCATGATCTCCATCACCCGAAGCAGGGGCCACTGTGCCCCCTTCATGTATCTCTACATGAGGCTAACTTCAGCTCTCCCATAGAGATACATGTCGGGGGCGAGACGCACTGCTCCAGTCGGGGCTCCATACAGGAGATCGCAGGGGGCCCCAGCCTTCGGACCCCCTGAGTTCCAAAACCTCCTGTGGATAGGACAAGACCATAGTTATCCTTCAATGAAATGCCAATAAAAATGATTGATTCTTCATATCGGGGCTCGACAAATCCCAGACGCCAGGTCACACTGGCAACTGGGAATTTCAACCTGGCGCCTAGGATTTTTGCAGCCCCCCCTTTTTGGACAGAAAATCTGCACAGATGCAAACAAGTGAATGGCGAGGCATGGGGGTGGTGGTTCCTATAGTGTTCTATAGGTCCTAATATTCCAATCATATTCAGTATGTGCAGTTGGTGGGGAGGCATTTCTGCGTGCAGGTCTCAGAGCCTGTGTGTATTTCATTACCTGTGAAGTGTTGGGTGTCAGGGTCTGTACGTGCCCTAAAGATCCCTGAAGTTACAGGGGTTATCCAGGAATATAAAAAGAGCTATTTTCTTTCAAAAACAGCTCCATGTCTTTCTCCAGGTTGGATGTGGTATTGTAGCTCAGTTCCATTGAAGTAAATGGCGCCATGTTGTAATACCACACACAACCTGGGGATAGAGGTGGAGCTGTTTATGAACACCGTGCACATGGCGGAATTTTGTCGGTGTAATGAGAAATTCTTTGTCTTGACAAGTTCTGTGTCCCTATCAGCTGATGAAAGTGCTGAGTCAGCAGAGCTGCCAGCACAGACACGGTGATTGCATGGTGCTTGGTTGATGGGAGGGTGTGTCTGCTCACTGCACAGATCACACTGTTTCGCAGCCTCTAGACAAGCACGGACACAGATTTTTGCAAACCCTAATCCCTTATGTATTCAGACTGGACACACATCTTTTCAAACCCTAAACTCTCATGTACCCAACAGTGCAATCACAGTGTCTGTGCTGGCAGCTCTGCTGACTCAGCACTTTCATCAGCTGATCGGGACACAGAACTTGTCAAGACACAGAATTTCTCATTACATCGGCAGCAACACTTGTTTCGAAAATTCTTATTCTGGCCCCTGCACACGTCAATACTTTCTGCGGAATCCACTTGAAAATGCATTGCTGTCTATGGAGACTCCGCACATCCAAGCGGTCCTAGCACTGGCATGTTCTGCCGACCCCCACTGTCTGGCATTTTCCCGGAAGACATTCCGCCATGTGAACATAGCCCAAGAATATTTACCGGTCGGCTTCATCCAGAATGAGAACTTCAATCGCATCGAGGCTGAATGAGGGGCAGTTGTGCAGATGGTCGATAAGTCTTCCGGGTGTGGCAATAAGAATATCCGGTCCGGCTCGTAGGGCCGCCTCCTGAGATTTCACATCCAGACCACCTGAAAGAAAAGACAGAAGAACTCTGCTCAAAGGGGTCCTCTGGGGGAAAACAATTGATGCCAGAAAGTTATACAGATTTCTAAATGACTTCTATTTAAAAATCTTAATCCTTCCAGTACTTATTAGCTGCTGAATACTACAGAGGAAATTCTTTTCTTTTTGGAGCACAGTGCTCTCTGCTGACATCACGAGCACAGTGTTCTCTGCTGACATCTCTGTCCATTTTAGGAACTGTCCAGAGCAGCATATGTTTTCTATGGGGATTTTCTCCTACTCTGGACAGTTCTTAAAATGGACAGAGGTGTCAGCAGAGAGCACTGTGGTTATGATGTCAGCAGAGAGCTCTGTGTTTCAAAAAGAAAATACTTTCCTCTGTAGTATTCAGCAGCTAAGTAGTACTAGAAGGATTAAGATTTTTTTTTTAATAGAAGTAATTTACAAATCTGTTTAACTTTCTGGCACCAGTTGATTTAAAAAAAAAAATAAATAAATAAATAAAAAAAAGTTTTCCACTTGAGTACCCCTTTAATCCTTCCAGTACTTAGCTTCTGTAGGCTCCGGATGAAGTTGTGTAGTTCTTTACAGTCTGACAACAGTGCTCTCTGCTGACACCTCTGTCCATGTCAGGAACTGTCCAGAGCAGGATAGATTTTCTATGGGGATTTGTTCCTACTCTGGACAGTTCCTGACATGGACAGAGGTGTCAGCAGAGAGCACTGTGGTCAGACTGGAAAGAAAGACACCACTTCCTCTGTTGAGCATACAGCAGCTGATGAGTACTGGAAGGATTAAGATTTTTAAATAGAAGTAATTTACAAATCTGTTTAATTTTTTGGCACCAGTTGATTTAAAAAAATAAATAAAAAAATTTAAAAATTCCACTGGAGTACCCCTTTAAGGCCAGGTTAAAAAGTTTTGCTTCTCCGTCACAGGTATCCGCCGAGAAAGGAATGCTGACATATACTGTGGCAGAGAACAGTGGATGCCGTATACACTGGTTTGGCGCGTTGTCCTGGCTCGGAACACTCACCCACAGATAGGCAGCACGTAACCTCTGTGAACTGGGCGAGCTGTTTGGTGACCGCATGGACCTGGATGCCGAGCTCACGAGTCGGGACCAAAACTAGAACGCGGCTTATGGGAGCCTCCCGCGGCTTGTAGATCAGACGCTCCAGGACTGGAAGCATGAAAGCGGCGGTTTTTCCTGTAAGAGAACGGACAGGATTAAGAGGGGGTGCAATGGGGTCTTGTGGGGGTCCGACACCTGACACTCCACTTATAAGCTGTTTATTTTTATTTTTTTAACCAGAGTTGCGGCACCCACATCCACACGGAAAAGGGGTCAGAAGCAGACAGCGCCATACATAGCATAGTGGGCGTGCTGGGGTACTGCATCTCAGTACCATTGAAGTTAATAGGAATCAAGTAACCCAGCATGACCACTGCACACTAACCCAGTGGTTTCCAAACAGTGTGTCTCCAGCTGTTGCAAAACTACAACTCCCAGCATGCCCGGACAGCCGTTGGCTGTCCGGGCATGCTGGGAGTTGTAGTTTTGCAACGACTGGAGGCATACTGTTTGGAAAAACCCTGCACTAACCCTTTAATAGTAATGAATGTATATGTGTTGCGATGCAAGAAACATGTAAAGTTACAATATATTGGATAATTACATAATTAATAATTCCAAAAAATGCGATTCTGAAATATACAGAAAAAGGTCACCGTATTATTTCAGAAGTCTGCAAATGTCAGGCTCGACTTGATCGGTCAGGGTCCGGGTGTTCAGACCCAGACAGCGACAAGATAACCCCATAGACTTACATTAGGAGTCTTAGTCATGTGGCACAGAGCTGTTCCCGGCTCCTGATTGGTCAGATCCAGAGTGATCAATTTCACAATTAAAATGTTATTTTAAATGACAGGGTCCATTTAAAGGTTTAAAAAGCTGTTTGTGACCTATGTTGTGTACAGCCTCTTATTTGGGTTTTATGCCATGAGATTTTACCATATATAATGCAAGGCAACACGTTATATATGGTAAAATCTTATTCCTCAGCATCCCTGGGAGACGTCCCCGCCGGCTGTAGTCACGCCCCCTCAGTGTGATTGACAGCCCTTGTCACCGATCTGCTCCCTAGGCAGCCGGAGAAAAACTATAAAAAGGGTCGTAACCGGGCTGTCAATCATGCCAGAGAAGATGGGACTAGGCGAGTATTGCTCCCTGCCCAAGGGGTTACTTACCGGGCCGGCAAAGGAAATTTCTAACTTTAGATCCGCACTATCCCTGCGGGCAGGAACATCTCCCGGGATGGAGAGGAAGAAGATTTTACCATATATATTGCATCTGTTATAAATGGTTAAATCTCATGCCAGGTGCTCTTTAAAGGAGAACTGCGGCCATGGACACTTATCCCCTATTCTGGGACCCCCTACCATCTCCTGTACAGGGCCCCGGCCAACACGCTCCCTCCGTGTATCTCTATGGGAGAGGCAGAGATGCAGCGTTCATGCATCTCCCATAGAGCAGGAGGGGGCACGCTGTCGACCTCAGTGACGTTGACATCCGAGACGGCACTATCACCCTTTACCAGCAGGAGTGAGGTGGCATGGGTGCCACCTCACGATCATATGATCGGTCAGAATGACCGACCAATCACTGTCCTGCTGTGCGGTGAACACCGGTGATAGGGGTGGCAATCGGGGCCTTCCTTACCTCGGCGTGGGTCAGCGGGGGTCCCCT
Source organism: Hyla sarda (assembly GCF_029499605.1). Taxonomy (NCBI): domain Eukaryota; kingdom Metazoa; phylum Chordata; class Amphibia; order Anura; family Hylidae; genus Hyla; species Hyla sarda. Next base: position 13,681,532 of record NC_079201.1, on the reverse strand, counting down.
CACGCAGCGGCAGGATACAGCAGGAGGTGAGGCTTGTTCTCCTCCTGCTGTTGCCAAGCAACAACTCCCAGCATGCACAGCCAAAGGGCATGCTGGGAGTTGTGGTTTTGCAACAGCTGGAGGTTTCCCCTCCCCATGTGAATGTACAAGATACAACCACATGGGCGGGGGTTTACAGTGAGTTTCTCGCTGCAAGTTTAAGATGCTGCAATTTCCTGCAACAGCTCAAACTCCCAGCGGGAAACTCACCGTTAACCCCCGCCAGTGTGAATGTACCCTAAAAACACTACACTAGTATCGATGAAAATTTACCACTGACAAAGTAGAATATGTCACGAAAAAAAACCATCTCGGAATCAGAATGATTAGAAAAAGAATCCCAAGTAATTAATGCTTAAAGTGACAGATGTGCAAAAAATGCTCTGGTCCTTAAGGGGTTAAGTGGATGCCAAAGCCCCCGGGAGTCACCAGTCATCTTCTCACCTGTCCCGGTAGCAGCGCAGGCACAGATATCTCTTCCCAGAAGCCCCACAGGGATACAGGCCTTCTGGATAGGGGTGGGCTGTGTGAAGCTCATGGCAGAAATTGCCTGCAAATGAAAAATACAAAAAAAATTAACAACAAAATAATATATATAGTATAAAAGGAATATAACTTATCCCCTATCCGAAGGATATATATTCCACTACAAATCTCCTTTAATGGGACCAGACGGCTGCCGGATTAGCAATTATTCTGGGTATTGTTTGGAGATGACATCATTGAAATGGTGGAAAGTTGATTCAGGTGACATTTTATATATTCCAATACCTTAAGCAGAGGTCGGGACAAGTTCATGTCTTGGAAAGTCAAATTTTCATCGTACTGAGAAGCATCTTCGAAAAATCCAGATTTCTAGGGGGGGAAAAAATGAACAGATTAAAAAAAGAAAAAAAAAGAAAAAAAGTCATATATAGAGATACTATGCACAAGAATACTTAGCACCATGAATTTGCAAATGTGTTCCTTTTTATAATAGGGTCACACGTAGCGCATCCGCAGCAGGTTTCCCACAGCTGAAATTCTGCAAGTGGAACCCATTGACTTCAATGGGCAGCAACATAATCTGCTCGCGGTATTCTGCCACGTGTGACCCTACCCTGAAGGGGTTATTCCTCTGTCCACAGGATAGGGCATAAGTATATGATTGCACAGGGGCCTGACTGCTGGGGACCCCTTCCTCCCCATGATCTTGAGTCTCCCATTAGAATGGAATGGTGGTCACAAGTAATTTCCTATGGGAACTCCCAGAGATAGCCGAGACCTCTACAGATAGTATGGTCCTTGTTCTAAGGCAGTGCTTTCCCACCGGATGTGCCTCCAGCTGTTGCAAAACTAAAACTCCCAGCATGCCCGGACAGCCGTTGGCTGTCCGGGCGTGCTGGGAGTTGTAGTTTTGTAAAAGCTGGAGAGTCATGGTTTGGCATTATTATTTTTTATAATTATTATTATTAAAGTATTTTATTATTATTATTATTATTATTTTTATTATTATTAAAGTATTTTATTATTATTATTATTATTATTTTTATTATTATTAAAGTATTTTATTATTATTATTATTTTTATTATTATTAAAGTATTTTATTATTATTATTAAAGTATTTTATTATTATTAAAGTATTATTTTATTATTAAAGCATTATTTTATTTATTTTATCATTAAAGTATTATTTTATCATTAAAGTATTATTTTATTATTAAAGCATTATTTTATTATTAAAGTATTATTATTTTATTATTATTATTAAAGTATTTTATTATTAAATTAATTATTTTATTATTATTAAAGTATTTTATTATTACATTATTTTATTATTAAAGTATTATTTTAGTATTATTATTAAAGTATTTTATTATTATTAAAGTATTATATTATTATTATACGGCTGTCCTGCATGCTAGGGGTTGTAGTTTTGCAACAGCTGGAGGCACACTGGTTGGGTAACAGTACATCTCTTTAGTACCAACGTCCTAAAGTATATCTTACCCCTGCAGATTTCTTCTTTTTCTTCTCCTTTACCCTCAGCGTGTCTACAAGAGGTGGTAAAGAAAACATTTTTTTATTTATTTATTTAGAACCGTACAGGGGCACAAATGACATCACAAGTGTCACATGACAGGGCGGTGACCCGACGAGCATCTCACCAGCCTTGGTCAGCACGGCCTCTTCTTCCGAGGAGAACTCTTCTTCACTCCCCTCACTTTCGGAGGCCTCCTTCTCCTCCTCCTTCTCCTCATCCTCCTCCTCCTCGCTCTTTACTTCCTCCTCTGTCTCGGATATTTTAGAAACCTCTTTCTCCTGTGTTCGATTAGAAAGAGTTTTAGAAACACGGGCAGACATTTCCCAAATAGGGGGAACATGCCGGCGCTAATACCGCTCGGAAACGCACACGATCTCCATAGACGGCAATGCATTTCCGAGCAGATTCCGCTGAGGCCGTAATCGGGATTTCCGCGGCAGATGTTTTCAATGCGGAAATCAGCAGAGTCCTATTGAAAACAATGGGACTCTGCTGCAACAGAATATCCGAGCAGAATTGTTCCGCTCTGAAATTCCGTCGTGTGAATGAGGCCTTAGATAAATGTCCCGCCATAGGTTACTGACCTGGTTCTTCCTCCTCTTTCTGACGGTCTCAATTTTCTCATCCAGACTGGTGGCGACTCTCTGAGGATAAAATAAAGGAGCCATAAAGTCGTGATCTACCAGGGCATCCTATCTGTGCCACCAATGTATTCTTGGAATGGCGCCTCACCTTCTTCAGCTGCTTCATAACGTCGTCCATTATCCAGCTGTCATCAGCCTGGCCATCCCGCTCACCGAAGAAAAAGCCGGAGTTGAAGTCACCGCTGCTTTTAGCGGCGTTCTGCTTCTTCTTCCCAAGGACAATGGGTTGATCCTGTAACACAAAAGGTGGAGATCACAGATAAAAAGCTTTAAAGGGGTACTCCATCCCTAGACATCTTATCCCCCTATCCAAAGGATAGGGATAAGATGTCTGATCGCAGGGGTCCGGCTGCTGGGGACCCTATGCATTCTTTTAGGCCGTGTAATGAAAAAAAACGGTGTCCCTATAGCGGAATGTAACCCTTCGCACAGGGACACACTTTTCTGCTTTACAGCCGGCTCCCTCTCACTCCCTCATTCCTAATCCTAAACCCTAATCCTTATCCTAACTTCTAACCCCAACCCCTAACACCAACCCCCTCCATTCATGTCTATGGGAGGGGCGTGATGGTTGTGGTCGCAAATCATTTGGCATGGAGTGGAGTTCGCTCCGTGCACAGGATGACTGGGGGGCCATGCCAGAGATTGGGGGGGGCGTTCCCAGCGGCTGGACCCGTGCGATCAGACATTTTATCCCCTATGATGTTTAGGGGCGGAGTACCCCTTTAAATGGAAATAAAAACGCTAAGGCTGGGTTTACACATGTCCGCTGGGTTCACACACGTACGCAACATGGCATGGATCGGAAAGGTTACATGCAGCTCTTTTAAAAATGGTGCATTATCTTTATTCTGTTGGTCTGTATGATTACAACTCCCAGCCACTGGCTGTCCGGACATGCTGGAAGTTGTAGTTATGCAACAGCTGGAGGTCCCCAGTTTGGTGATCACTGTGCCATAGACCAACATATTAACCTGTGGGTCTCCTGCTTTTGTACTACATCCCCTAGTATGCCCCAACAACCATGTTGTGTGTGCAAAACTACAAACCCCAGCATGCCTTTACAGCACAAGCTGGGGGTTGTAGATTTGCAACAGAGCCACAGGTAGGTGAACACTAGCATCTCACAACCTGTGGGTCACCTACTGTTATACTACAACCCCCAGCGTGCCCTGACAGCCATGTTCCCTAAGAGACTGTAGGAGGCTGGAGTCATTTTTTAGGACATGCTGGGAGTTGTAGTTTTACAAAAGCTGAAGGTGTACAGCTTGGAGACCACTGCACCATAGACCAAATGTCTCACAACCTGTGGGTCACCTACTGTTATACTACAACCCCCAGCATGCCCTGACAGCCATGTTATGAGTGCACAACTACAACCTCCATACTGCCCTGACAGCCAGGTTAGGTGTCCAATACTACAACCCCCAGCATGCCCTGACAGCCATGTTATTAGTGCACAACTACTACCTCCATACTGCCCTGACAGCCATGTTAGGTGTCTAGTACTACAACCCCCAGCATGCCCACACAGACCTGTTATGAGTGCACAACAACAACTCCCATCATGCCCTTACACACATGTTAAATGTCCAATACTACAACCCCCAGCATTTCCTGACAGCCATGTTCCCTAAGGGCTCGAGTAATCTTTTGGGACATGCTGGGAGTTGTAGTTCCCTGCGCTTTTCTTGCTGTCACCTCGTCCTCCTCCTCAGACTCGGGCTCCTCTGGGACATCATCATCATCTTCGATGGTTCCGATAAGATCCAGATCGGCCAACATCTTCTTGCCGCCTGCCATGTCTCCTCCGATCCGATTGCCCCGATTATCGCCGCTCCGTTCTGTCTGCTTATCCCCCAGGTCTACACACGTGTGTACAACCTTGTGACCCGGAAGTGGTCGAGCGCCGTCACCTCCTCACTACCGGAAGTAGATGGTTACACGTACAGTGTGCTGCTGCTATGGCAACACTACTAGTGTTACTTCACTAAGATGCCATGTAATGGTGGTTCTACTACAATATGTGTAAAATATGGGCCAGAATAAAACATTTAAAATTCTTGTCATAAAAGAAAAACTGTCTGTGTTGCACATGGCAACCAGAGTTATTTTGTTTTCTTTTAGGCTCTGTCCACACCTGTACTACATGTATAGGACACAAAACAAGACCAAATTGGGTCAATATACGTTTTTATTGTATACAACAAACATATAGACCAAAACAAGACCAATTTGGTTTAATACGTTCTTATCGTATACCGCAAACATATCAAAACTAGAGCAATTGGGTTTAGTACGTTCTTATCTTATATGGCAAACATATATACCAAAACAAGACCAATTTGGTTTAATACGTTCTTATCTTATACCGCAAACATATATACCAAAACAAGACCAATTTGGTTTAATACGTTCTTATTGTATACGACAAACATACCAAAACAAGACCAATTTGGTTTAATACGTTCTTATTGTATACCGCAAACATACCAAAACAAGACCAATTTGGTTTAATACGTTCTTATCGTATACCGCAAACATATATACCAAAACAAGACCAATTTAGTTTAATACGTTCTTATCTTATATGGCAAACATATATACCAAAACAAGACCAATTGGGTTTAGTACGTTCTTATCTTATATGGCAAACATATACAGTGGTCCCTCAAGTTACAATATTAATTGGTTCCAGGACAACCATTGTATGTTGAAACCATTGTATGTTGAGACCAGAACTCTATGGAAACCTGGTAATTGGTTCTAAAGGCACCAAAATGTCATCCAAAAATAGGAAAAAGTGAGGATTAAAGAAAAATAAGTAGATAACTAATAGAGATAAAGCAAATCCTTACATATAAAAGTAATAAAGAGCTACTGGGAGCTGTAATCACTGTCTATGTCAGTGTTTCCCAAGCAGGGAGCCTCCAGCTGTTGCAAAACTACAACTCCCAGCATGCCCGGACAGCCAAAGGCTGGGGGAACCCTGCTTGGGAAACACTGGTCTTTGTAAAGGACAGGAGCTTCTTCAGGTTCGTGTACAGTACACAGTGTCCTAAAAAAGTAACATGGAGTCGCCCTATCCTGGTGTCCAAAGGAGCAGGTATCCCTGGCACAGGTAAAGAGTAGTACAGAACATGTACTGTAATACCTCCCTGTACTGTAGGGGGCGCTACCAGACACCAGTCAGTGCATGCACTTCAGTAATACAGGGGTTTTACCAGTGATTGCCCATTCTGATTGGTCAGTTCTTCCAGACATTGACTTGTTTCACAGATCTGGACTGTCCGTATCATTGTATGTTGAGTCTGGTTTCAACTTACAATGGTCCAGAAAAGACCATTGTATGTTGAGGCCATTGTAAGTTGAGGGATCACTGTATACCAAAACAAGACCAATTTGGTTTAATACGTTCTTATCAATTACGACAAAATAAGACCAATTTTGTTTGATATGTTCTTATAGTATACAACAAACAAATATACCAAAACAAGACCAATTTGGTTCAATACGTTCTAAATCGTATACGTGAAACCTATTGCTATACGTTTTTAAAGGGGTATTCCAGGAAAAAACTTTTTTTTATATATACCAACTGGCTCCAGAAAGTTAAACAGATTTGTATATTACTTCTATTAACAGATCTTAATCCTTTCAATAATTATCAGCTGCTGAAGTTGAGTTGTTCTTTTCTGTCTGGCAACAGTGCTCTCTGCTGACACCTCTGCTTGTCTCGGGAACTGCAGAGTAGAAGTAGAAGAGGTTTGCTATGGGGATTTGCTTCTACTCTGGACAGTTCCCGAGATATGTGTCATCAGAGAGGACTTAGACAGACAAGAACAACTCAACTTCATCAGCTCATAAGTACTGAAAGGATTAAGATTTTTTAATAGAAGTAATTAACAAATCTGTTTAACTTTCTGGAGCCAGTTGATATTTAAAAAAAGTTTTTTCCTGGATACCCCCTTTAACTTCTTCAGTACCAGGCCAATTTCCATTTTTGTAATCCTCGCCATTTATTTTTTCATCTACAGACCCATATAAGGGCTTTTTTTTAATTTTAGTAAATTTTTTTTTGGACCAGTTTGTAATGACATCCTTTACTTTTCCATTAAAATATGTGGCCAAACCGGGGGGAAACAAATATTTGTGAGGCAAAATAAAAAACATAGCAATACGGTGGTCCCTCAAGTTACAATATTCATTGGTTCCAGGACGACCATTGTATGTTGAAACCATTGTATGTTGAGACCAGAACTCTATGGAAACCTGGTAATTGGATCTAAAGACATCAAAATGTCATCCAAAAAATAAAAAGTGAGGATTAAAGAAAAATAAGTAGATAACTAATATAGATAAAGCAAATCCTTCCATATAAAAGTAATAAAGATCTGCTGGGAGCTGTAATCACTGTCTATGTCAGTGTTTCCCAAGCAGGGAGCCTCCAGCTGTTGCAAAACTACAACTCCCAGCATGCCCGGACAGCCAACGGCTGTCCGGGCATGCTGGGAGTTGTATTTTTGCAACAGCTGTGGCCACCCTGCTTGGGAAACACTGGTCTATGTAGAGGACAGGAGCTTCTTCAGGGTCCTGTACAGTACACAAAGTGTCCTAAAAAGTAACATGGAGCCGCCCTCACCTGGTGTCCAAAGGAGCAGCTAACCCTGGTACAGGTAAAGAGTACAGAACATGTAATACCTCCCTGTACTGTAGGGGGCGCTACCAGACACCAGTCAGTGCATACACTTTAGTAATACAGGTAAAGTGTACAGAACATGTAATACCTCCCTGTACTGTAGGGGGCGCTACCAGACACCAGTCAGTGCATACACTTCAGTAATACAGGTAAAGAGTACAGAACATGTAATACCTCCCTGTACTGTAGGGGGTGCTACCAGACACCAGTCAGTGCATACACTTCAGTAATACAGGGGTTTTACCAGTGAATGCCCATTCTGATTGGTTGGTTCTTCCGGCCATTGACAGGTATCACAGATCTGGACTGTCTGTACATTGTATGTTGAGTCTGGTTTCAACTTACGATGGTCCAGAAAAGACCATTGTATGTTGAAACTATTGTATGTTGAGGCCATTGTAAGTTGAGGGATCACTGTATTGCAAATTGTTCACTGTACGGTAAAACATGTTATCTTGATTCTTCAGGTCGATTCAATTACATTCATAACTGGCGGTCACTTCTTTACTGGCGGTCACTTCTTTACTGGCGGTCACCGAACCCGGTCACTTCTTTACTGGCGGTCACCGAATGTTGTCATCTCTGGATGGGGCGGGGCGGTGATCGATGGTAACAGGGGAGTTCAGACGCTGGCCACACAATCGCCTCCCCGCTCCCATCCGAAGATGACAACATTCGGTGACCGCCAGTAAAGAAGTGATCGGTGAGTGCTCCGTACGATATGCCTTTTTTCACTTTTCTGTTTACAAAAGGGTATGGGGGCTTATTTCTTGCGCCATAAGGTGTAGCTTTTCTCTGTATCGATTAGGCTGTGGCCAAGTTCACACGGCCGCTGTGCTCCGTTCTGGTTTTATTTGGCTCTTTTCTTTCTTTTGCAGGGTCCCCGACGGATCCTGTTAACTTAAAGGGGTATTCCAGGAAAAAACGTTTTTAATATATCAACTGGCTCCAGAAAGTTAAACAGATTTGTAAATTACTTCTATTAAAAAAATCTTAATCCTTTCAGTACTTATGAGCTGCTGAAGTTGAGTTGTTCTTTTCTGTCTAAGTGCTCTCTGATGACACGTGTCTCGGGAACCGCCCAGTTTAGAAGCAAATCCCAATAGCAAACCTCTTCTACTCTGTGCAGTTCCCGAGACAAGCAGAGATGTCAGCAGAGAGCACTGTTGTCAGACAGAAAAGAACAACTCAACTTCAGCAGCTGATAATTATTTGAAGGTTTAAGACCTTTTAAACAGAAGTAATTTACAAATCAGTTTAACTTTCTGGAGCCAGTTTAAAGGGGTACTCCCGTGTCCCAGCCTTCTGAACATTCGGTTCAGAAGGCTTGTAGCAGCGGTCCGGTCACAACTTCACAGCCACTCCCCTTCCATTGATGTCTATGGTAGGGGGCGTGAAGCCCTTTCCCCTAGACATCATCAGAGGGGGTCTGGCCGTGACGTCGTGACCTCGGCCACTGCTCCAAGCCTTCAGAAGGCTGGGGCACCGGAGTACCCCTTTGAATGGGGTCTGTCGAGGATCCGGTATTTTACCGAGTTGAGAGGAGAAAATATAGTCCAACATGCTGGGAGTTGTAGTTTTCCTTTGGGGCAGCTGCTGAGCCACAAGCTGTATCAGGGCATGCTGGGAGTTGTAGTTAGTAACTAACTGCAACTCCTCAATTTAATAAAAAAAGACAATCAAAAAGTCAAATCAAAAATCAAAAATGGTCCTGTTAAAAACTACAGACCGGGTGCAAAAAATATTCCCTAATACAGTATAAGGAGAAATAAAAAGGTTATAGCGGTCAGAATCCTGTGTGTGTCCTGTGATGTCACGCATACATAATTAATTATGCAAATTAGCATGGTCGGTATTTTTTGGGGCAAGAAAGGTGGCAACCCCAGCCACGGGTAAGTCACAAAGTTGCGAGGCAGCATGATCAGTGCAGCGGGACACGGTGATTTTTAACTTTACGACCCATCGTGGCCAAAACCACTAATCGGAATACCCCTTTGAAAGCTTAATAGCAGAAAACAAATGAAAGTCTTACACAGAGGGGTTTTTTCTTTTTGAATAATTCATGTTATTAGGAATGCTGCAGACTATTCCTACTGCTGGGATGGATACAGCAAGATGTCAGGAGCCTTGTGTAGTCTCCCGCTGTGCTGACATTTCCTTGTGAGTGCGATGAATCCTAGACTAGATAAGACAACGATGGCTGTAGACAAGCTGCGGAAAAGCCATTCCAACATTGTATAGTCTGAATTCTTATTTATAGTGGTCATGCTTGGAAAAAGCCTATTCATAACGTAGGGCCCCCCGCGCTTTTTTCAAAATAACACGTACAAATAACATGTGTTTCCCAACCAGGGTGCCTCCAGCTGTTGCAAAAGTACAACTTCCAGCATGCCCGGACAGCCAAATTCATTGCTTTCCCACAGCTCCTTATCAGAGTCCTCCTGCCCTGCCAGTTCCCCGCCCAGAGATGTTACAGAACATCTCATTTTACAGCAGACCATCACCTAATCATTCAGGTTGCAGCACCTGCTATTCATTCACTGTCTGCTTCTCTGTCTGAGGCCTCATTCCTTACAAAGCACAATGCCGTAGGGCTATGAGGCTTTGTAATAGCGGTGCTGTCGCGATGAAAAATGACAGAAATTGTGGTATAAATGACTACATAAATTTCAGTCTGGAAAGAGGGAGGAGCCAGGGAGCTGCTGAGACAACACTACACTGACAATGAGAGGACTACACAACTTTCTGTCAGGGGGACATCACACTAAAACATGCGGAAGCCAGTACAATTTGTGATAACACTATATTATTATGTTACAGTCATGGCCGTAAATGTTGGCACCCCTGAAATTTTTCTAGAAAATGATGTATTTCTCACAGAAAAAGATTGCAGTAACACATGTTTTGCTATACATATTAGAGATGAGCGAACTTACAGTAAATTCGATTCGTCACAAACTTCTCCGCTCGGAAGTTGATGATTTTCCTGCGTAAATTAGTTCAGCTTTCCGGTGCTCCGGTGGGCTGGAAAAGGTGGATACAGTCCTAGGAAAGAGTCTCCTAGGAATGTATCCACCTTTTCCAGCCCACGGGAGCACCGGAAAGCTGAACTAATTTATGCAGGAAAAGGCATCAACTGCCGAGCCGAGAAGTTTGTGAGGAATCGAATTTACTGTAAGTTCGCTCATCTCTAATACATATGTTTATTCCCTCTGTGTGTATTGGAACTAAACCAAAAAAGGAGGAAAAAAAGCTAATTGGACATAATGGGGAAGATTTATCATAAACTATCCTGAGGAAAAGTGTCCCAGTTGCCCATGGCAACCAATCAGATCACTGCTTTCATTTTGCAGAGGCCTTGTTAAAAATGAAAGCAGCGATCTGATTGGTTGCTATGGGCAACTCAGCAACTTTTCCTCTGGACAGGTTTTGATAAATCTCTCCCAATGTCACCAAACTCCAAAAATGGTCTGGACAAAATTATTGTCACCCTTTCAAAATTGTGGATGAATAAGATTGTTTTAAGCATGGGATGCTCCCTTATACTCATCTGGGGGTAAGTAACAGGTGTGGGTAATATAAAAATCCCACCTGAAAGCAGGTAAAAAGGAGAGAAGTTCACTTAGTCTTTGCATTGTGTGTCTGTGTGTGCCGCACTAAGCATGGACAACAGGAAGAGGAGAAGAGAACTGTCTGAGGACTTGAGATCCAAAATTGTGGGCATGCTGGGAGTTGTAGTTTTGCTACAGTTGGAGGTACCCTGGTTGGGAAACACTGCTCTAGGCATATAATTCTGACTCTGGCCTAAATACATGTCAGCGATCAAATACTTACACATGGGTACACATGAATGTCATTCTTTCATTTTTATTTCATATTATCACGTATTCTTTTACAGCGTACACAATAAAACATGTACAAAAAAGAAACAACAACCCACATGAATAAAACCGCAGTATATATAGTTATATACAAAGGAAAGCAGTGCACCCTGTGGTCTGAAGAAATGACTGTAAACATGAATACAGTGCAGTACAGAACATGTAATACCTCCCTGTACTGTAGGGGGCGCTACCAGACACCAGTCAGTGCATACACTTCAGTAATACAGGTAAAGAGTACAGAACATGTAATACCTCCCTGTACTGTAGGGGGCGCTACCAGACACCAGTTAGTGCATGCACTTCAGTAATACAGGTAAAGAGTACAGAACATGTAATACCTCCCTGTACTGTAGGGGGCACTACCAGACACCAGTCAGTGCATACACTTCAGTAATACAGGTAAAGAGTAGTACAGAACATGTAATACCTCCCTGTACTGTAGGGGGCGCTACCAGACACCAGTCAGTGCATACACTTCAGTAATACAGGTAAATAGTACAGAACATGTAATACCCCCCCTGTACTGTAGGGGGCGCTACCAGACACCAGTCAGTCCATACACTTTAGGAATACAGGGGTTTTACCAGTGAAATGTCCATTCTGATTGGTTGGTTCTTCCAGCCCTTGACACGTTTCGAAGATTCCATAGCATTGTATGTGCATGCGCAGTATACTCACACATCGCGGCAGCTCTCGGCCTAGCTCATTGAGCAGGGGGAGCGGGCGCGATGTGTGCAAGTACACGGCGCATGCACGGCAACTTGCGAGTCGCTTCAGTGTGTCTGCACGTAGAGGCGTATTGCCGCTCCGAGCAGGAAGATGTAAAGGCAGAATACAGAGGTCCTTCAGCGGCGGATCCGCAGCGAAATACGCTGCGAAAATTCGCTCGTCTGAACGTACCCGAATGGTGCGTTCACACGTGCGTATTTTCTGCTGCAGATCTGCTGCAGATTTGCTTCAGCAGATTTATCTAGCCTTTAAAGTTAATGGGCAGAAAAATCTGCAGCAGCAGATCTGCAGCAAAAATACGCACGTGTGAACGCACCCTAAGGGTACGGTCACACGTGTGGATTTTTTAGCGGGTTTTCCGCTGCGTATTTGAAAGTGGGCGGGCTCTTCTCGGCTGTCCGCAGCCGATTTTCCGCGGTAGAATGTACACTGCGGAAAAACCGCCACAAGCCCCATTGAAGTCAGTAGGGACTGTGGTGGATTTTCCGCAGCATAAATTCCGGCGCGGAAAACCTGCAGCGGACAGCTGAGAAGAGCCCGCCCACTTTCAAACAAGCAGCGGAAAACCCGCTAAAAAATCTGCGCGTGTGAACCCTAAGGGTACGTTTTCATGCGGGAAATTCACAGAAGATTTTGGTGCTGCCTATTGACTTCAATGGGTCCACGTTAAATCTGCAAATCCTCCACTACTATTGCAGATTTGTTGTAAACCCATTAAAGGGGTACTCCACTGGAAAACATTTTCTTTTAAAATCAACTGGGGCCAGAAAGTTAAACAGATTTCTAAATTATTTCTATTAAAAAAAAAAACGTAATCCTTCCAGTACTTATCAGCTGATTTTATGATCCACAGGAAGTTCTTTTCTTTTTGAATTTCCTTTCTGCCTGACCACAGTGCTCCCTGCTGACACCTCTGCCCATTTTAGGAACTGTCCAGAGTAAGAGCAAATCCCTATAGAAAATCTGGACAGTTCCTGACATGGACAGAGGTGTCAGCAGAGAGCACTGTGGTCAGACAGATAGGAAATTCAAAAAGAAAAGAACTTCCTGTGGATCACAACAGCAGCTGATAAGTACTGGAAGGATTAAGATTTTTTAATAGAAGTCATTTACAAATCTGTTGAACTTTCTGGCACCAGTTGATTTAAAAAAAAGTGGAGTACCCCTTTACATCAATGGATGGCAAAATCCGCCGTGGAAATACGCACGTGTGAACGCACCCTTATAGTTACATTTGATGTGGTAGTCAGCATGCACAAGTAATGTATAGACTGCGCATAGACTTTACACTATACTATATACAGTAAATAGCCAGATATATACAATAGAAGGTATACGGCTCCTTATCTTCCTCCTCCTTGAATGACGAATGTAGCAGTGCTGTTGTGGAGGAATGAAGGAACTGGAATAAAAGAGATAAAACATTAATGTCGCTTTTCTAGACTTATTTCAAGAGTGATCTTGTTATTTGACCGATATATTAGGTTTTAGTGTATTCTGTAATTGCATATAATTAAATATAAATATTATATTAGGTATTATACAAATAGCAAATTCCCTATTATGAAGTATTATAGTTAGAATTGCTTCCAGTAATAGAACGAGTACGCTCTCTTTATAATGGAAAGCCTCTAATACCACCTAGTGGTCATTCTTGGAACTGTACAGTGGTCCCTCAAGTTACAATATTAATTGGTGTCGGGACGACCATTGTATGTTGAAAGCATTGTATGTTGAGACCAGAACTCTATGGGAACCTGGTCATTGGTTCTGAAGCCACCAAAATGTCATCCAAAAATAGGAAAAAGTGAGGATTAAAGAAAAATAAGTAGATAACTAATACAGATAAAGCGAATCCTTACATATAAAAGTAATAAAGATCTGCTGGGAGCTGTAATCACTGTCTGTCAGTGTTTCCCAAGCAGGGTGCCTCCAGCTGTTGCAAAACTACAACTCCCAGCATGCCCGGACAGCCAACGGCTGTCCGGGCATGCTGGGAGTTGTAGTTTTGCAACAGCTGGAGGTACCCTGGTTGGAAAACACTGGTCTAGGTAGAGGACAGGAGCTTCTTCATGGTCCTGTACATTACACGCAATGTCCTAAAAAAATAAAAAGGAAAATGGAGCCGCCCTTACTTCGTGTCAAAAGGAGCAGCTAACCATTGCATAGGTTAAAAGTAGTACAGAACATGTAACACCTCCCTGTACTGTAGGGGGTGCTACCAGACACCAGTCAGTGTATGCACTTCAGTAATACAGGTAAAGAGTACAGAACATGTAATATCTCCCTGTACTGTAGGGGGCGCTACCAGACACCAGTCAGTGCATACACTTCAGTAATACAGGTAAAGAGTACAGAACATATAATACCTCCCTGTACTCTAGGGGGCGCTACCAGACACCAGTCAGTGCATACACTTCAGTAATACAGGTAAAGAGTAGTACAGAACATGTAATACCTGCCTGTACTGTAGGGGGCGCTACCAGACACCAGTCAGTGCATACACTTCAGTAATACAGGTAAAGAGTACAGAACATGTAATACCTCCCTGTACTGTAGGGGGCGATACCAGACACCAGTCAGTGTATGCACTTCAGTAATACAGGTAAAGAGTACAGAACATGTAATACCTCCCTGTACTGTAAGGGGCGCTACCAGACACCAGTCAGTGTATGCACTTCAGTAATACAGGTAAAGAGTAGTACAGAACATGTAATACCTCCCTGTACTGTAGGGGGCGCTACCAGACACCAGTCAGTGCATGCACTTCAGTAATACAGGTAAAGAGTACAGAACATGTAATATCTCCCTGTACTGTAGGGGGCGCTACCAGACACCAGTCAGTGTATGCACTTCAGTAATACAGGTAAAGAGTAGTACAGAACATGTAACACCTCCCTGTACTGTAGGGGGCGCTACTAGACACCAGTCAGTGTATGCACTTCAGTAATACAGGTAAAGAGTACAGAACATGTAATACCTCCCTGTACTGTAGGGGGCGCTACCAGACACCAGTCAGTGTATGCACTTCAGTAATACAGGTAAAGAGTAGTACAGAACATGTAATACCTCCCTGTACTGTAGAGGGCGCTACCAGACACCAGTCAGTGCATGCACTTCAGTAATACAGGTAAAGAGTACAGAACATGTAATACCTCCCTGTACTGTAGGGGGCGCTACCAGACACCAGTCGGTGCATGCACTTCAGTAATACAGGTAAAGAGTACCAAACATGTAATACCTCCATGTACTGTAGGGGGTGCTACCAGACACCAGTCAGTGTATGCACTTCAGTAATACAGGTAAAGAGTAGTACAGAACATGTAATACCTCCCTGTACTGTAGAGGGCGCTACCAGACACCAGTCAGTGCATGCACTTCAGTAATACAGGTAAAGAGTACAGAACATGTAATACCTCCCTGTACTGTAGGGGGCGCTACCAGACACCAGTCAGTGCATGCACTTCAGTAATACAGGTAAAGAGTACCAAACATGTAATACCTCCATGTACTGTAGGGGGTGCTACCAGACACCAGTAAGTGCATGCACTTCAGTAATACAGGTAAAGAGTACAAAACATGTAATACCTCCCTGTACTGTAGGAGGCGCTACCAGACACCAGTCAGTGCATACACTTCAGTAATACAGGTAAAGAGTAGTACAGAACATGTAATACCTCCCTGTACTGTAGGGGGCGCTACCAGACACCAGTCAGTGCATACACTTCAGTAATACAGGTAAAGAGTAGTACAGAACATGTAATACCTCCCTGTACTGTAGGGGGCGCTACCAGACAGGAATTCAGTGCATGCACTTTAGGAATACAGGTGTTTTACCAGTGAATGCCCAACTGATTGGTCGGATGTTCCAGCCGTTGGCATGTTTTGCAGATTCCATAGCATTGAGTCTGGTTTCAAGTTACAATGGTCCAGAAAAGACCATTGTATGTCGAAACTATGGTATGTTGAGGCCATTGTAAGTTGAGGGATCACTGTACATTTGCTTGACCTTAAAGGGGTACTCCAGTGGGAAAAAATTTTACGGTGGAATTACTTCTATTAAAAGTTCTTAATCCTTCCAGTACATATTAGCAGCTGTATGCTACAGAGGAAATTATTTTCTTTTGGGATTTCTTTTCTGCCATAACCACAGTGCTCTCTGCTGACACCTCTGTTAATTACGCAGATTCCGAAATGTGCATGGACCCTTAAAAAGTATTTATTGGGGGTATACACTAGGACAGTGTGTTTTCCCAACCAGGGTTGTAAAACTACAACTCCCAGCATAACCGGACAGCCACACTTTAAAGGGGTACTCCGGCCCCAAGACATCTTATCCCCTATTCAAAGGATCAGGGATAAGAAGTCTGATCGCGGAGGTCCTGCCGCTGGGGACCCCCACGATCTAGAATGCAGCACCCACCTGTAAGTACTGCCGGAAGCGCTGGAGGTTCGCAGTCTTTTGCCTCCCGACCACGGGGACGGAGTATGGTGACGTCATGTCTCCGCCCCCATGTGACATCATGCCCCGCCCCCTCAATGCAAGTCTATGGGAGGGGGCGTGACGGCCAGAACAATTGGGTTTGTGCTATCCCTGGAATGAATTGATTGAGTATCTTACCATTTACTGCCCTGACACAGGTATTTCCACAAGCGGAGCAGCACTTAAATATAGGTGGGCAGTCATAGTCAGAGGAGCAGGTCTTGTTCTCTGTGCCAGAAGGACACTGTGTGGGACAGTCACCGGGCCGGGCTAAAAGAGAGAAACACATAAATTAAAGGGGTTTTCCAGGAAAAAAAAATTTTTTAAATATATATATCAACTGGCTCCAGAAAGTTAAACAGATTTGTAAATTACTTCTATAAAAAAATCTTAATCCTTTCAGTACTTATGAGCTTCTGAAGTTAAGGTTGTTCTTTTCTGTCTAAGTGCTCTCTGATGACACGTGTCTCGGGAACCGCCCAGTTTAGAAGCAAATCCCCATAGCAAACCTCTTCTACTCTGTGCAGTTCCCGAGACAGGTGTCATCAGAGAGCACTTAGACAGAAAAGAACAACCTTAACTTCAGAAGCTCATAAGTACTGAAAGGATAAAAAAAAATTTATAGAAGTAATTTACAAATCTGTTTAACTTTCTGGAGCCAGTTGATATATAAAAAATGGTTTTTCCCTGGATAACCCCTTTAAGTAAAAAAAAAAAAAAAAACATTTAACAGCTAAGCCTCAGTTCTGCAAATTCACTTAGACGGAAATCTATGTCTTTATAGCACGCCCTCCGAAACAGCAGCAGCATAGAGGACATTATAGAGCAGAACTTTGCTATGAATCATGCCTTGTGGTGAGATCTAATATTCACAATAAACATTGTGTTCTCTCTTTGCTTCTATTTCTTTCTAATCCCTCTCCCTCTCATCTACATAGATTTGTATTGGCAGCCTGTAACCTGATCCCTCATGAAGCTGCTAGTCTGAAGTAAAATTTTGCAGTGAATGAAGGATTGAGAAGGGGTCAGGAAAGGATTCTGATAAGAGGATAAAGATGCGTTTTCTCTGGAAAGATATATATATATATATATATATATATATATATATATTATTATTATATTTGGTTCTACTATAGATTTATGCTAATTTAAATGAGGTAACCAGTAGTTTCTGATGTTTCGTTGTGGGGACACTGTTGCTCCTCAACCCCATCCCATCTTAAAATAAATTCCAAGGGTGGCTGGGATTTTTGGCAAACAATAACGCAGGCTATTTTGGGCTCTTTCTGTCACTTTCCTAGAACTGAACAGGAATGAAAGAAACACTGCAGCTGTATCTAACGGCAGTTGTGGAAACATTATAGCTTAAAGGGGTTATCCAGGCAAATACTTTTTTATATATATCAACTGGCTCCAGAAAGTTAAACAGATTTGTAAATTACTTCTATTAAAAAAATCTTAATCCTTTCAGTACTTATGAGCTTCTGAAGTTAAGGTTGTTCTTTTCTGTCTAAATCCTCTCTGATGACACTTGTCTCGGGAAACGCCCAGTTTACAAGAGGTTTGCTATGGGGATTTGGTTCTAAACTGGGCGTTTCCTGTCATCAGAGAGCACTTAGACAGAAAAGAACAACCTTAACTTCAGAAGCTCATAAGTACTGAAAGGATTAAGATTTTTTAATAGAAGTAATTTACAAATCTGTTTAACTTTCTGGAGCCAGTTGATATATATAAAAAAGTTTTTGCCAGGAATACCCCTTTAAAGGGGTTATCCAGAAATCGAAAAACAGAACTATATTCTTTCAAAGACCGCTCCCTGTCTGTATTACAAATTGGCTCCATTCACTTCAATGTAATGGAGCTGCAAAACCACATCCAACCTGGAGACAGACAGGGAGCGGTCTTTGAAAGAAATTATCTCAGTTTTTCGATTCCTAGATGACCCCTTTAAAGGGGTATTCCAGGCAAAAACTTTTTTTTATATATCAACTGGCTCCGGAAAGTTAAACAGATTTGTAAATTACTTCTATTAAAAAATCTTAATCCTTCCAATAGTTATTAGCTTCTGAAATTGAGTTGCTGTTTTCTGTCTAGCTGCTCTCTGATGACTCACGTCCCAGGAGCTGTCCAGCTCCTATGGGGATATTCTCCCATCATGCACAGCTCCCGGGACGTGACATCATCATTGAGCAGTTAGACAGAAAACTTCAGAAGCTAATAACTATTGGAAGGATTAAGATTTTTTAATAGAAGTAATTTACAAATCTGTTTAACTTTCCAGAGCCAGTTGATATATATATAAAAAAAAGTTTTTGCCTGGAATACCCCTTTAAGTTAAAGGGGTATTCTGGAGATTTAAAAAATGTCTTTCAATCAACTGGTTTCATAAAGTTAACCAGATTAGTAAATTACTTCTATCCAAAAATCTTAATCTTAATCCTTTCAGTACTTAGCGGCTGTATGCTCCACAGGAAGTTGTGTAGTTCTTTTTTACAGTCCTCTTTGTTGCCACCTCTGTCCATGTCAGGAATTGTCCAGAGCAGGAGCAAATCCCCATAGCAAATCTATCCTGCTCCGGACAGTTCCTGACACGGACAAGGTTGACAGCAGAGAGCACTGTAATCAGTCTGGAAAGAACTGCACAATTTCCTCTGAAGTATACAGCAGCTGATAAGTACTGGAAGGATTGAGATTTTTATATAGAAGTAATTTACAAATCTGTATGATTTTCTGACGCCAGTTGATTTAAAACTATTTTTCCAGAGTGCCCTTTTAAGAAAACAGGTTATAACAGTCTTGGCTTCTTCTGCAATCCCGGTGGCGGCTCCTTCTGGATTTGGATTTGTATGATATTCTCAGCCAATGAACCAGTTCTACAATGCATACAATGAATTATAATGTTGCATAACTCTAGTTATCAGGTTTTACCTTCAAGAGCTTTCTGGCATTGCCATCTGCAGATTGTGGGGCAGCATAACTCTCCGTCCAAGCATGATGCGTCGTCACAGAAAGCCCTTTCCTTTATGGCACAGCCAGGAATCACTTCTTGAGGACAGAAGCCTCTACCTAGAAGAAGATCTCTGTTTAGGCTACTTGTCATATAGTGAGTCACGTCTGCCCAGTCCAGTAAGCAGTAGCACAGATCCTATAAAATGTATGGACTGCCAAATAATAATAAAAAAAATAATAAATTAAAGGAGTACTCCGGGACATGAAAACTTATCCCCTATCCTAAAGATAGGGGATACGTTTCAGATTGCGGGGGGTCCCACCGCTGCGGCCCCCTGCAATCTCCCGTATGGGGCCCCCCGGCTCTATGGTAGAGCCGGAGACTGCGATAGGCAGCACTCCGGCACTCCCATTACGATGCATTGAGGGGGCGTGTTGGCCACCGCGTCATGTGGTGGTCAGATATGCGCCCTTGCTGCTGACTGCCGGGGCCCCATACGGGAGGGCCTGCATTCCGATCCCCCTTCGATCTGAAACTTATCCCCTATCGTTAGGATAGGGGATACGTTTTCATATCCAGTAGTACTGCTTTAAAGGGGTACAGCAAAGTGGAAAAAAAAATTCAAATCACCTGGTGGCAGAAAGTTATATATAAAAACCTTAATCCAGCTTCCAGTACTTATCAGCTGCTGTATGCCACAGAAAAAGTTATGTAGTTCTTTCCAGTCTGACCACAGTGCTCTCTGCTGACACTTCTGTCTGTGTCAGGAACTGTCCAGAGCAGGAGAGGTTTGCTATGGGGATTTGGACAGTTCCTGAAACAGACAGAGGTGTCAACGGAGAGCCCTGTGGTTGGACTGGAAACAAACTAAACAGCTTCTTGTGGAACATACAACAGCTCATAAGTACTGGAAGGATTAAAGGAGTATTTCAGGAAAAAACATTTTTTTAATATATCAAGTTTGTAAATTACTTTGATTGAAAAATCTTATTCCTTTCAATAATTATCAGCTGCTGAAGTTGAGTTGTTGTTTTCTGTCCGGCCACAGTGCTCTCTGCTGACATCTCTGCTTGTCTCGGGAACTGAGTAGAAGTGGTTTGCTATGGGGATTTGCTTCTAAACTGGGCGGTTCCCGAGACATGTGTCATCAGAGAGCACTTAGACAGAAAAGAACAACTCAACTTTAGCAGCTCATAAGTACTGAAAGGATGAAGATTTTTTAATAGATGTAATTTAAAAATCTGTTTCTTTCTGGATTCAGTTGATATATATAAAAAAAAAGTTTTTCCCTGGAATACCCCTTTAAGATTTTTAAGTAGATGTAATTTACAAATCTGTATAACTTTTTTGCACCAGCTCATTAGAAAACATACATTTTCCCCCCCCTGAGTATCCCTTAGGAATTGTAATTTTTAGGCTCCCTTCTTGGCTGTCAATCAAATCCGACCTTTTTTTTGTATAAGTGTATGCAGAGGAAAGGTTGGATTTGCCAGCCAGGAAATGTTGTTTTTATTGACAGTATATCTAGTCTATGTTTAGACCAGTGGTCTCCAAACCGTGGGCCATACAGATGTTGCAAGACTACCTACAAGCATGGCCGGGAGTTGTAGTTTTACAACCATCAGGGGCACACTGGTTAGGAAACACTGGGCTAATGAGAGTGTGGTGATAGGATACTTCTGCAATAAAGATGGACTTACGTGCTGGCGAAGCCATGACCGGTTTGGCTATGTCGGCTAACGTTGGCACACAAGTTTTACCGCAAAACTTTTTGCAGCACTTCATGGTTCCGGGACACTCAGCATCGGTGGTGCAGTGGTCGTTGCACTGTGTAGCAGGAGCTAAAGATGATTCAAAGGAAGGACATGTGCCCTGCTTTTCTGTGGAGGGACAGAAGATGATATTTTATATACATATGTAATGGATATATATATATATATATATATATATTAATATAAAATTTATATTTTCCCTAAACTGCTTACTAAGTTATTTGCTAAACTAAACTACTCCCTCCTCCCCCACCTGTTTGCTCACTCCCTCCCATCGTGTATCGTAGATGGCGGTTACCTGTGCAATGTAGCAGAGATGGCAGAAAATGTATCTAATGAAGAAGTACGTAGACAAAGCTTTAACCAATAAAGTGCTTTTAACACCCAATTCACACAACCCCTTTTGCAGACCTCACTGTCATCTATATATACCTTGTACAGTCTGTTCCTGTTTTAATAAAAAAGAAAGTAACATCTCGGCTAACAGGTGTCTGGATGGTCTCTCCTAGCGTGGACACCGTTCTTGATAAACTAACTAACCAGGTCTGGTTGCGATCCATTTCACACACACACACACACACACACACATATATATATATATATATATATATATATATATATATATATATATATGTCATAGAGCAAGAGAATGTGGGGACAGCCAAGAAGAAAATTCAAGCAAAAATGTAATTCCATAACACTTTTTTATTAGTGAGACCTCTGGAGTTGTGTGAGAGGGACTACTTTCTATGCAGGTCAGTGGAGGAAGATAGGAGAAGTGAGGCCTGATAACTAGGGAGGCATCAATGACCAGCCAGTAAGGCCCATGCACATCAGTGATTCTCCGTCTCACGGAATCGGGGTTCATTTCACACAATATATGCTAAAACTTTACCCCTACACTTCGAAATCCCATTGATTAATGGGCATTTTGGGGACAGATGCTGCCGAATAAATGTACATGTCCTTTTGGCGGAATTCAAACCAGTGTTGGAGTTCCGGGAAAACATCTGCATAACGGTCACATGGTTCACCTTTCTCAGGATCATCGGACAATCAGAAAGTTTATGAAAGGCTGTCAATCACAACCAGAAGAATTGTGTGCGCAGCTCTGTGTCATAACGCCACCCCATGACAAGATAAGTGTATTTTTAGATACATTTATATAGTAGGTGAACATACATTTAAATAGGATATAATAGAGTAATACATCAGGGAATCACCAATTGCGCCATCTTTATCTACTTCATAAATAAAATATGTCAGAATCAAAAGGTAGCCTGGAGTGATAGATGAAGATCGGAGAAGATAGAGAAGATCGTCTAGATATTTCTCCATAGACATGGTTTCTTTGTGATAGACATACTAGACTGCTATCTCTAAATTATGCACAACCACTTTTCACTTTAAAGGAGTAGTGCAGTGAAAAAGGACTTATCCCCTGTCCAAAGGATAGAGGAGAAGTTATAGATTGCGGGAGGTCAGAGCTCTGGGACCCCCTGCGATCTCCTGAACGGGGCACCAGCAGTCTTCCGAAAGCGGCCATTCCAACCCCCACAGGAAGCCGCGGCCAACACACCCCTTCCATGTATCTCTTTGGGGTACACGGAGGGGGGCGTGCACACCCCCTTCCAGCAGATAGGAGATAAGTTATTTTTTACTACAAAACTCCTTTAATGACACTTTGGCAACCTAAAAAAATTGAACTAAATATTTATAGCTGGCAAACTTTCTTTCCTGAATACATTGACATCAACTAGTCATTTCCTCTTTGTCCTCGGGCAGTACACATGAGATATTCTGTCCCCCAAACTCCATATGTTCTGCCTTCAGACTGAAGGAAAGTAAGATTACTGGTAAGACAAATGTTGTCATTCCTCTTCTTCCTCAGGCAGCACACATGGAGTCTGGGGGACAAAATATCTTAAGTGTGCTGCCTGAGGACTCTAGGAAAGCAAAATACATATACACAATTCTAGTGGTGCCAAATAGAGCAAGCCCTAGCAGCTGGGGATGTCTTATGTCCTCATTCGTGTACAATAATAAATATAAATAAATATACCTCGAATGGATAAAAAAAAAATAATAGAATCTTATATTAATTAATTAGAAACTCTCCGATTACAAGATGGATGCCAGATGTTGGTTCTGGTAGTGGGCACTCACCCTTTGCGGGAGGTTTGCACATGAAGCTGCAGTTATCAGGGCAGCACTTTTTGTCCCCCAAGCAACTACTGTCCCTGGTGCAGAATCGGTGGCATATCTCATTTTCCCCCTTGATGTAATACCTCTGAGAGGGGCAGCTGCCCGGCTTTCCATTGCCATTATTAAGAACTGTGGAAAAATGATTGAAGAAATAGAATGGTTTAACAGATAAACTATATATACCAACATATACACTGCACATACACTATATATGCTAGAGCCTAATATGAGGTCTACATAGCCAAAAAGATACATGGACAAGGTATGGAACATGAAGAGCGCCATTAAAGTGTACCCGTCAGATCCAACAAAAAAAACATTTTGTTAAATATATCACTCAGTACCCAATCCTGACCCTGTACATGTAATTTTTATGTGTCTATCACCTTTGTTTATTTTTTTATTCCACTTTTAACTTAGCTCACTAGTCGGAATTCCTCTCAAAGTGAGGGGGCGTGGCCTCACTGTGCAGGTCTCCGCCCCCTCCCTCAGTATGCTGTCTGCTCACATCTCCCCTGGCGTTAGCAAAACTACAACTCACAGCTTGTCCTCACTGACAGTAGCGGGACACAAGCTGACAGTGGGAGGATTTTTCCCTGTGCTCACACCTGTCAATCAAGGAAGTGTGTCCATGACATAGGTGATGACTCATGGACACAGCAGGACTAGTATGTGTCCAAGCAGGCAGGGGGGCAGTTGTTTGACTGTTTTTTTCAGTATGAAATACTGAAAATTTTCTAATGAAAGCAATTACAAAACCTATTGGTTATACATGCTTTACAACATATCATAAGTTTTTGTATCTGACAGTGCCCATTTAAATATAAACTGTGCCTTGGGGTCCAATCTACTAGCCCAGTACTGTGGAAACTCGGCTTAGTGGAGCCCAACCTATGCAAGATCAGCCCTTGCTCTGTCTGGGGTTGCCACCTTTCTTGCACAAAAATACCGGGCATGCTAATTTGCATAATTAATTATATATGCGTGACATCACAGAATACACATATGCCTGGGAAATTTTGTCTTATTCTGATCCCTGTCATTTTTTTATTTTTTATCTATAGTTTTTACTATTTTTTGTTTTGATGTGACTTTTTGATCCCTTTTTTTTTTTAATCACATTCAGACGTTGCAGTTAGTTACTAACTACTACTCCCAGCATGCCCTGATACAGTCTGTGGTTCAGCAGCTGCCCCAAACGAAAACTACAACTCCCAGCATGTTGAACTATATAGTAGTATATAGTATAGGTCAGTGTTTACCAACCAGGGGTGCCTCCAGCTGTTGCATTGCTACAACCCCCAGCATGTTGGACTATATAGTAGTATATACGATAGGTCAGTGTTTCCCAACCAGGGGATGCCTCCAGCTGTTGCAAAACTACAACCCCAAGCATGTTGGACAATATATTAGTATATAGTATAGGTCAGTGTTTCCCAACCAGGAGTGCCCCCAGCTGTTGCAAAACTACAACTCCCAGCATGTTGGACTATATAGTAGTATATGGTATTGGTCAGTGTTTCCCAACCAGGGGTGCCCCCAGCTGTTGCAAAACAACTGCAACTACTCCCAGCATGCCCGGACAGCCAACGGCTTTCCAGCATGCTGGGAGTTGTAGTTTTCCAATAGCTGGAGGTGCTCTGGTTGGGAAACACTGATATAGCATATGGAGCAACATCCCAGTAATTGGAGGATTGGTTGGATAAATACCGCTCATTGCATTGCCAGTATTTGTAATCTAAAAATACCAGCAGGGTGGCCAAAATACCGCCTGTGCCGGTAAAATACTGGCCAGGTGGCGACCCTAGCTCTGACTCACCAGTCCCCTCAATGCATTACATGGTTGGACATTCATCTGACATGTGTGCCCAGGCTTGGCTTTTCCCAGTGATGGCATCTTATGAGGAGTACCGAGCCTTGTATGTTAGTGCCGTAAGTACCTACAGTTCTATGGAGCTGTAGGCACGCCATGTAAATCCAAAAAAGGAAAAAACTTTATTTGTCTCAGTATAAGATCAGACATATGACAGTACAGTATGGACCCAAAGTCTATAAGAGCCAGAGATCAGCTCCCATACAACTCCAACCTTAGGTATAAAATAACCGAAACAATATAAAAAGACCTCCATAGTTACTGGATGACAAAAACATCAAGACTTGTCATAAATAATAGCAAATAGTAACGTTTTTTTCTGAAACCTACCATAGTCAATGTTCTTTATCGACACGCCGCCGGTCAAGGTACATAGAGAAAGCAGTGAGAACAGAACGGAGATGTATCCTGATGTCGTCATGGTGGCAACTTGTCTTCTACAACAGTACCAGGCCAATATATATATCAGCTCAGAGCCAAGAATTGGTACAATGGGGTGGTGGCATGTGTGGGTGTGAGGGACTATCGGGAGCTTGTCTGGGTCCCTCCTACTTACCATAGGAGATGTTGTAGTAGTCGTGCCTCGGGCTAATGTCCTTTTAGACGGTTGACTCATCCACTTTGCATTCTGGGTCACTGGGATTATGGAAGAGTAGTAAAGAATGCATAGCTCTATAAAGAACGTACAGTAATGATGACAATGAGTGATATGGAATTTTTATTATAGTCCAGACAATATTGGGAAAAACTACCTGGGTAGTGGGCAAAGCAGCTGCAATGGGGCCCAGCAACTAAGGCTCGGTTCACACCACGTTTTAGGCACTACGGGACCACATACGGCTGGAAGGAGCTAAAACCGGGCGCTCCCGTATGTAATGTATTTCAATGAGCTGACCGGAGTGAAACTGTCACGTACCGGCAGGACTGGAAGTGGATCCTCTGAACCAGAGAGGCGATGACGCGGGTTGTACCAGAGGACCGGTTCTAAGTGGTTATTGGTTTTCACCAGAGCCCGCCGCAAGGCGGGATGGTCTTGCTGCGGCGGTAACCACCAGGTCGTATCTTCCAATAGCAACTCAACCTCTCTGGTGGCTGATATGGCGTGGTACACAGGGAGCAGGCAAGAGCGTAGTCGGACGTAGCAGAGGTCAGGGCAGGCGGCAAGGGTTCACAGGCGAGTATACGGTAGCAAGGGTTCGGCAACTGGTTAGGCAATAACACTGTAGGGAACGCTTCTCAGAGGCACAAGGCACAAAGTTTCGGCAAGGGCAGGAACGGGCAGGTGTCTTTTATTGGGAATTGACAAGGGAGGTGTGGAACCAGCGCACCAATTACTGGTGCGCGGGCCCTTTAAAATTACTGAACCAGGAACCAGGGACGCTGCACGGGGAGCAGGTAAGCTTAACGGGGACGCGGCGCGTGAGCGGGGACCAGTCGCCACGCTAGCCGCATCCCTGCCAGGCTGAGACCCGCGCTCCCGGTCAGTGTGTTTGACCGGGAGATGCCGGGACCCCAGAAAGGGGAAACACAGGCAGCGGGCACTCCGGTCCGGAGGTGGAGGCCGGAGCGCTCGCTGACTCATTTTTGGTCCGTATGCAGTTTTCCCACCGGAACTAAAACCGTGCGATTTTAGGTCCGGTGGGAAAACCGCAGATGAGGCAGCGGTTCTCTCCGGTTGGCTTATTGAAATACATAACATACAGGCCGCATACAGGAGCGCCCGGTTTTAGCTCCCCCAGCCGAATGCGGTTCCGTATTGCCTAAAACGTGGTGTCAACCAAGCCTAAGTTGACCCATCTCCACCCATAAGAGGTGCTGGAATAACTACAGTATGGAGGAAGGAGGAAAAGACACTGGAGATAGAATGGAGCCTAAATAATCAGGACGGAGCTGGCCCCCAATCTAATATCCACTATGGGACCCCAATGTTACGTGTTATACCCCTATAGTGGGAGATTTATCAAACTCTATCCAGAGGGACAGTTACTGAGTAGTGTTGGGTACGAATATTCCCTTTTCAAATTTTTATATATTCGCTATATTCCTTCTTTTAGAATGTGGCCAATGAGAATGATGCAAATAAACTTGTCAGAGGTTATCAACATCCCTAGCAACCAATAGTAATGTTGCCCATCCCTTCACTGTTTTCTTCCTCGAATACGCGAATATGCAATGAATACGCAAATACACAACGAATATAACGAGTAAGCAACATTCACGAAAATATTGCGAATTCGAATATGGCCAATGCCGCTCATCACTATTGCTGAGTTGCCCATAGCAACCAATCAGATCGCTTCTTTCATTTTTTACAAAATGAAAGCAGCGATCTGATTGGTTGCTATGGGCAACTCAGCCACTTTTCCTCCGGACCGGTTTTTATAAGGGGAGATTTGTGCAAAGGAAATGTTGCCCAGTTGCCCATAGCAACCAATCAGATCGCTACTTTCATTTTGCAGAGGCTTGGTTAAAAATGAAAGAAGCGATCTGATTGGTTGCTATGGGCGACTCAGCAACTCTCCCATATCCTTCATCTTTTTTCACAATCCGTAGCCCAATATGCCACATTCCTGGTGCATTGATAAGTGGCTATGGGGCATATTTAGGGTCGCCACCTGGCTAGTATTTTACTGGCACAGCCGGTATTTTGGCCAACCTGCCGGTATTTTTATATTAAAAATACCGGTAATGCAATGGTCTGTATGTATCCAACCAATCCTCCAACTCCCAGAATGTTGCCACATAACCTATATCAGTATTTCCCAACCAGAGCGCCTCCAGCTGTTGCAAAACTACAACTCCCAGCATGACTGGACAGCCAACGGCTGGAGGCACTCTGGTTGGGAAACACTGACCTATACTATATACTACTATATAGTCCAACATGCTGGGGGTTGTAGTTTTGCAACAGCTGGAGGCACCCCTGGTTGGGAAACACTGACCTATACTATATACTACTATATAGTCCAACATGCTGGGAGTTGTAGTTTTGCAACAGCTGGAGGCACCCCTGGTTGGGAAACACTGACCTATACTATATACTACTATATAGTCCAACATGCTGGGAGTTGTAGTTTTACAACAGCTGGAGGCACCCCTGGTTGAAAAACATTGACCTATACTATATATTACTATATAGTCCAACATGCAGGGAGTTGTAGTTTTGCAACAGCTGGAGGCACCCCTGGTTGGGAAACACTGACCTATACTATATATTACTATATAGTCCAACATGCTGGGGGTTGTAGTTATGCAACAGCTGGAGGCACCCCTGGTTGGGAAACACTGACCTATACTATATACTACTATATAGTCCAACATGCTGGGAGTTGTAGTTTTTGTTTGGGGCAGCTGCTGAGCCACAGGCTGTATCAGGGCATGCTGGGAGTTGTAGTTAGTAACTAACTGCAACTCCCAAATTTAATTTTAAAAAAAGCGATCAAAAAGTCACATAAAAACAAAAACGGTACTGTTAAAGATATAGGTCGAGGCGCAAAAATGTGCATTCATACAGCCACGTATAAGGAAAAATAAAAACGTTATAGGGGTTCAGAATAGGATACAATTTCCCCCGCATAGGTCTATTATTCAAATTAGCATGGCCACAGATTTCTATTAGGTACGGTGCCCCCATCATTGCTCACCCATGTACCCTTGGCTAAGCCCTAATTGAGGGAGATGCTAAATTATTGATGACCTATCCTAAGGTCAGGCCATCAATATACAGATTCCAGAAACACCCTATAAAGACTTGGGTAACCTAAAACAATGGGGTTTACTGGGACAAAGAAGGTGGTTGTTAAGCGCTGTACACACATGTCGAAACAGAGTAATCTGCCAATCCAAGTCATTCCCATCTGAGCCGGTTGCCATATGAATCAGGTCTTTCTAGAAATACATGCAGGTGAAGAATGTCTTTAAGAAAGCAAACAAAATCCTATTTTGTTTTTAAGGAATGTAGACGTCCATTGGCACGCTTCCAATACACGTGCTTACTTGTGATATTCAACCTCAATGACCGATAGGATAAGCACTATTCTTTCCTTTCTGTTATGTTCCTGTGACGTCAGCACTTGTGGCGAAACAACTAACGCTATCAAAATCAATATGTTGTAGTCACGTCCTGATGGAGTGACTATATTTGTTCACATTTTTCATTCAAATGAACAAATATATTCAGCTCCAGGGCGCAGCGGTAGCAGTTGTTTCTGGACCCCTAAACCTGAAGGACTCCAGCAGTTAATCTACAATGTTAGGGTACATTCCCACACGGCGTATTTGCTGCGTATTTGCTGCTGCATATTTTATTTTCTCTGTTGAAGTCAATGGGTAGGAAAATACGCAGCACCAAATACGCAGCAAATACGCAGCAAATACGCAGCAAAATACGCCGTGTGGGAACGTACCCTAAGTGTGCAGTGGTAGATTAAAAGGGTTGTCCAGCCAAAACTACCATACCCCCTATCCACAGGATAGGGGATAAGTAGCTGATCTTAGGGGGGCCGACCGCTGGGACCCCCGCAATCTCCGAGGAGCACGTGCGGAGATGGGAGCACCGGAGATGTCCGAGTGCTGTACTCGGGTCTATTCATCGCTCTCATAGAGAATGAATGGAACAGCACCCCGACTCTCAGTGAGGAGCGCGTGCCGGCACGGCACGCACTCCTCACTGAGAGTCGGGGTCCCGTTCCGGAGATTGCAGGGGGTCCGCTTGGATCACCTACTTATCCTCCATCCTTTGGATTGGGGACATGGTAGTTTTGGTTGGACAACCCCTTTAAGTAGACCATAGATCTTGAACTCTTTCCCACACTTGGGGTCTTCTTCTCGATACCCAGACTCAAATGGCTGCCAAACCCGACCATATTATATTATAATCCACCACTGAGTTATGATGGCATGTGGTGTTTGGGGGCCACATCGCAGATTTTGTATTCGAGTTTAAGCTCTATGTTGGTGCCCAGGTGCATATATCTAACCATCATCATTGAAACTTGGTTGTATAAACTGACCTCACTATCTTTACAGTATTTTTGTCCGGTCATTTCTGTGTTCGTGCTTGGGATAGATTGACTGATTTAGGTGTTAGGCAGAAGGAACAAAATTGGAGCCAGAGGAAGTGGACAAGTATTGCCTCCCCTTGACTCCGCCCATTGACTCCGCCCTCCACCCATTGAAGCACAGACAGGCTCCCTCTGAACACCTGACTAGTGATGTAATGTCTCGGGACACACTGCAACCTGGGAAACCTGAGACAACAGTCATTTTGTATGCTGTTAAAAAAACAACTTTGGGACAAAAATCACAAAAGAATTGTGAGATTACCATGACACAGGTACAGACACTATATTATGAACTACACTAACTTTACAGCATAGTCAATAAAAAAAATCCAGAATATCCCTTTAAAGAAGCACTAGGGTGAATAATCACTGAGACTTTTACACATTGAAATATTGGCCAATGACTATCCGTGTAATAGATCCCTTAAAAATGGTTTGAGAAAAAAGACAAAGGCTTTCATTTACTATTGCAAACCCGACATGTTTTGTCTGGTTGTGTGAGAGATTCTGGCGCATTGTAAAAAAAAAAACAGACTAACTCTCCATTTTACTAAGAAAACCCGCAAAAAGGGGACGGCCTTCAGGAAAAGGGGCGTGGTCACCGAAAGGGGCGTGTTCCCGACATTTTCACACAAAAAAAAAACATATTTACTAAGGTTTCCACGGAAAATGGCATAAGAGTAGTAGGTGTTGACTTGGCCACCAAGTTCTTTACACCTAAGTCTGATCGAGTCTCTGTAGGATGTACTGGGAAAACAAGTCCAATCCATGGAGGTCGCCCCTATTTTCATGACCCTATTAGGGAATTCTGACTTAATATGGGAGGGTCCCCCTGATCCTGATCCTCATCTGATCTCATGACATAGAGGAGAGCAGGTTACAAAGAGCGTCTAGGCTTAGTAGAAACACATAAAGACATCATCACCTGAGGAAGCACCAGTTGGCCATACAAATGTTGTATTGCTCACTGGCCATACATATAAATAGCTGTACGTGCAATGCCCCTTTCACACTACCATTAATGACCCGTCAAATTATATAAAGGGGCCATCAAAAATATATAAAGGGGCCTAAGTGATTTTTTATGTTTGTTTTTAATTTTGCTTTGCTTGTTTTTAAAGGATAAGTATCATGGAAGAAAACTTATCCCCGAAGCGGGGGCCGCCCCCCCCCCCCCCCTCTATTTATCTCTATGGGAGAGCCGTTCGCAATCTTCGGCTCTCCCATAGAGCTATATAAAGGGGGCGGGGGTCATGATGCGCCGCTGCGAAAAACAGCCAGGGCTCCAAACAGGAGATCGCAGGGGGCCCCAGCGCTAGGACCCTCCGCGATCTAAAACTTATCCCTTATTCATTGGATAGGGGATAATTTTTTTTTTCATGCTACTAAAAATTTAAAAAATTACATATATAAATTAGTACAAAGGAGTTAGATATTACAAGTCATGGTGCCCAGTTTTCCATTTATTATACAAATCAACGGAATCTCTTAAAAGAATGAACTATGCCAAGTATGTGTACTCAGATACCTTCGAATGTATATAATGTTGATGTTTGGTGTTATGCTGTATTATGTCAGACTAGCTAACAATAGGTTATATATATATATATATATATATATATATATATATGACGTGGATGGCACAGTTTCACCAGGGTGTGGACGCCTCATAACATAATTACAACCATCTTTATCTACGTCCTAAGAACAATAGAAGAATATTTTATTGTTTATTGGAATCTCATTCACGTTCATTATCTATCTATATATAGAACAATATAAAACTTCTCTGTATCTGGTAGAGGTATGGCAAACAGGCAAGGTTCTAGTCCTTCAATGATGTAGAGACATTGCCCAGTGAAAAGCTATAGAACCAGTGTCCCTAAATGACACTAAATAAAAATGGCGCTAATGTTAAAATATACACATATATCTACTGTATCAGGAATTCCAAACTAAAAATGCTGTTATGTTTACCCCATCATTGAGTATGTGGTAGCCCTTGGGGGGTATAGTGTAGTTGGGGTGTTGCTGTGTTGGAATATGAGGGGTTAATTTAACCCTTGTCACTCGTGACGCCAGGGTGCGGGTTAATACGCTGAGGTAATTGCTAGGTCTATCGCCACCCTTCCCAGAAACGATAGGTGCGTGCAGAAATAAACAATTGTCCACGGCAGTGCTGAACTTGAACTTGCAGGAACTTTACTGATGAATTGCGGTACATTCAGTAACGGTAACAGTCTTAGTAACAGAGTCTATTATCAGCGCGGCAGTGACTGACAGATGCTTAGGACCGATAAGTTATCCTGAGATTAGTAGAATTAGGTTTTATCAGAGATCCTCTGGATTTAGGGGTCTGTTTAGGTCCAGTGATCTTGCGGAGTAATATGGAATTGAAGTAACTCACAGTTTTGGAATGATGGCCGTTGCCGCAAGTCTTTGGCCTAGTGGTTGCCGATGAAAGCTGCGCAGATCCATCCTCATCAGCAGCCCACGAGGATTAATGGCCGCCGCTCCCTTATATGGGCAGGGGCAGAGTCGTTTTGGATTGGTCCATGTCAGCTGTCACTCACCGTTACAAAGCATGGAGGGTGATCACCTGACTACTTCCAAAGGTCCTTGAGTAAAAACCATACAGTTCTGGAACGCATCACGTGACCCGCAGGTCCTGCGACACCAACAACAAGGTAAGTACACTTTATATACATATAGACAATTAGAATTTGAATAATTTTAATTATTAAAGGGGTGACTAGGGGCTAACTATAGATGAGGATCCCACTGGTACCTAGGGACTCTGACTTTGGGGACCTCCCCACAAGGTAACGGATGCAATCTGGTACCGGGACACCACTAGTATGTTCATAGGTGAAGCCAAGTACCTTACAATAAAATTCCAAAAAAAGGAACAATCACTTTTGCCATTAAAGCGTACCCGTCAGATCCAACAAAAAAATATTTTTTATTAATATATCACTCAGTACCTAATCCTGACCATGTACATGTAATTTTTATGCGTCTAGCACCTTTATTAATTTTTTTATTCCACTTTTAATTTAGCTCACTAGTCTGAATTCCTCTCAAAGGGAGGGGGCGTGGCCTCACTGTGCAGGTCTCCGCCCCCTCCCTCAGTATGCTGTCTGCTCACATATCTCCTAGCATTAGCAAAACTACAACTCCCAGCTTGTCCTCACTGACAGTAGCGGGACACAAGATGACAGTGGGAGGATTTTTCCCCTGTGCTCACAGCTGTCAATCAAGGAAGTGTGTCCATGACATAGGTGATGACTCATGGACACAGCAGGACTAGTATGTGTCCAAGCAGGCAGGGGGGCAGTTGTTTGACTGGCTTTTCAGTATGAAATACTGAACATATTCTAATGAAAGCAATTGCCAAACCTATTGGTTATACATGCTTTACAACATATCAAACGTTTTTGTATCTGACAGTGCCCATTTAAGCCTCTACCTATTAATAGATACAGGTCAGCTTTGGTTTAGGACAGTTATTTGTCAATATATTTCTCTCAATGTAGTATGAAAAACCCAACCCTGCCCTGGGTTTGGAGACTTTACCCCACATGTTTTGCTTTTATTGGGCTTCATCAGGGGAGCAACTGATGAAGTCAGACTAGGACAGGTTTCCCTTTTGTATTCTGCTACTGCATAATTTTCCATCTTGAGTTCATGGTTGATATCTTCTATCTGTTATGTATCTTGAGTTATATGCCTGTACCTATATGCTTTTTTTTGTTTGTTTTTGGCTGGGTTTGTGAACACACACCTTATCATGAGTATGTGATTTTTGTTCGTGCTTTTAAAATGTGTTTAGGAGTATATAAGAAAAAGTAGAACAAAGATGGAGCTATATAGTGCTGTTACCCATATTTAAGGAGTGACAGAAATTAAAAGGGTACTCCGCCCCTAGAAATCTTTTCCCCTATCCAAAGGATGGGGGATAAGAAGTCTAATCGCGGGGGTCCTGCTGCTGGGGATCCCCGCGATCTCCCTGCTGCACCCAGCATTCCTTTCGAGCCTTGTGTTGAGGGAGCGTGACCGTGATGTCACGAGCCTCAGCCCCGCATCGCCAGTCATCCAGCATAGAGAGAAGTTCGCTCGGTGCACCGAATGTCTGGGGTGCCGCAGCCAAGATCGTGGGGGTCCCGCCGCTGGGGGTAG
Source organism: Hyla sarda (assembly GCF_029499605.1). Classification (NCBI taxonomy): domain Eukaryota; kingdom Metazoa; phylum Chordata; class Amphibia; order Anura; family Hylidae; genus Hyla; species Hyla sarda. Next base: position 13,646,988 of record NC_079201.1, on the reverse strand, counting down.
GGAATAAGGTGTCTAGTGGCGGAGTACCCCTTTAAGGGTGCTCACCTTTTATGTGTTGTGCTATCCGGCACAACATTGTATATAGCTTTCAGAATCGTATACCGTAATATATAGGAGCAGCTGGCTGTAGGTACCGATTCCATTTTGGAGCAGTGTAGAACTGCTTATGCAGATGTGTTTAAGGGGGCTCCCGCCAGGGAAATGCATCAAGAGAGGCCATGATAAGAACATAGTTTAGCTATATATATGTATATATATATATATATATATATATTTAGCTGTATAAATCACTAGTCAGACCACATATGGAGTATTGTGTCCGATAATGGGCACCTGTAAACAAGAAGGACATGCACAGGAGGGCGGCAAAGATAATAATGGTACGGGAGGATTACAGGGCCAGGACAGGTTATCAAGCTTGGGGGTATTTAGTTTGGAGAAAAGACGTCTATGGGGAATCTGATCACAATGTACAAATATATGAATGGACAGTAAGGGATCTTTCTATTGATCTTTTTATATCTAGATCGGTAACCATGACAATGGGGCATCCTCTGCGTCTAGAGGAAAGAAGGTTTCACCATCATCACAAATGGAGATTCTTTACTGTAAGAGCAGTGAGACTGTGGCACTCTCTGCCATGTGATGTTGTGATGTCTGACTTAATAAAGTTCAAGGGGGGCCAGGACGTTTTTATTGGAGAAATATAATATTACAGGTTATGGAAACTAGATTTATGGGGATAGAACATTGATCCAGGGATTAATTCTGGAGTCGGGATGAAATTGGGGCAATTGGTATCAGCCTCACGGGGAGTTTTGCCTTCCTCTGGATCAACACGGTAGGGTTATAGGTTAAACATTTTTTAACCTTATGAGCCTTGTAACTACGCAATGCTATCAAGGTGACTGTAAGGTGATATACAGTGATACATAAAAATAACACCCCATGTACCTGAAAATCTACCTTTAAAATTCAAGGAAAATGTGGGTAGTAGACAGGTGAGGCATTCCATCTTATACTCATTAAATAAATATACTTCCCTGACATCAATGCACGAACACGGCTCCCATGTCAATAAACAATATGATTTCCCTAATGTCTGACCTAGTTACTCACTTCTGTTCTCTGTACCGATGAGAATACATTGTTCACTGCAGCTATTTGGCAAGCAAAGGTTTATGACAGATCTCCCAGAGATGTACTGGGATGTCCAAAGATATATATATATATATATATATATATATATATGTAGAAAGGGACGCAGCTTGTATGGAAAAATATGTGGTGGCCCAGTACGGGAGTTGGTACCCCGTACCCTTGCTACCCTGTCAGGCAGCGTCCTGCGGTGTCCTCTGGCCCCCCCTGCATCTGTTTATTGTAATTGTATATAATCCCTGTTATATATGTAAGAGTGTTATATCTTCAAGACTGTTTGCCATGTGATTTGTCATGTGATTGTTACCCAGAAGGTATCAGTGACCAGGTGACCTAGGGGCGACCAATGAGACCCCACCAGAGCCTCCCCATATAAGCCCTAGGTGGAGCCTCTGCACGCCCTCTTAGTCTTTGCTGAGGTCCAATCAAGTCGGGCCTAAGTGTGAGTCCAGAGTCATAGGAGGCCTCGAGTCCAGTCTGCAGCCACAAGCAACAAACCTGCAAGTAACCACAGTCACAGTCTTGTCAGTCACAAGTCAGTTAACGCCTTGGAGACGGAGGGCGTACCTATACGCCCTCAGCCCGCTCCGTGTCTATAACGCGGGGCCCCGGGTTATAGGGGGTCGGGCCCAGCCTCTAACAACGGCCAGGACCCGTGGCTAATAGCGCACGGCATTGATCACAGTGATGCGCGCTATTAACCCTTTAGACACGGCGTTCAAAGTTGAAAGTCGCATCTAAAGTGAAAGTAAAGCAGTGCCGGTTAGCTCAGAGAGCTGTTCGGGATGTCCGCGGTGAAATCGCCGCATCCCGAATAGCTTACAGGACAGCTGGAGGGTCCCTACCTGCCTCCTCGCTGTCCGATCGCCGAATGACTGCTCAGTGCCTGAGATCCAGGCATGAGCAGTCAAGAGGCAGAATCATTGATCAATGGTTTCCTATGAGAAACCATTGATCAAAGTAAAAGATCAGTGATTGCAGTGTTATAGCTCCCTATGGGATAACAATGATCAGTGTGTGCAGTGTTATAGCAACAAAAAAAAAGTGACTAAAGATCATTTAACCCTTTCCCTAATAAAAGTTTGAATAAATCCCAATAAAAAAAAACTGTGTAAATAAAAATGAACATATGTGGTATCGCCGCATGCGGAAATGTCCGAATTATAAAAATATGTCATTAATTAAACCACACGGTCAATGGGGTAGGGGAAAAAAAATTCCAAAGTCCAAAATAGCGTATTTTTGATCACTTTTTATATCATAAAAAAATGAATAAAAAGTGATCAAAAAGTCTGATCAATACATAAATGGTACCTCTAAAAACTTCAAATCACGGCGCAAAAAATGAGCCCTCAAAACGGCCCATACGCGGAAAAATTAAAAAGTTATAGGGGTCAGAAAATGACAATTTTAAACGTATACATTTTCCTGCGTAGAAACGGAAGCCCCGCAAAAGTTACAAAATTGATTTTTTCTTTCCAATTTTGTCGCACAATGATTTTTTTTTCCGTTTCGCCGTAGATTTTTGGATGACTGATGTCATTACAAAGTGGAATTGGTGGTGCAAATAAGCCATCATATAGATTTTTAGCTGCAAAATTGAAAGAGTTATGATTTTATGGTAAGGAGAAAAAAACGAAAGTGCAAAAACTGGAAAACCCTCCGTCCCCAAGGGGTTAAGTTAAAGTCATCTGTCTAGTCAACGTAGCCTGCATTAAATTTTCCACCTCCACTACAAGTCCCAGCAAGCCCTTAAGGTCTCTGAAGTCACTGGTCACCTCCGTGGGCCCTGGCTGAACTGTATAGACTTTACCATCTGTCTCCCCTCAGTAAAGCTACCGTTATCCGTAACTTGGCCACGGATTCATTATTGCCCCCGTGCCTAGCCCAGGATCAAGCGGTTTACCCTCAGGTGGTATTGAGGATAAACTATGCCCTGGCGTCACGAATACAAGGGGTTAATGCCATCTGCCCCTAGGGTAATTCCATCTGCCCTTTGCATCACATCCGCTACCACAAATAGAACCAGTAATATGGAGAACTACATACCTATAAAGCTATTAAAGTGAAAACCATTGTATGCAGATTAGAATGAAACATCACACTAGGAACAATAGTTGAGCCCAGTTTAAATGCCTAATTGAATCTACACTATGTATATATAATGCATTGAGAAATAAAATCTAAAATCTTGCAGTGACATAAGTATTCATACCCTTTATTCAGGACTTAGTTGAAGCCCCTTTGGCAGTGATTCCAGTCTCCAGTCTTCTTGGGGATGAGGCCACCAGGTTTACGCTCCTGGATTTTCCGCCATTCTTTTCTGCAGATCCTCTATAGCTCCATCAGGTTGGATAGGGACCATCAGTGGAAGCCATTTTCAGGTCTCTCCAGAGATGTTCCATTGGATTCAAGTCAGAGCTGGGCCACACAAGGACATTCACAGAGTTGTCTCAGGCCCTTCCTTGGCTTTGTGCTTAGGGTCATTGTCTTGTTGGGAGATAAACCTTTGACCCAGTCTGAGGCCCAGAGCGCTCTGAATCAGGTTTTTAGTAAGAATATCTCTGTACTTTGCACCATTTAGCTTTCCCCCAACCCTGACCAGTCTCCCTGTTCCTACAACATGATGCTGCCCCCACCATGATCACTGTAGGGATTATATTGGGCAAGTGATGGGCAGTGCCTGGTTTCCTCCAGACATGATGCTGCCCCCACCATGATCACTGTATGGATGGTATTGGGCAAATGATGGGCAGTGCCTGGTTTCCCCCAGACATGATGCTGCCCCCACCATGATCACTGTAGGGATGGCATTGGGCAGGTGATGGGTAGTGCCTGGTTTCCCCCAGACATGATGCTGCCCCCACCATGATCACTGTAGGGATGGTATTGGGCAGGTGATGGGCAGTACCTGGTTTCCTCCAGACATGATGCTGCCCCCACCATGATCACTGTATGGATGGTATTGGGCAGGTGATGGGCAGTGCCTGGTTTCCTCCAGACATGATGCTGCCCCCACCATGATCACTGTAGGGATGGTATTGGTCAGGTGATGGGCAGTGCCTGGTTTCCTCCAGACATGACGCTGCCCCCACCATGATCACTGTAGGGATGGTATTGGGCAGGTGATGGGCAGTGCCTGGTTTCCTCCAGACATGATGCTGCCCCCACCATGATCACTGTAGGGATGGTATTGGGCAGGGGATGGGCAGTGCCTGGTTTCCCCCAGACATGATGCTGCCCCCACCATGATCACTGTAGGGATGGTATTGGGCAGGTGATGGGCAGTGCCTGGTTTCCTCCAGACATGATGCTGTCCCCACCATGATCACTGTAGGGATGGTATTGGGCAGGTGATGGGCAGTGCCTGGTTTCCCCCAGACATGATGCTGCCCCCACCATGATCACTGTAGGGATGGTATTGGGCAGGTGATGGGCAGTGCCTGGTTTCCTCCAGACATGATGCTGCCCCCACCATGATCACTGTAGGGATGGTATTGGGCAGGTGACGGGCAGTGCCTGGTTTCCTCCAGACATGATACTGCCCCCGCCATGATCACTGTAGGGATGGTATTGGGCAGGTGATGGGCAGTGCCTGGTTTCCCCCAGACATGATGCTGCCCCCACCATGATCACTGTAGAGATGGTATTGGGCAGGTGATGGGCAGTGCCTGGTTTCCTCCAGACATGATGCTGCCCCCGCCATGATCACTGTAGGAATGGTATTGGGCAGGTGATGGGCAGTGCCTGGTTTCCTCCAGACATGATGCTGCCCCCACCATGATCACTGTATGGATGGTATTGGGCAGGTGATGGGCAGTGCCTGGTTTCCCCCAGACATGATGCTGCCCCCACCATGATCACTGTAGGGATGGTATTGGGCAGGTGATGGGCAGTGCCTGGTTTCCTCCAGACATGATGCTGCCCCCACCATGATCACTGTAGGGATGGTATTGGGCAGGGGATGGGCAGTGCCTGGTTTCCCCCAGACATGATGCTGCCCCCACCATGATCACTGTAGGGATGGTATTGGGCAGGTGATGGGTAGTGCCTGGTTTCCTCCAGACATGATGCTGTCCCCACCATGATCACTGTAGGGATGGTATTGGGCAGGTGATGGGCAGTACCTGGTTTCCTCCAGACATGATGCTGCCCCCACCATGATCACTGTATGGATGGTATTGGGCAGGTGATGGGCAGTGCCTGGTTTCCTCCAGACATGATGCTGCCCCCACCATGATCACTGTAGGGATGGTATTGGTCAGGTGATGGGCAGTGCCTGGTTTCCTCCAGACATGACGCTGCCCCCACCATGATCACTGTAGGGATGGTATTGGGCAGGTGATGGGCAGTGCCTGGTTTCCTCCAGACATGATGCTGCCCCCACCATGATCACTGTAGGGATGGTATTGGGCAGGGGATGGGCAGTGCCTGGTTTCCCCCAGACATGATGCTGCCCCCACCATGATCACTGTAGGGATGGTATTGGGCAGGTGATGGGCAGTGCCTGGTTTCCTCCAGACATGATGCTGTCCCCACCATGATCACTGTAGGGATGGTATTGGGCAGGTGATGGGCAGTGCCTGGTTTCCCCCAGACATGATGCTGCCCCCACCATGATCACTGTAGGGATGGTATTGGGCAGGTGATGGGCAGTGCCTGGTTTCCTCCAGACATGATGCTGCCCCCACCATGATCACTGTAGGGATGGTATTGGGCAGGTGACGGGCAGTGCCTGGTTTCCTCCAGACATGATACTGCCCCCGCCATGATCACTGTAGGGATGGTATTGGGCAGGTGATGGGCAGTGCCTGGTTTCCCCCAGACATGATGCTGCCCCCACCATGATCACTGCAGAGATGGTATTGGGCAGGTGATGGGCAGTGCCTGGTTTCCTCCAGACATGATGCTGCCCCCGCCATGATCACTGTAGGAATGGTATTGGGCAGGTGATGGGCAGTGCCTGGTTTCCTCCAGACATGATGCTGCCCCCACCATGATCACTGTATGGATGGTATTGGGCAGGTGATGGGCAGTGCCTGGTTTCCCCCAGACATGATGCTGCCCCCACCATGATCACTGTAGGGATGGTATTGGGCAGGGGATGGGCAGTGCCTGGTTTCCTCCAGACATGATGCTGCCCCCACCATGATCACTGTAGGGATGGTATTGGGCAGGGGATGGGCAGTGCCTGGTTTCCCCCAGACATGATGCTGCCCCCACCATGATCACTGTAGGGATGGTATTGGGCAGGTGATGGGTAGTGCCTGGTTTCCTCCAGACATGATGCTGTCCCCACCATGATCACTGTAGGGATGGTATTGGGCAGGTGATGGGCAGTGCCTGGTTTCCCCCAGACATGATGCTGCCCCCACCATGATCACTGTAGGGATGGTATTGGGCAGGTGACGGGCAGTGCCTGGTTTCCTCCAGACATGATACTGCCCCCGCCATGATCACTGTAGGGATGGTATTGGGCAGGTGATGGGCAGTGCCTGGTTTCCCCCAGACATGATGCTGCCCCCACCATGATCACTGTAGAGATGGTATTGGGCAGGTGATGGGCAGTGCCTGGTTTCCTCCAGACATGATGCTGCCCCCGCCATGATCACTGTAGGAATGGTATTGGGCAGGTGATGGGCAGTGCCTGGTTTCCTCCAGACATGATGCTGCCCCCACCATGATCACTGTATGGATGGTATTGGGCAGGTGATGGGCAGTGCCTGGTTTCCCCCAGACATGATGCTGCCCCCACCATGATCACTGTAGGGATGGTATTGGGCAGGTGATGGGCAGTGCCTGGTTTCCTCCAGACATGATGCTGCCCCCACCATGATCACTGTAGGGATGGTATTGGGCAGGGGATGGGCAGTGCCTGGTTTCCCCCAGACATGATGCTGCCCCCACCATGATCACTGTAGGGATGGTATTGGGCAGGTGATGGGTAGTGCCTGGTTTCCTCCAGACATGATGCTGTCCCCACCATGATCACTGTAGGGATGGTATTGGGCAGGTGATGGGCAGTGCCTGGTTTCCCCCAGACATGATGCTGCCCCCACCATGATCACTGTAGGGATGGTATTGGGCAGGTGATGGGCAGTGCCTGGTTTCCTCCAGACATGATGCTGCCCCCACCATGATCACTGTAGGGATGGTATTGGGCAGGTGACGGGCAGTACCTGGTTTCCTCCAGACATGATACTGCCCCCGCCATGATCACTGTAGGGATGGTATTGGGCAGGTGATGGCAGTGCCTGGTTTCCTCCAGACATGATACTGCCCCCACCATGATCACTGTAGGGATGGTATTGGGCAGGTGATGAGCAGTGCCTGGTTTCCTCCAGACATGATACTGCCCCCGCCATGATCACTGTAGGAATGGTATTGGGCAGGTGATGGGCAGTGCCTGGTTTCCCCCAGACATGATCCTGCCTCCACCATGATCACTGTAGGGATGGTATTGGGCAGGTGATGGGCAGTGCCTGGTTTCCTCCAGACATGATGCTGCCCCCACCATGATCACTGTAGGGATGGTATTGGGCAGGTGATGGGCAGTGCCTGGCTTCCCCCAGACATGATGCTGCCCCCACCATGATCACTGTAGGGATGGTATTGGGCAGGTGATGGGCAGTGCCTGGTTTCCTCCAGACATGATGCTGCCCCCACCATGATCACTGTAGGTATGGTATTGGGCAGGTGATGGGCAGTGCCTGGTTTCCCCCAGACATGATGCTGCCCCCACCATGATCACTGTAGAGATGGTATTGGGCAGGTGATGGGCAGTACCTGGTTTCCTCCAGATATGATGCTGCCCCCACCATGATCACTGTAGGGATGGTATTGGGCAGGTGATGGGCAGTGCCTGGTTTCCTCCAGACATTAGGCCAGAGAGCCTGAGAGTTATTTTCGGTGTTTTTTTCGTGTGTCTTTTTGTGCCTTTTACCGAGGAGAGTTTTCTTTCTGGTCACTGTGCCATAAAGGCCAGATCGGTAAAGTTCTGCAGTTATGGGTTACCTAGTTTTTAACACAATAGGAAGTAATCAGCTCCCCCTAAGATCGGGAAGTAGTTCAAGCCCACAGAAAAGGGTCTGAAAACTTTCCGAATGCACTATACAATTAAGAAATTCATAAAGTGTCAGTATAGTGTGCATAAAATGATGCTGACATATGCTGCTCATTCACACAATACACAATGTCACAATACAGAGGCCGGCAGGAGCAAAAATTCAGCCCTGGCATTGGAAAGCTTATGGATGTACTTGAAGTTTACTCATGGGAATAGTGAGTGCCCAAAAGCTGAAATAGAAATATTATGTGAGCAGGGACACCCACCACACCCGACGTGCATTTCATAGTCACAGCGGCTTCATCAGGAGCATCGGCTCACATAATATGCCTTATTTACTGTAGGTTTAACTCATATGTCTTAGGTCTATGGGATAATAAAAGTGTTATACGGGTCAGAATAGGGTAATTTTCATTGTACTGATTTTCTAAGGAAAAAAAATAAAGTTTTTTGTTTTTAAATAAAATACCACAAAAACAATGGGAAATTTTAATCGCCGTATGGTCCCAAAGAATTAAGAGAACATATCATTTTTACCCAAAGATGCACTGCATGTTTGATTGTGGTTTTGTGGTAAAATGAATGATGTCTATACAAAATACAATCGGTGGCGCAAAAAAAGAAGCCCTCATTTGGGTCTGTAGGTGGAAATATTAAAAAAAGTCTCTTAAAAGGCGAGGAGGAAAAAAAAAAGGGGGGTCCTCAAGGGGTTATGGAGGATTAGGACTATGTTCACATGGCGTATTTTATGCAAAATGTCCAGAGGGACATTCCGCAAACAGCCGGCGATAGGACTGCTTAGGAATGCGTTGTCTCTATAGGTCAGTGTTTCCCAACCAGGGTGCCTCCAGCTGTTGCAGAATTTTTTTTGCAACAACTGGAGGCACCCTGGTTGGATAACACTGCCCTAGAGCAGTGGTCTCCAACCTGCGGACCTCCAGATGTTGCAAAACTACAACTCCCAGCATGCCCGGACAGCCATCGGCTGTCCGGGCATGCTGAGAGTTGTAGTTTTGCAACATCTGGAGGTCCGCAGGTTGGAGACCACTGCCCTAGAGGATTCCTCCACAAGAGGTTTTTCCTCTTCTGTGTGCTGAGGGATGAATTCTTGCGCCGTCGGCTCTCCGGGCATGCTGGGAGTTGTAGTTTTGCAACGGTTGGGAAACACTGCCATAGTTAGTATAGCAGCTCAGTTCCATTGAAGCGAACGGAGCTTTCGAAGTTGTAATACCGCACACAACCTGAGGACAGGGGTGGCGCTGTTTTTCGGAAGATATTAGCCTCCTTTCTCTATTTTTGGATAACAACTTTAACTGATGATCATGGAGCTTGAATATTTTGACCCTTAAGGATCAAAAATAATATAATAAGGACAATACAATCTGTTTATTGGTGACACCAAGCACTTTCACATAGGAGTGTACAGCAGTGTTCTCCAATTTGTTGCACAACTACAACTCCCAGCATGCCCAAACATCCGAGTCGTAGTTGTTGCCACAAGTTGAGGATCACAACTGTACACTGAGGCCTCGCCATAGAGGGATAGGGATAGGGAAGTCGGCAGCCGTTTCCATGGTTACAGCAGGAGGTCGCGTCCTGATGACGTCATTGCGCCCGTGTTGTGATGTCCGGGATTTTGACTGTGTAAATCAATGATGGGGACGAGTAATGATTCGGAGGTGAAGGGCCAGAGTGGCGGAGAGGAAGACGGGGACCCCGGAGACCGGACATCCCCGGTCAGTATGATCAGGCATGGCGGGGAGGGTGGGTATATGGAGCCCGATTCTGGAATGTACCTAAAGGGGTACTCTACCGTATAACATGTATCCCCTATACACAGGTTATGGTGCCTGATCTTTAATAAATCGGGGGTCCCAACAGTTGGACTCCCAGCGATCAGACACTTATCCCAAAACCACAGTGTTTTTCAATCAAGGTGCCTCCAGCAGTTGCAAAACTACAACTCCCAGCATGCCCGGACAGCCAAAGGCTGTCCGGGCATGCTGGGAGTTGTAGTTTTGTAGCAGCTGGAGCCAAATTCTCTCCATGCATGCTGGGAGTTGTAGTTTTGTAGCAGCTGGAGCCAAATTCTCTCCATGCATGCTGGGAGTTGTAGTTTTGCTGCAGCTGGAGCCAAAAGCTGTCCGGGCATGCTGGGAGTTGTAGTTTTGGAGTAGCTAGAGCCAAAGGCTTTCTGGGCATGCTGGGAGTGGTAGTTATGCAGCAGCTGGAGCCAAAGGCTGTCCGGGCATGCTGGGAGTTGTAGTTTTTCCGCAGCTGGAGCCAATGGCTGTCTAGGCATGCTGGGAGTTGTAGTTTTTCCGCAGCTGGAGCCAATGGCTGTCTAGGCGTTGTAGTTTTACAGCAGCTGGAGCCAAAGGCTTTCCAGGCATGCTGGGAGTTGTAGTTTTGCTGCAGCTGGAGCCACAAGCTGTCCGGGCATGCCTGGAGTTGTAGTTTTGGAGTAGCTAGAGCCAAAGGCTTTCTGGGCATGCTGGGAGTGGTAGTTTTGCAGCAGCTGGAGCCAAAGGTTGTCCGGGCATGCTGGGAGTAGTAGTTTTTCAGCACTTTGAGCCAAAGGCTGTCTGGGCATGCTGGGAGTTGTAGTTTTTTCCGCAGCTGGAGCCAATGGCTGCCTAGGCATGCTGGGAGTTGTAGTTTTGCAGCAGAAGCAGCCAAAGGCTTTCTGGGCATGCTGGGAGTTGTAGTTTTACAGCAGATGGAGCCAAAGGCTGTCCGGGCATGCTGGGAGTTGTAGTTTTGCCGCAGCTGGAGCCAATGGCTGTCTAGGCATGCTGGGAGTTGTAGTTTTGCCACAGCTGGAGCCAAATTCTCTCAGGGCATGTTGAGAGTTGTAGTTTTTAAGCAGCTGCAGCTAAAGGCTGTCCAGGCATGCTGGGAGTTGTAGTTTTGCAGCAGCCAAAGGCTTTCTGGGCATGCTGGGAGTTGTAGTTTTGAAGCAACCCATTGGGATAGAGGGTCCATTCACTGTCTCCTGGGATCTGTCAGTCCTGTCCTAAGGATTCATTGTTCTCCTTTTTCCTTGCAGAGCCCATGGAATATTATGATAAAGCATCGTCAGGTGCAGCGTAGGGGGCGCCGCGCTCATGTGGCAGTCAGGTAAGGATCAGTAATACTGATGGCTCTTTACTTACAGTTCTATTCCCAGCAATCTATTGGGTTCATGTATTGTGTGTGATTTGCAGTTTCACTGACCCCGCTGTCTCCATGGATCTGCTGCGTGCGGTTCTGCAGCCGAGCATCAACGAGGAAATCCAAGGTGTCCTGGAGAAATACATGAAGGTAGAGAGAGTGTTATCCTGCGTGTCTCACCGCTAGAGAGAGTGTTATCCTGCATGTCTCACCACTAGAGAGAGTGTTATCCTGCATGTCTCACCGCTAGAGAGAGTGTTATCCTGCGTGTCTCACCGCTAGAGAGTGTTATCCTGCGTGTCTCACCACTAGAGAGTGTTATCCTGCGTGTCTCACCACTAGAGAGAGTTATCCTGCATGTCTCACCGCTAGAGAGAGTGTTATCGTGCGTGTCTCACCGCTAGAGAGAGTGTTATCGTGCGTGTCTCACCGCTAGAGAGTGTTATCCTGCATGTCTCACCGCTAGAGAGAGTGTTATCCTGCGTGTCTCACCGCTAGAGAGAGTGTTATCCTGCGTGTCTCACCGCTAGAGAGTGTTATCCTGCATGTCTCACCACTAGAGAGAGTGTTATCCTGCATGTCTCACCACTAAAGAGAGTGTTATCCTGCGTGTCTCACCGCTAGAGAGTGTTATCCTGCATGTCTCACCACTAGAGAGAGTGTTATCCTGCGTGTCTCACCGCTAGAGAGTGTTATCCTGCGTGTCTCACCACTAGAGAGAGTGTTATCCTGCGTGTCTCACCGCTAGAGAGAGTGTTATCCTGCATGTCTCACCGCTAGGGAGAGTGTTATCCTGCGTGTCTCACCGCTAGAGAGAGTGTTATCCTGCGTGTCTCACCACTAGAGAGAGTGTTATCCTGCATGTCTCACCGCTAGAGAGAGTGTTATCCTGCGTGTCTCACCACTAGAGAGTGTTATCCTGCGTGTCTCACCGCTAGAGAGAGTGTTATCCTGCGTGTCTCACCGCTAGAGAGAGTGTTATCCTGCGTGTCTCACCGCTAGAGAGTGTTATCCTGCGTATCTCACCGCTAGAGAGAGTGTTATCCTGTGTCTCACCGCTAGAGAGAGTGTTATCCTGCGTGTCTCACCGCTAGAGAGAGTGTTATCCTGCGTGTCTCACCGCTAGAGAGTGTTATCCTGCGTGTCTCACCGCTAGAGAGTGTTATCCTGCGTGTCTCACCGCTAGAGAGAGTGTTATCCTGCGTGTCTCACCGCTAGAGAGAGTGTTATCCTGCGTGTCTCACCGCTAGAGAGAGTGTTATCCTGCATGTCTCACCGCTAGAGAGAGTGTTATCCTGCGTGTCTCACCGCTAGAGAGAGTGTTATCCTGCGTGTCTCACCGCTAGAGAGAGTGTTATCCTGCGTGTCTCACCACTAGAGAGAGTGTTATCCTGCGTGTCTCACCATTAGAGAGTGTTATCCTGCGTGTCTCACCGCTAAAGAGTGTTATCCTGCGTGTCTCACCGCTAGAGAGAGTGTTATTCTGCGTGTCTCACCGCTAGAGAGAGTGTTATTCTGCGTGTCTCACCGCTAGAGAGAGTGTTATCCTGCGTGTCTCACCGCTAGAGAGAGAGTTATCCTGCGTGTCTCACCGCTAGAGAGTGTTATCCTGCGTGTCTCACCGCTAGAGAGAGTGTTATACTGAGTGTCTCACCGCTAGAGAGAGTGTTATCCTGCGTGTCTCACCGCTAGAGAGAGTGTTATCCTGCGTGTCTCACCGCTAGAGAGAGTGTTATCCTGCGTGTCTCACCGCTAGAGAGTGTTATCCTGCGTGTCTCACCGCTAGAGAGAGTGTTATCCTGCGTGTCTCACCGCTAGAGAGAGTGTTATCCTGCGTGTCTCACCTCTAGAGAGAGTGTTATCCTGCGTGTCTCACCTCTAGAGAGAGTGTTATCCTGCGTGTCTCACCGCTAGAGAGAGTGTTATCCTGCGTGTCTCACCGCTAGAGAGAGTGTTATCCTGCGTCTCACCGCTAGAGAGAGTGTTATCCTGCGTGTCTCACCGCTAGAGAGAGTGTTATCCTGCGTGTCTCACCGCTAGAGAGAGTGTTATCCTGCGTGTCTCACCGCTAGAGAGAGTGTTATCCTGCGTGTCTCACCGCTAGAGAGAGTGTTATCCTGCGTGTCTCACCGCTAGAGAGAGTGTTATCCTGCGTGTCTCACCGCTAGAGAGAGTGTTATCCTGCGTGTCTCACCGCTAGAGAGAGTGTTATCCTGCGTGTCTCACCGCTAGAGAGAGTGTTATCCTGCGTGTCTCACCGCTAGAGAGAGTGTTATCCTGCGTGTCTCACCGCTAGAGAGAGTGTTATCCTGCGTGTCTCACCGCTAGAGAGAGTGTTATCCTGCGTGTCTCACCGCTAGAGAGAGTGTTATCCTGCGTGTCTCACCGCTAGAGAGAGTGTTATCCTGCGTGTCTCACCGCTAGAGAGAGTGTTATCCTGCGTGTCTCACCGCTAGAGAGAGTGTTATCCTGCGTGTCTCACCGCTAGAGAGAGTGTTATCCTGCGTGTCTCACCGCTAGAGAGAGTGTTATCCTGCGTGTCTCACCGCTAGAGAGAGTGTTATCCTGCGTGTCTCACCGCTAGAGAGAGTGTTATCCTGCGTGTCTCACCGCTAGAGAGTGTTATCCTGCGTGTCTCACCGCTAGAGAGTGTTATCCTGCGTGTCTCACCGCTAGAGAGAGTGTTATCCTGCGTGTCTCACCGCTAGAGAGAGTGTTATCCTGCGTGTCTCACCGCTAGAGAGAGTGTTATCCTGCGTGTCTCACCGCTAGAGAGAGTGTTATCCTGCGTGTCTCACCGCTAGAGAGAGTGTTATCCTGCGTGTCTCACCGCTAGAGAGAGTGTTATCCTGCGTGTCTCACCGCTAGAGAGAGTGTTGTCCTGCGTGTCTCACCGCTAGAGAGAGTGTTGTCCTGCGTGTCTCACCGCTAGAGAGAGTGTTGTCCTGCGTGTCTCACCGCTAGAGAGAGTGTTATCCTGCGTGTCTCACCGCTAGAGAGAGTGTTATCCTGCGTGTCTCACCGCTAGAGAGAGTGTTATCCTGCTTGTCTCACCGCTAGAGAGAGTGTTATCCTGCGTGTCTCACCGCTAGAGAGAGTGTTATCCTGCGTGTCTCACCGCTAGAGAGAGTGTTATCCTGAGTGTCTCACCGCTAGAGAGAGTGTTATCCTGCGTGTCTCACCGCTAGAGAGAGTGTTATCCTGCGTTTCTCACCGTTAGAGAGAGTGTTATCCTGCGTGTTTCACCGCTAGAGAGAGTGTTATCCTGCGTGTCTCACCGCTAGAGAGAGTGTTATCCTGCGTGTCTCACCGCTAGAGAGAGTGTTATCCTGCGTGTCTCACCGCTAGAGAGAGTGTTATCCTGCGTGTCTCACCGCTAGAGAGAGTGTTATCCTGCGTGTCTCACCGCTAGAGAGAGTGTTGTCCTGCGTGTCTCACCGCTAGAGAGAGTGTTGTCCTGCGTGTCTCACCGCTAGAGAGAGTGTTATCCTGCGTGTCTCACCGCTAGAGAGAGTGTTATCCTGCGTGTCTCACCGCTAGAGAGAGTGTTATCCTGCTTGTCTCACCGCTAGAGAGAGTGTTATCCTGCATGTCTCACCGCTAGAGAGAGTGTTATCCTGCGTGTCTCACCACTAGAGAGTGTTATCCTGCGTGTCTCACCGCTAGAGAGAGTGTTATCCTGCGTGTCTCACCGCTAGAGAGAGTGTTATCCTGCGTGTCTCACCGCTAGAGAGAGTGTTATCCTGCGTGTCTCACCGCTAGAGAGAGTGTTATCCTGCGTGTCTCACCGCTAGAGAGAGTGTTATCCTGCGTGTCTCACCGCTGTCTATATGATGATCAGTCATGATGCAGTTTTCAGCTCCAGGTAAAATCTATGCTTGCTTTATTGAAAATCTTCGGACAGAGATCAAAAACAAAGATAATGTCTGACGCGTTTCGTACCTAAGTGCTCAATCGTAGACTCAGTCTCCGATTAAGCACCTAGGTGTGAAACGCGTCAGACATTATCTCTGTTTTTGATCTCTGTCCGAAGATTTTCATTAAAGCAAGCATAGATTTTACCTGCATATCCCGAGTGCTGGACGAACTTTTTTCTTCCAATTTGTGTACCTGTAATATCATAGTAAAAAATAATAATACTTCTATATGTTCCTCACTAGATCATGCAGATGCTTTACATGACTTTTTTATGTGTCTGGCGTCTGTATTTGGCTCACAAACTCCCTCTGATCTGCTGCTCACTCATTCTGACATCCACTGCTCAAGAAGGGGTGTGTCCGAAGCAAGCACTGTGCCCGCCCTCACTCACCATGCATTTCCCTTCCTCCCTGAGTCTGCTGTGCAGTGCCGGGTCTCTTCCTCCAATCACTGCAGGCTGCGCTGTAACCCCCTCCTCTCTGTTTTCATGCTGCAGTCTGATAGGACAGGAGTGAGCACAGAGAAGTGCTAGTCCCGCCCTCACTTCCTGGACTTTGTCCCAGCCTGTGCTTCAGCTGGGACAAAGATGATGCTGCAGCCGGACAGGATTATGTTCTGGATGGTATGGGGACCCCTAGTGGTCTTTTTTATAAGCCATGATTTCTTTAAAGGAGTAGTGCAGCGAAAAATAACGTATCCCCTATCCTTTGGATCGGGGATAAGTAATCTTTCACTGCACTACTCCTTTAAAAAGGAGATAAAAATGTTTATGAAGTATATTAGAAAGGTTAAAAGGGGTATTCCAGGAAAAAAATTATTTTATATATATATATATATATATATATATATATATATATATATCAACTGGCTCCAGAAAGTTAAACAGATTTATAAATGACTTCTATTAAAAAAATCTTAATCCTTCCAATAATTATCAGCTGCTGAAGTAGAGTTGTTGTTTTCTGTCTGGCAACAGTGCTCTCTGCTGACATCTCTGTTTGTCTCGGGAACTGCACAGAGTAGAAGAGGTTTGCTATGGGGATTTGCTTCTACTCTGGACAGTTCCCGAGACAGGTGTCATCAGAGAGCACTTAGACAGAAAAGAACAACTCAACTTCTGCAGCTCATAAGTACTGAAAGGATTAAGATTTTTTTAATAGAAGTAATTTACAAATCTGTTTATCTTTCTGAATCCAGTTGATTATATATATATATATATATATATATATATATATATATATATATAAAAAATTTTTTCCTGGAATACCCCTTTAATGTTTTGCCAAAATGTAATCTTACAATTGTCTTTTATTCCTAGTTCTTTCAGAAAGCTGCAATAAATGTGAGAGAAAATGTCGGGCATCAAGTGGACCCGGAGCAGCTGATTCAAGAGACGTGTCGCAATTGCCTGGAGCAGGTAATGCATAGCAAAGATAGTCTGGTTACTCCAGTGTTTCCCAATGAGTGTGCCTCCAGCTGTTGCAAAACTACAACTCCCAGCATGCCCGGACAGCCTGCGGCTGTCCGGGCATGCTGGGAGTTGTAGTTTTGCAACAGCTGGAGGCACACTTTTTGGGAAATACTGTGTTCGTCCATCAGACTAGTGCCTTTATTACTGACCACATCCTCTTATTTTATTTTTTTATGCAGGCAAAACTACTTTTTACAGACCGAAACAAAGCAATAGTAAAATCTGTGTTAGAGCCCACAAGTATGAAGGTAAGATAAATGCAACACAGTGGTCCCTCAACATATGATGGTAATCCGTTCCACCAGTTGATTTAAAAGAAAAAAGGTTTTCACCGGAGTACCCCTTTAAGGCGATGGCCCGACATATAAAAGCATCGTATGTCGATTTGATCATATGTCGGGGCCATCGCATGTTGGGGGGGGGGGGGGTTACTGTATTAATTGCCGGTGTTTAAAACCAGTCTTTATAGCAGCGTTTTCCAACCAGTGTGCCTCCAGCTGTTGCAAAACTATAACTCCCAGCATGCCCGAACATGTGTACATATATATATATATTTATTTTATTTTTTTTATTAGAGGAAGGGCTTTTTTATATTTAAAAAAAAGATTTTATTTTATTTAAAAGGGGGGAATTCAAACTTTTATTAGGGAAGGGGTTAATTCACATTTATTATTATTTTTTTTTTTTCCCCATTTTTTTTAGTGGGGCACTATTACATGCAATCTGTAGATTACATACACTGATCAATGATATGCCATAGCATAGAATTGATCAGTGCCTGCCATGGATGGCTGCAGTATAGGAGTGACGATTGGACGGCACGGAGCACGGTAAGGGACCTCCGGCCATCCTCACAGCCGATCGGGACCCCGCGATTTCACTGCAGTGATCCCGACAGCTTCTGCATAGTTCGGCACCTCCGTGATACCTTCTGGCAGGGGTCCCGCCGGCGAGTATCGGATTAGGTATCAGGAACATTTGCACGAGTACAAGTACTTGTGCAAATGTCCAGTATTGGTCCCGATACCAGTATCGGTATCAGGACATCCCTAATATATATATATATATATATACCAAAATACAACATTACTTAAAAAAAAAAAAAAAAAACATATCCAAATGAGAAGAAACTTTGTGGCTTTCAAATCTACTTCCAACAGGAATAACAGAGGATTAGCACAATGCAGATTTCTACTCCAGAATTTGTATTTAATAAGGAATAAGTGTGGATACATCCCAGGAGAGATGACAGCTCCTCCTTTATAATGTCCCATTCGCAGGCTGAGACATCATCTGAAGCCATACAGGGGAGAACTTCCTCCCTCACTCTGCTACACACAGCCCAGAGCAGTCCAGTGTGAGATGAGCTATGATTGGCTAAGGCTGCACCCCCCCCCCCCCTCCTCAGCACTCCAGACTGCATTTCCTGATTTTGGACTTCTGCCAGCCCAGCAGGAGTCCAAAGTCTGTGCAAGAGATGGGGGGAAATGTGCTCTGGACAAGTTGGGAGACACCTAGTGGCAGCTTTATTTAAATGCAAATAAAACATAGAAAACTTTATTTTTTTTTTTAAACAAAGTACATTAGAAATATTTTTTATTTACAATAAAATAGCAAAAATGAGTTTTTATGAGAGTTCCCATTTTAATATATCCTGGCAGGGATTCAGTCATTTGAATGAGCACTAAATGCAGATGAGATTCTGACAATCTCCATTTCCTTATTTTGTTTTCTATTTCAGAGAACAAGAATAGCAGAAGAGGAGTCATCTCTGAGGAGGAGTCCAGTGCCCAAAAAGGTAGTAAGCAACTTATATTGTCTTTAAAGGGGTACTCCACTGGCCCGGCACCCGTAACATTTTGTTCCAAACGCTGGGTGCGAGCTGCGGGGGTCATGACGTCACGGCTACACCCCTTGTGACGTCACACCACACCCCCTCAATGCAAGTCTATGGGAGGGGGCGTGGCTGCCGCCACGCCCCCTCCCATAGACTTGCATTGAGGGGGCGTGATGTGATGTCACAAGGGGTGTGGCTGTGACATCACGACCCCCGCAGCTCGCACCCAGCGTTTGGAACAAAATGTTACGGGTGCCGGGCCAGTGGAGTACCCCTTTAAAGACAAGGAGCCCTCTAAATCGTGTCTGTATTACAGAGAAAGGGGCGCCCCCCAGGACAGAGCTCTCTATATGACCGGAATTCCTCAGGACTTACATCGTGAGTATAATTAGTAATGTCTCTGTGTGGCTCATAGGGTGATCCCGTCCACCAGAAGGTGCAGAAAGGACACATGAGATTGTTATTGTTTTCTGCATATTTTATTTAGTAGCTAGGAATGGCATAGGCAGGCCAACAATGCTCCTGCAAGCCTTAAAGGGGTACTCCGGTGAAAAACAATTTTTTTTAAATCAACTGGTGCCAGAAAGTTAAACAGATTTGTAAATCACTTCTATTAAAAAAATCTTAATCCTTCCTGTACGTATTAGCTGCTGAATACTACAGAGGAAATTATTTTCTTTTTGGAACACAGAGCTTTCTGCTGACATCACGAGCACAGTGCTCTCTGCTGACACCTCTGTTCATTTTAGGAACTGTCCAGAACAGCCTATGTTTGCTATGGGGATTTCCTTTTACTCTGACAGTTCCTAAAATGGACAGAGATGTCAGCAGAGAGCACTGTGCTCGTGATGTCAGCAGAGAGCTCTGTGTTTCAAACGGAAAAGAATTTCCACTGTAGTATTCAGCAGCTAGCAAGTACAGAAAGGATTAAGATTTTTTAATAGAAGTCATTTACAAATCTGTATAACTTTCTGGCACCAGTTGATTAAAAAAAATAAAAATAAAGTTTTTCACCGGAGTACCCCTTTAAAGGGGTACTATGGTGGAAAACATGTATATATATTTTTTTTAAATCAACTGGTGCTAGAAAGTTATACAGATTTGTAAATTACTTCTATTAAATAATTGTAATCCTTCCAGTACTTATCAGTTGCTGTATACTCCAGAGGAAGTTGTTTTCTTTTTGAATTTCCTTTCTGTCTGACCACAGTGCTCTCTGCTGACACCTCTGTCCATTTTAGGAACTGTCCAGAGCAGGAGAGGTTTGTTATGGGGATTTGCTTCTACTCTGGACAGTTAATGACATGGACAGAGGTGTCAGCAGAGAGCACTGTGGTCAGACTGGAAAGGACTACACAACTTCCTGTGGAGCATACAGCAGCTGATAAGTACTGGAAGGATTAAGATTTTTTAATAGAAGTAATTTACAAATCTGTTTAACTTTCTGGCACCAGTTGATTTAAAAAAAATGTTTTCCAGTGGAGTACCCCTTTAAATGGGTTTTCAGACTGAACATTTCCATACTGTCCGCCACGTTCCATCCCAGCCAGACATCCCTGAGGGGTGAGATCTCTTTTCCAGTTGCACATATATGTTCACGTGGTTGTAGTTATTTAGTGATGTCCCTTTGAGGTTGTAGAGCCTAGGTCTCCAAATTGTGGACCTCCAGCTGTTGCAAAACTACAACTCCCACATTGCCCGGACAGCCAACGGCTGTCCGGGCATGCTGGGAGTTGTAGTTTTGCAACATCTGAAGGTCCACAGTTTGGATACCTAGGCTCCACAGCAGTGTTTCACAACCAGTGTTCCCCCAGCTGTTGCAAAACAACACCTCCCAGCATGCCGTGGCCTTGAAGGGAGAGGGGTGTGGCATTTGATCACTGCGCCTGGTCATCTAATTAGGCTACTGGTGCTGGAGTTTAGCCAGGGGTATGATTAGACCACCGTTAACCAACCGGGGGGCCTCCAGCTGTGGCAAAACTACAACTCCCAGCATGCCATGGCCTTGAAGAGAGAGAGGGGGTGGTGTTTGATCACTGCACCTGGTTGTCTAATTAGGCATATGGTGCTGAAGTTCAGCCAGGGGAACTGATTAAACCACCGTTTCCCAACTTTTGGCTGTCCGGGCATGCTGGGAGTTGTAGTTTTGTAACATCTGGAGGTCCACCTTTGGGAGACTACTAGTGCAGAGTATCATAGCGTCTCTATATGATTTTTGTATGTGAAATAACTACATTTTTTGCTCTGTTCTTTTATTTTTATTTATTTTTTAGCTTAAAACCCAAGGCTGGCGACCTTATCAGACGAGAGGGGCCAAAGGTACAGTCCTAATTATAGTGTGTATGGAGGAACAAAGATGCCCATTTTCTGCAGTTGGAGTAAAGCTGTTGCCCTGAACAAAGTTAAAGGGGTACTCTGTTGCAAAACTTCTTATTTTATTTTTTTTTATTATCAACTG
Source organism: Hyla sarda (assembly GCF_029499605.1). NCBI lineage: Eukaryota > Metazoa > Chordata > Amphibia > Anura > Hylidae > Hyla > Hyla sarda. The sequence goes on along the minus strand of NC_079201.1, from coordinate 13,625,927 downwards.
GTGCCAGAAAGTTAAAGGGGTTATCCAGGAAAAAACTTTTTTTATATATCTCAACTGGCTCCAGAAAGTTAAACAGATTTGTAAATTACTTCTATTCAAAAATCTTAATCCTTTCAGTACTTATGAGTTACTGAAGTTAAGGTTGTTCTTTTCTGTCTAAGTGCTCTCTGATGACATGTGTCTCGGGAACCGCCCAGTTTAGAAGCAAATCCCCATAGCAAACCTCTTCTAAACTGGGCGGTTCCCAAGACAGGTGTCATCAGAGAGGATTTAGACAGAAAAGAACAACCTTAACTTCAGAAGCTCATAAGTACTGAGAGGATTAAGATTTTTTAATAGAGGTAATTTACAAATCTTTTTTACTTTCTGGAGTCCGTTGATATATAAAAAAAAAAAGTTTTTTCCTGGAATACCCCTTTAAGGTTGTTCTTTTCTGTCTAAGTCCTCTCTGATGACACGTGTCTCGGGAAACGCCCAGTTTAGAAGCAAATCCCCATAGCAAACCTCTTCTAAACTGGGCGGTTCCCAAGACACGTGTCATCAGAGAGCACTTAGACAGAAAAGAACAACCTTAACTTCAGAAGCTCATAAGTACTGAAAGGATTAAGATTTTTTAATAGAAGTAATTTACAAATCTGCTTAACTTTCTGGAGCCAGTTGATATATATAAAAAGTTTTTTTCCTGGAATATCACTTTAATGGTAAAAAAAAACTCTGCCCAACATCGTTTTCGAGCGAAATTCATACGGAATTAAGAAAAGTAGATTAAATAGCCTTCCCTTCATTCTTCTTCATTTCCGCTCAAATTCCGCTTGGAGAAGGCAACAATTTCCTGACCAAAATTATTCCTCGTGAATTCCTCTTGAATTACTCAGTGTGAACGCACCCTTAAAATTCTACATCCTTCCAGTACTTATTAGCGGCTGTATGCTACAGAGGAAGTTCTTTTCTTTTTGGATTTCTTTTCTGTCTGACCACAGTGCTCTCTGCTGACACCTCTGTTCATGTCAGGAACTGTCCAGGGCAGGATAGGTTTGCTATGGGGATTTGCTCCTACTCTGGACAGTTCCTAAAGTGGACAGAGGTGTCAGCAGGGAGCACTGTGGTCAGACAGAAAAGAATAACTCAACTTCAGCAGCTGATAAGTACTGGTAGGATTAAGATTTTTTAATCAAAGTAATTCACAAACCTGTGAAAAAAAAGAACTTCCTGTGGAGCACATATCAGCTGATAAGTACTGGAAGGATTAAGATTTTACATAGAAGTAATTTAAGAAGCCCATAGCAAACATATGCTGCTCTGGACAGTTCCTAATATAGACTGAGTGACACTGTGGTCGTGACAGAAAGGAAATCCAAAAAGAAAAGAATTTCCTGTGTAGTATTCAGCAGCTAATAAGTACTGGAAGAATTAAGATTTTTTAATAGAAGTAATTTACAAATATGTTTAACTTTCTGCCACCAGTTGATTAAAAAAAAAAAAAATATATATAAAAAAATGTTTTCCACCGGAGTACCCCTTTAAGAGAAAACACTTGACCTCCTTCTTGTTATATTTTAGTGGGATCCGGCTAGACTGACCGAGACAACCAACTTTGTGCTGGGATCGCGGGCGAACAAGTAAGAAAAATGGCCTCTTAAAATAATGAAAACATCATTTTAGGGGAAAACCTTTTAAACCAGGTCTCCAAAATGGTGGCCATTTCCCAGCAGGATTTTTCCGCCAGATTCCGCATGGAAATTCGGCTGTGTGAACATACCCCAATGGTCTGAGTGATCCAGCTGAAATTTGTAAGGCCAAGTCCACACAGTAATAATCCACAAGGTAGAATAAACTGGGGGCGAACCTGAATCGAGTGTCTTTAATGGGTGACGCATTGCTGCTGGCAGGGTGACAGCCGTTTTGTGCAGCATAGCGCACTTCCTCTGGCCCCCTCCCTGCTTTGATTGACTGATGTAAAGGGCTCGTCTTCCATCACATAGTTGTGCTTAACAGTCAGTCAAAACGGGGAGGGTGGGGGAGCGAGGAGGGCTCAGCCTCTCTGAGACTTAAAGGGGTACTCCGCAGCACAGCGTTTGGTGAAACTGTTGCGAACGCTGGAGCCGGCAGCTCGTGACGTCATAGCCCCGCCCCTTATTAAATCACGCCCCTCAATGCAAGTCTATGGGAGGGGGGCGTGACGGATGTCACGCCCCCTCCTATAGACTTGCATTGAGGGGGCGGGGCTATGACGTCATGAGCTTCCAAACGCTGATCAGCGGAGTACCCCTTTAAAGGAATATGCTATGGCACTTTTTATTATTAATCCTCTGTGCCCCCGGCTGCAAAATGAATCAGAACGAACTTTAAGTCCCCTCCCTACGTTCCCCCGTGACGTCATAGCCCCGCCCCTTATTAAATGGCGCCCCGCCCCCTCAATGCAAGTCTATGGGAGGGGGCGTGACATCCGTCACGCCCCCTCCCATAGACTCGCATTGAGGGGGTGGGGTGTGACACCCTGAGGGGGCGGGGCTATGACGTCACGAGCTGCCGGCTCCAGCGTTCGGAACAGTTTCTTCCAAACGCTGATCAGCGGAGTACCCCTTTAAAGGAATACTAGGGCACTTTTTATTATTAATCCTCTGTGCCCCCGGCTGCAAAATGTATCAGAACGAACTTTAACTCCCCTCCCTACGTTCCCCCGTGACGTCATAGCCCCGCCCCTTATTAAATGGCGCCCCGCCCCTTATTAAATGGCACCCCGCCCCCTCAATGCAAGTCTATGGGAGGGGGCGTGACATCCGTCACGCCCCCTCCCATAGACTCGCATTGAGGGGGTGGGGCGTGCCGTCACGAGGGGGCGGGGCTATGACGTCACGAGCTGCCGGCTCCAGCGTTCGGAACAGTTTCTTCCAAACGCTGATCAGCGGAGTACCCCTTTAAAGGAATATGCTATGGCACTTTTTATTTTTAATCCTCTGTGCCCCCGGCTGCAAAATGAATCAGAACGAACTTTAAGTCCCCTCCCTACGTTCCCCCGATATCGGTGTACCGTTCTCCGCTCCCTGTCGTCTTCCGCTTCCTGCGGGATGGAGCGTCACGGACATTGTCTACGCCGAGAGCAGATTGACACAGACCAGTTCTCAGAATTAGGAGAGAAGTTTGGCAAAGGGGCCTCTTTGGGCGCCAAGGGTTGAAAAGTTCTTCAGTGAAATGCGTTGGATGCGTCATTTACTGGAAATGGGGAGAATCGCTATTGGTTCTTCTTAACATAAAGCCGTCATTCCCGTCACCTGTATGATATAAATTATATATATATTATTATTATGTTACATTTCTTTTTATTTGATCTCTTTTAGGGCTTTAGGAATGGGAGGGACCAGGGGAAGGATCTATCTTAAGCACCCGGAGCTATTTAAGGTAAGTGATAGACTTGAATAGAATCCATATAAATCCGTAGTTCGGAAGCTCATTCTACTGGCACCAAAAATGCCCAAAGTGTTTTCATAGTCAGCACAGGCAGAGGGTACGGAGCTCCATTGTAGGCGGCCATGATGCCTTCTGCCGTGAGTGCAGGGATGTTACCAATCCTTCTTAGTTACATCTGTGGACTACAGAGGTCCCAGGCTATACAGTAATGGGGACCATAGAAGATGTCACCCAGCTTTCCCATAAACAGGAATAACAAATCAAGTTCTCAAAATTACTAATGACTTTTGTATGTTATAGATAGATAGATAGATATGAGAGATAGATATGAGATAGATAGATAGATAGATAGATATGAGATAGATAGATATGAGAGATAGATATGAGATAGATAGATATGAGAGATAGATATGAGATAGATAGATAGATAGATATGAGATAGATAGATAGATAGATATGAGATAGATAGATAGATATGAGATAGATAGATATGAGATAGATATGAGATAGATAGATAGATAGATAGATAGATAGATATGAGATAGATAGATAGATAGATATGAGATAGATAGATATGAGATAGATAGATATGAGATAGATAGATATGAGATAGATAGATATGAGATAGATAGATATGAGATAGATAGATATGAGATAGATAGATAGATATGAGATAGATAGATAGATAGATAGATGGATAGATATGAGATAGATAGATATGAGATAGATAGATATGAGATAGATAGATATGAGATAGATAGATAGATATGAGATAGATATGAGATAGATAGATATGAGATAGATAGATATGAGAGATAGATAGATAGATGGATGGATAGATAGATATGAGATAGATGGATAGACTTTCCCTTTAATTCAGTCTTTAATACCCAGGTGTTCCGTCCTCCTGCCTTTGCATATGACATCATTATGGTCAGCCGCCCACCTAGGAGAATATGTTCAGTAACCATCTTGTTGCTTTGCAGTATACAGTCGATCCCCAGGACAAGCAGTGGTTGTCAGAAAAACAGTACATGAGAGCCACAGGTGGTAAAATGGTGCGTATAGTCCTCATCCGAGCTTCTAGATTGTCATTGTGAGATCCCAGCGTGTACTCTAATGTTCTGTATTGTAGGTTTACCTCCTATTGGAAGAAGATATCCTTGACTTGTCTGCGAAGGATGAATACAGGTATTAAGGAGACCAGTGTGTATAGATGTCACATTACTTACCCTGAATACTTACCTTGGCCCAATATACACATACTCACCTCCCTTACTCTTGGTACTACCCCTTTGATTTCTTCCGACTCGGTCTCTTTGAAGTGAATGTAGCCAAATTGTAACACTACACAATGAACCTGAGGACAGATGTTGCTGTTTTTTGAAAAAAAAATCTATTTTTTTTTTTAATATTCTTTAATTACAACAGATGACACTGTAGGACGAGCGATGCTTAGTGTGTATATGGGGGAAAAAATCCCCCAAAAAACCTGGAGTGCGTCTTTAAATTTATGCTAAACTCTGGGGTCACCTGTTTAATTTCCATACAGGAAAACTTAAATTTTGAACAGGCAGATGTCTGTGATAAAGTGGCCATTTTTTGTATATTATTTATATATATATATATATATATATATATATATATAATTTTTTTTTTTTTTTTAATCTTTTTTATCTTCACTTAAAGGGGTACTCCGCCCCTAGACATCTTATCTATATATATATATATATATATATATATATATTTATTTATTTATTCTTTAATCTTCACTTAAAGGGGTACATAGACATCTTATCCCCTATCCATGTCTGATCGGTGGGACCCCCGCGATCTCAGCTGCAGCACCCCAGACATCCGGTACACGGAACAAACTTAGCTCCATGCCACATGACTGGCGATGCAGGACGGAGGCTCGTGGCGTCACGGGCACGTTCTGCTTGTGATGTCACGACCACGCCCCCTCAATGCAAGTCTATGGGAGGGGGCGTGCCCCCTCCCATAGACTTGCATTGAGGGGGCGTGGCTGTGACATCACGAGTGGGCGTGGACATGACGTCACGAACCTCCCACTCTGCGCACCCGATGCCCTAAGCAAACGCTTGGTGCAGCAGGGAGATCGCGGGGGTCCCCAGCGATCAGACATCTTATTCCCTATCCTTTTGGATAGGGGATAAGATGTCTAGGGGCGGAGTACCCCTTTAATTGATCTTTTTATTTTTTATTTTACAGAGACTGCAAGGAGCTGCGGCTGGATGAGCTGAAGCCATTTACTGCTCCTCCATGGATGATTGAGAAGATGAGGAAGTATATGGAGCATGTGAGAACAGAGCAGGAGTAGTTGTTTCTCCGCTACCGTCTCTTCAGAGGTCTATAGGGGCTTATGGCGCTTTATATATAACACAGGAATTGCAAAATAAACCAAGGCTGACTACTGAGGAACCAAAACCTTATTGTGTTTTATGTAGACTATTCTTTCTCCGGGCATGCTGGAGGTTGTAGTTTTGCAACAGCTGGAGGCACTTTGGCTGGTTAAACACTGTACAACACCTTTGCAAATGGCCCATCATGGGTGCTCAGAGATCAGCATGAACAGAAGAACAGACAGATTGTGGACAGAAGGGTTAAAATGGGCAATTTATTTTAACAGGAATGGACGTGTTTCGAGAGCCTGCCTCTCTCTTCATCAGCTCCTCCATCTCAGGAAGAGAGCAGCAGTCTCTTGAAACCTGTTGTCCCGGCAGGTCCTTTACCTGACGAAGAGAGCAGCAGGCCTCTGAAACACTTTGTCCCTTCAGGTCCTTCACCTGATTAAGAGTGTGTCAGGTTCTCAAAACGCGTTGTCCCTTCAGGTCCTTCACCTGATTAAGAGTGTGTCAGGTTATCAAAACGTGTTGTCCCTTCAGGTCCTTCACCTGATGAAGTGTGTCAGGCTCTCGAAACGTGTTGTCCCTTCATGTTAAGAATAAATAGTTTATTATTGTTGCCCTTCTTTCAGGAATCTGCTGGATGTGTGCAATAAGTGTTCTGTCCCGACCGCGTACTTTTCTGCCAGAAAAATTATTTCTGAAGCATATTTTTGGCTGCGCTCTTGGCTGTGGATTAGCTCCATTCGATACGTATTCCTTCTGAAGAGAACAGGTTGTATATTGCACGCAGTTTACATGATGCCAAAAAACTTCCAAAGGAGCATAGTCTAAGCCTGTAGTACAGGGATCAATAATGAATTGCGGCACAATTGCAATGAAAAGAATGGCGTTAAAGGGGTACTCCCCTGGAAAACATTTTTTTTTACTCAACTGGTGCCAGAAAGTTAAACAGATTTGTAAATTACTTCTATTAAAAAAATCTTAATCCTTCCTGTACTTATTAGCTGCTGAATACTACAGAGGAAATTCTTTTCTTTTTGGAACACAGAGCTGTCTGCTGACATCATGAGCACAGTGCTCTCTGCTGACATCTCTGTCTATTTTAGGAACTGCCCAGAACAGCATATGTTTGCTATGGGGATTTCCTTTTACTCTGGACAGTTCCTAAAATGGACAGAGATGTCAGCAGAGAGCACTTGTGCTCGTAATGTCAGCAGAGAGCTCTGTGTTTCAAACGGAAAAGAATTTCCTCTGTAGTATTCAGCAGCTAATAAGTACTGGAAGGATTAAGATTTTTTAATAGAAGTAATTTACAAATCTGTTTAACTTTCTGGCACCAGTTGATTAAAAAAAAAATGTTTTCCAGGGGAGTACCCCTTTAACGCCATTCTTTTCATTGCAATTGTGCCGCAATTCATTATTGATCCCTGTACTACAGGCTTAGACTATGCTCCTTTGGAAGTTTTTTGGCATCATGTAAACTGCGTGCAATATACAACCTGTTCTCTTCAGAAGGAATACGTATTGAATGGAGCTAATCCACAGCCAAGAGCGCAGCCAAAAATATGCTTCAGAAATCCTTTTCCCTGCAGAAAAGTACGCGGTCGGGACATAACACATATTGCAAACATCCAGCAGGGAGTATGGGGAAAGAATAGCTGGAAAAAATAATACCGGTAATAATAATAATAATAATAATAATTAATAAAAATAATAATAAAAAAATATATATATAAAAAAAAAAAAAAAATTATATATATATACACACACAGTGACCCCCCGACCTACGATGGCCCCGACATACGATCATTTCAACATACGATGGCCTCTCAGAGGCAGCATCAACATACGATGCTTTTGTATGTCGGGGCCATCGCATAAACGGCTATCCGGCAGCGCAGACTGCTTCAGCTGCCACCGGATAACCGTTTACGGTGCCCCGTATGGTCCGCTGACGATCACTTACCTGTCCTCGGGGCTCCGGCGCGTCCTCTTCAGGATCCCCTGCATTGTCGGCGCTCTCCATCGTCGTCATCACGTCACTGCGCACGCCGTCCCGTCATCCAATAGGAGCGGCGTGCGTAAAAACTGATGGCGGCGACGGAGAGCGAGGATGCCGGGGAAGCAGAGGCCTTGCCGGAGCGTCGGGGACACCTCGGGGACGCGGCGACAGCGATGGACGGCGACTTCCAGGGCAGCGGTGACGAGCGGTGACGAGCGGTGACGGTCCGGAGCGGCGGGGACACGTGAGTATAACCTCCAATACCAGTGGTCTTCAACCTGCGGACCTCCAGATGTTGCAAAACTACAACACCCAGCATGCCCGGACAGCCGTTGGCTGTCCGGGCATGCTGGGTGTTGTAGTTTTGCAACATCTGGAGGTCCGCAGGTTGTAGACCACTGTCCTATACTTTACATTGCACGGATCCCTCAACATACGATGGTTTCAACAAACGATGGTCCGTTTGGAACGGATTACCATTGTATGTTGGGGGACCACTGTACTATATATATATATATATATTATATATATATATTATGTTTTCCAGGGGAGTACCCCTAAGGGTGAATGCTTTATTTAAAAAAAAAAAAAAAAAAAAAATGGTGGTGGTAAGCTTTGACATAGGCAATGTATACAGCCAATGAAACGACACGATCTCAAGGATGCACTGGGAGCAGCCCAAGTCACAACCTGGGAGCCCAAAAGAGTCCCCCCATAGTAAGAGGTTGGGCAACTTGCTCCCATACTGCTCTGAATAGGACCCTTGTGGCGGCGGAGGCGGGGGGGGGTTGGCACGTGAGAGGCCAGGGAGAAGGAGCAAGAAAGTGCGCCATCGACCCGATCATGTACCAGGCACTGCTTGAGAAGGCCGGAGAGAGAGACCACTGAACCACAAGGCCCAGGAAGGTAAGAAGCCGGGGCCAAGGCTGAGATGGTGCGGGGGGGGGGACGTCACAGCAGTGGTGCTTATACAGCAGCCATAAGGATACACCAAAACCATGTACCCCTGACAACGGCTGTCCGGGCATGCTGGGAGTTGTAGTTTTGCAACAGCTGGAGGCACCCTGGTTGGGAAACACTGACCTATACTATATACTACTATATAGTCCAACATGCTGGGAGTTGTAGTTTTGCAACAGCTGGAGGCACCCCTGGTTGGGAAACACTGAATTATTCTATATACTACTATATAGTCCAACATGCTGGGAGTTGTAGTTTTGCAACAGCTGGAGGCACCCCTGGTTGGGATAAATATCTGATTGTGATAAGTCTGCGGTCTCCAGAATAGGAGTGATGGGTCGGCACATGTCATATGCTGTTCAGTGCATGGAGCATGCGCCAACCCAGTGCTCCATGCAGGTAGGAGAGAACCAGGGCGCCATTGGTCAGATCCCTGTGATCACTTTATTTTTTGGGCTGGATGGTAAAAGAAAGAAACCAAACTAAAATAATCAATTCAGCAGAGCAGGAGAGGTCTGCCTCCTACAGACACTAAGCTAAAACTGATCAGTTCAGTGCCTAGAGGAGAGAGTTTCCCAAATGGGGTGCCTCCAGCTGTTGCAAAACTACAACTCCCAGCATGCCCAGACAGCCTTTGACAACAGCTGGGGGCACCCTGTTTGGGAAAAACTGCTTTAGGCAATGTGTGACATACTCTGGGCCAGTGTTTCCCAACCAGGGTGCCTCCAGCTGTTGCAAAACTACAACTCCCATCATGCCCGGACAGTCTTTGACAACAGCTGGGGGCACCCTGTTTGGGAAAAGCTGCTCTAGGCAATGTGAGACATTCTCGGGCTAGTGTTTCCCAACCAGGGTGCCTGCAGTTGTTGCAAAACTACAACTCCCAGCATGCCCGGACAGCCGTTGGCTGTCCGGGCATGCTGGGAGTTGTAGTTTTGCAACAGCTGGAGGCAGCCTGGTTGGGAAACACTGCTATATTAAATGGGCATATCAGAGGTCATTAAGAGGTTAAAATACCTTAATTGCTATTGGGATGTGAGATCTATCTTAAAGTATGGAATATAACTAGGAGATGCCATTATTTTATGATTGGGGGTGGGCCTTTGGCTATCCAGGCATGCTGGGAGTTGTAGTTTTGCAACAGCTGGAGGCGCACTGGTTGGGAAACTCTGGGTACATAAGTAACACACTCTTGCGTACTGTGGCCTCCTTGTAGCACCAGCCTATACCCAGGTGTCCCCCAATGACATCTGTGAGAAACCACAACTTCCACCATGCTTGGCTGTCAGGGGATGCTGGGAGTTGTAGTTTTGGCACCGATAGAGAGCCACAGGCTGTGCACAAATGTCCCCCACCCTGCTGCTCATCAGCTCTTGCAAAACTACAACTCCCAACATTCTGTTTGAGCTGCAGGTTTGACAATGCCCCTGTACGGTTGATTACACAGACCCAACTACTTTTTTCCTCTGTGGATGCAGTGGTCTCTAAACTGTGGACCTCCAGCTGTTGCAAAACTACAACTCCCAGCATGCTCTGCAGCTGTCACAAAACTACAACCCATAGCAGGCGGTCCAGCTGTTGCAAACCCACAACTCCCAGCATCCTCTACAGATAATGCAAAACTACAACCCCCAGCACGCTCTGCTGCTGTTACAAGCCCACAGGTCCCAGCATCCTCTGCAGCTGTTGCATAACCATAACTCCCAGCATCCTCTCCAGATAATGCAAAACTACAACCCCCAGCATCCTCTGCTGTTGTTGCAAACCCACAACTCCCAGCATCCTGTGCGACTCTTGCATAACTATAACTTCCAGCATCCTCTGCAGCTTATGCAAAACTACAACTCCCAGCATCCTCTGCAGCTAATGCAAAACTACAACTCCCAGCATCCTCTGCAGCTAATGCTAAACTACAACTCCCAGCATCCTCTGCAGCTAATGCTAAACTACAGCTCCCAGCATCCTCTGCAGCTGTTGCATAACTACAACTCCCAACATCCTCTGCAGCTAATGCAAAACTACAGCTCCCAGCATCCTCTGCAGCTGTTGCATAACTACAACTCCCAGCATCCTCTGCAGCTAATGCAAAACCACAACCCCAAGCATGCTCAGCAGCTGCCGCAAAACTACAACCCCCTGGGAGTTGTAGTTTTGCAACAGCTGGAGGGCCACAAATAAAAACCCTCCAGGCGCTTTTATTGACGTCTTATTAAACCTTGTGGATAGAAATGGTTAAGCAGTTGCCAATAGCAACCGCTCCGCTTGCTTCTGAACGCAGAACTCTCATCGGTTGCTATGGGCAACTGCTCCACTCTCAGGGTTTGATACAGCTCCACCCTTGATAACAGATCAAATCAATACTACGGCGTGACGTCACTCGTATCCTGACGGACGTTTCTCTCCACCTATCAGAGCAAGTGGGGTGGGCGGGTACAACCGACAGCCAATCACTCGCTTCCTTTTTTTAAAAACCGTTCACAGGCAGTCCAAGCCACGCCCGTCTCCTTGGCAACTGCCGAGACGGCGCGCTGTGATTGGTTGAATCAAATTCCTTCCTCGTCGGTGATTGGTTGACAAGCTCGGGGGTTTAAAACATTCAAACTGCGGGCGGTAGAGCCGTGAGGTGCAGTAGCGTCCGGAGCGGTAGTCGTACATAGAATGGCCTCACAGAACGTAGACCCGGCTGCGGCTTCAGCCACCGCCAGGAAGGGGATGGAGACCGGAGCTCACTCGGCCCGGGGCTCGGTGGGGAAGAGGTAAGTGTGGGGGTGCGCCCTCTGCTGTCTGTCCGGTAGGAGCCATGCTTATACCCCTGTCCTGTGTTCTCTTGTAGGCTGCAGCAGGAGCTCATGACGCTGATGGTGAGTGCTGACACTAGGGGGCGCCCCCGGGTCCCGGTAATACAGAGGGGGTAACTGTCCGGTTCTTATCCGCAGATGTCCGGGGATAAAGGGATCTCCGCCTTCCCGGAGTCTGACAACCTCTTCAAGTGGATCGGGACCATAGACGGAGCTGTCGGGACTGTAAGTAGATCTGTGACCCACATCTGCTTCACACACACAAAAAACCGCACAGTGTGAACACAGAACGGAGTAATAACGCATGTCATGTGTGCAGTGAATGGCCAGGACTATCCTATAGGACTACTGCACCCAGGAGACAGAGGAGAGTAGGAGTATCTGGGCCTTATTCTGTATAGTAGTGTTCCCCAGTCTGTTGCAGAACTACAATTCCCAGCATGGCCAGCCAGGCCTCCCCCATTGGTTGCCAAACTACAACCCCCTGCTGTTGTGAAACTATGACTCCCTGCCCCCCAGACAGGTGTCCCATGACAACCAGCAGGCCCAGACAGGCAAAACTACAACTCCCAGCATGCCCAGACAGCCTTTGGCTGTCTGGGCATGCTGGGAGTTGTAGTTTTGCAACACCTGGGATTCTCCAATGCAGAGATTGGTGACTGCCCAAATGTGGGAGAAAGTTCACTCAGAATAGTCGATTAGGACAAGGGCAGAAATCGTCCCCCCTCTCTCCCTGCCCTGCCCCCTCCCCATCTATATAGAATAGGGCCCAGATACTCCCCTGCCCCCCCCCCCTCCATCTATATAGAATAGGGCCCAGATACTCCCCTGCCCCCCCCCCCCTCCATCTATATAGAATAGGGCCCAGATACTCCCCTGCCCCCCCCCCCTCCATCTATATAGAATAGGGCCCAGATACTCCCCTGCCCCCCCCCCTCCATCTATATAGAATAGGGCCCAGATACTCCCCCCATCTATATAGAATAGGGCCCAGATACTCCCCTGCCCCCCCCCCCCTCCATCTATATAGAATAGGGCCCAGATACTCCCCTGCCCCCCCCCCCCATCTATATAGAATAGGGCCCAGATACTCCCCTGCCCCCCCCCTCCATCTATATAGAATAGGGCCCAGATACTCCCCTGCCCCCCCCCCCCCCCTCCATCTATATAGAATAGGGCCCAGATACTCCCCTGCCCCCCCCCCTCCATCTATATAGAATAGGGCCCAGATACTCCCCTGCCCCCCCCCCTCCATCTATATAGAATAGGGCCCAGATACTCCCCTGCCCTCCCCCCCCTCCATCTATATAGAATAGGGCCCAGATACTCCCCTGCCCCCCCCCCCTCCATCTATATAGAATAGGGCCCAGATACTCCCCTGCCCCCCCCCCCCCATCTATATAGAATAGGGCCCAGATACTCCCCTGCCCCCCCCCTCCATCTATATAGAATAGGGCCCAGATACTCCCCTGCCCCCCCCCCCCCTCCATCTATATAGAATAGGGCCCAGATACTCCCCTGCCCCCCCCCCTCCATCTATATAGAATAGGGCCCAGATACTCCCCTGCCCCCCCCCCCCTCCATCTATATAGAATAGGGCCCAGATACTCCCCTGCCCCCCCCCCTCCATCTATATAGAATAGGGCCCAGATACTCCCCTGCCCCCCCCCCTCCATCTATATAGAATAGGGCCCAGATACTCCCTGCCCCCCCCCTCCATCTATATAGAATAGGGCCCAGATACTCCCCTGCCCCCCCCCCCCTCCATCTATATAGAATAGGGCCCAGATACTCCCCTGCCCCCCCCCTCCATCTATATAGAATAGGGCCCAGATACTCCCCTGCCCCCCCCCCCTCCATCTATATAGAATAGGGCCCAGATACTCCCCTGCCCCCCCCCCCCTCCATCTATATAGAATAGGGCCCAGATACTCCCCTGCCCCCCCCCCTCCATCTATATAGAATAGGGCCCAGATACTCCCCTGCCCCCCCCCTCCATCTATATAGAATAGGGCCCAGATACTCCCCTGCCCCCCCCCCCCCCCCATCTATATAGAATAGGGCCCAGATACTCCCCTGCCCCCCCCCCCCCATCTATATAGAATAGGGCCCAGATGCCCCCCCAATCCCTCTCCTTTGGATGGGCAGGTGCTTCGGATGCTGCCTAACTTTATTGCAGTAGGCAGAGTGGCGCCATCAAGAGGGCGCTCTAGGCAGCTGCCTATGTTGCCTATGGCTCTGCCTATCAATAAATGGCGCCGCTGCCTCATGGTGGAACTTCTTGTTATAGTTACCATTACTACTTCTTTATAGGTTTACGAGACTTTACGATACAAGCTTTCTCTAGAGTTCCCAAGCGGTTACCCCTACAACGCCCCCACTGTGAAATTCATCACCCCCGTGTTTCCACCCTAATGTGGACAGTCACGGGAACATCTGCCTGGACATCCTGAAGGACAAATGGTCGGCGCTGTACGACGTCAGGACCATCCTGCTCTCTCTGCAGAGCCTCCTGGGAGGTGAGATCTTCATCCATGGTGACGATATATAGTCTGAGATCTGTAGTGAAAAGAAGATCCTGGGGGTCCGATTGCTGGGACCTCCCCGCAATCTCCTGATCGGGGCCCTGGCAGTCTGTATTGTCAGCACGCCCCCCTCCAGCAATCTGTGCCTAATTCTGCATAAACATGTTCACTATTACAGAATACTGTACGTGTGAATAGACCATAGTGTGAACAATACCCCAAGGGGGCAACTTACTAAGACCTCTGTTATGTCAGATCCCACTGGCCTCCTGATCTCACAATAAATCAGCAGCTGCCGCCTGTTGTGCGCTGCAATCTACTATAGCTTGGGGCTGGACACTTTATGCAAAGCTCTGGTCACTTGGCGAGCACGGTGAAAAGTTGCAAATCTGAGTAGTTTTGGTTTTAGATAGAGATGAGCGAATTTACAGTAAATTCGATTCGACACGAACTTCTCGGCTCGGCAGTTGATGTCTTATCCTGCATAAATTCGTTCAGCTTTCCCGTGCTCCGGTGGGCTGGAAAAGGTGGATACAGTCCTAGGAGACTCTTTCCTAGGACTGTATCCACCTTTTCCACCCACCGGAGCACCTGAAGGCTGAACTACTTTATGCAGGATAAGTCATCAACTGCCGAGCCGAGAAGTTCGTGACGAATCAAATTTACTGTAAATTCGCTCATCTCTAGTTTTAGACTTGAAGAAATTTGCAGAAAATCTGCAGCATTTCTATGCAAAAAAAAATTAATTGGGGGGGGGGGGGGGGGGGGGGGGTGTGTGGCTGGGGCATCCACAACCACTGGTGCAGGAATGCAGCATCTGTTTAGAACGCAGGGTGCTGCGGGGGGGGGGGGGGGGGGGGTGATATGTGAAATAGGCAGTGGGCATAAAATGGGGAGGGGGGTTTCACCATTTATTTATTATATTGCATATCGAAATCTTAATATTTAGGCCCGAAATGGCATTCGCCACGTTTTCCCCATATCGTGCGGCCCTACGCTGCACCAAAGTGTACACAGCAGGATCCCATTCAAAACAATGGGAGGCTGCTGCAAGCCGAACAAATTAGCATAGTGGGCCCCGAGGGTATACAGTACTCGCACAGGGCAGACATGTGGCAGATTTTTAGCTTCAAGAGGCAACATCTTACCCACATCCAACCTTCTACTACAGCCAATCAGAATACACTATATAGTCTGCCCAGGTAACACAGCAGTAATGGGTGCCCCCTTCTTACAGCTAAGACTGCAGGCAACCAGTGTGCCTCCAGCTGTTGCAAAACAA
The DNA here is from genome assembly GCF_029499605.1 of Hyla sarda. NCBI lineage: Eukaryota > Metazoa > Chordata > Amphibia > Anura > Hylidae > Hyla > Hyla sarda. Next base: position 13,610,583 of record NC_079201.1, on the reverse strand, counting down.
CCACTCCCAGCAAGGCCGGACAGCCTTTGGCTGTCCGGCCTTGCTGGGAGTGGTTGTTTTGCAACAGCTGGAGGCACACTGTATGGGTAACACTGCTATGGGTTTTGCACATGAGGAATTATACTTCATTTCCCTTCTGTGAATCTCGCTTCAAGTCCGTTTTTCTTGGTAGTGCCATAAGTTGACAGGACTCGCTGTCATTTTGTTAGCTGATTTTAAAGGGGTATTCCAGGAAAACTTTTTTTATTTTTATTCTCTATCTCCACCAGAAAGTTAAAAAGATTTGTAAATTACTTGTATTAAAAAAAAAATAAATAAATAATCTTAATCCTTCCAATAACTATCAGCTGCTGAAGTTGAGTTGTTCGTTTCTGTCTGGCAACAGTGCTCTCTGCTGACATCTCTGCTTGTCTCAGGAACTGCGCAGAGTAGAAGAGGTTTGCTATGGGGATTTTCTTCTACTCTGGACAGTTCCCGAGACAGGTGTCATCAGAGAGCACTTAGACAGGAAAGAACAACTCAACTTCAGCAGCTCATAAGTACTGAAAGGATTAAGATTTTTTTTTTATAGAAGTAATTTACAAATCTGTTAACTTTCTGGAGCCAGTTGATACATAATTATTATTATTTTTTTTCTCCTGGATACCCCCTTTAATTCAGATGTGCGCAGAGCTCGAAGCTTTAGAATATTAAGTAACTTGTGTTCTTCTTCCTCCAGAACCCAATAATGAGAGCCCCCTGAATCCACACGCGGCAGAACTCTGGCAGAATCAAACAGGTGAGTCCTAACGAAATAAACATTGCCTCCTCGCTGATCTACATCTCACCTGGCTGCAGCTCTGAGGGAAATCTTTTGCCCGCCCGTTCCCATCTCTAAATGTGTAAATGACTTCTCTATAATAAGCTTAATCCTTCCAGTACTTATCAGCTGCTGTATGCTCCAGAGGAAGTTGTGCAGTTCTTTTCTGTCTGACCACAGTGCTCTCTGCTGCCACCTCTGTCCGTGTCAAGAACTGTCCAGAGTAGAGGCAAACCTTCCCCTGGAGCATACAGCAGCTAAGTACTGGAAGGATTTAGACTTTTATTTATTTATTTATTTTTTTCAATCGCCACCTCCCCCCCTCTCTGTAGTACCCTTTTTAATATATCACCCATCTGTATTTCTAAATTGGCCCTCTATCAGTGGTTCTCAACCTTTTCTGCCTGAGTGCCCCTTGACAGTCCATTCCCAAAAAATTGTACCCCCCATATTAAAGACATTTTGTAGTGATCACAGTATAATGCAGATTCTTTACTTTCCTCTATAACAGGCCCCTGTTCCTCTCCCTATCTCCCCAGTCCCCTGATTTACAGGCGACGTCTTTAACAGGAGTTGTTTTCTTTTCTTCACTATCTGGCCTAGACCGCCATGAAGATTTCTCCCATACAAGACGTCTCCACAGAACCAGACAAACAAACATTTTAGGCTCCTTTCTGCAGAATAATTCCCACTTATTTACAAACTCCCCATGTTTATTGTCACATACAGTAATTGTACCTGCATTGCATCCCCATAATGTTGTTGGCCCCCTTGTGACCCCCAAATATAGCTGAAGGCCCTCAAACTGTCTCCATATATAGTTGTAGGCCACCATACTGTCCCCATATATAGTTGTAGGCCCCCCGTACTGTCCCCATATATAGTTGTAGGCTCCCCGTACTGTCCCCATATATAGTTGTGGGCTCCCCGTACTGTCCCCATATATAGTTGTAGGCTCCCCGTACTGTCCCCATATATAGTTGTGGGCTCCCCGTACTGTCCCCATATATAGTTGTGGGCTCCCCGTACTGTCCCCATATAGAGTTGTGGGCCCCCCGTACTGTCCCCATATAGAGTTGTGGGCCCCCCGTACTGTCCCCATATAGAGTTGTGGGCCCCCCGTACTGTCCCCATATAGAGTTGTGGGCCCCCCGTACTGTCCCCATATAGAGTTGTGGGCCCCCCGTACTGTCCCCATATAGAGTTGTGGGCCCCCCGTACTGTCCCCATATAGAGTTGTGGGCTCCCCCGTACTGTCCCCATATAGAGTTGTGGGCTCCCCGTACTGTCCCCATATAGAGTTGTGGGCCCCCCGTACTGTCCCCATATAGAGTTGTGGGCCCCCCGTACTGTCCCCATATAGAGTTGTGGGCCCCCCGTACTGTCCCCATATAGAGTTGTGGGCCCCCCGTACTGTCCCCATATATAGTTGTGGGCCCCCCGTACTGTCCCCATATATAGTTGTGGGCCCCCCGTACTGTCCCCATATATAGTTGTGGGCCCCCCGTACTGTCCCCATATATAGTTGTGGGCCCCCCGTACTGTCCCCATATATAGTTGTGGGCCCCCCGTACTGTCCCCATATATAGTTGTGGGCCCCCCGTACTGTCCCCATATATAGTTGTGGGCCCCCCGTACTGTCCCCATATATAGTTGTGGGCCCCCCGTACTGTCCCCATATATAGTTGTGGGCCCCCCGTACTGTCCCCATATATAGTTGTGGGCCCCCCGTACTGTCCCCATATATAGTTGTGGGCCCCCCGTACTGTCCCCATATATAGTTGTGGGCCCCCCGTACTGTCCCCATATATAGCTGTGGGCCCCCCGTACTGTCCCCATATATAGCTGTGGGCTCCCCGTACTGTCCCCATATATAGCTGTGGGCTCCCCGTACTGTCCCCATATATAGCTGTGGGCTCCCCGTACTGTCCCCATATATAGCTGTAGACCCCCCGTACTGTCCCCATATATAGCTGTAGGCCCCCCGTACTGTCCCCATATATAGCTGTAGGCCCCCCGTACTGTCCCCATATATAGCTGTAGGCCCCCCGTACTGTCCCCATATATAGTTGTAGGCCCCCCGTACTGTCCCCATATATAGTTGTAGGCCCCCATACTGTCCCGCTTTGTTGCTCCTCTGGTCTGGGGACCTGTTATGGCTCATAGCAGTAGGTCCCCGGTCTGCAGGGGCAGTGGAGCCACAAATCTGATGGTAGTTACTGCCCACAGCAGCCCAGTGCCCGCACTTCCCCTTTGCTGTCCTCCTGCTCCGCTCCTCGGTGCAGTGACGTCAGCCGACCATTTCTTTCAAAGTGATCCAGACCAGTAACCAGTGGCTGTGGCTGCCATTACATTTTAATTTTTAGTATTCATTAAAAAAAATTTTTTTAATTTTTTTATAACCCCCTGGAGAACTGATACCGTATATACTCAAGTATAAGCCGACCTGAACATAAGCCGAGGCCTCTAATTTTACCCCAAAAACCTAGGAAGTGTTATTGACTCGACTATAAGCCTAGGGTGGGAAATACATCATCCAGACCCCCGTCATCATCATCACCACCACCACCTGTCAATCCCTTCATCAGTGGTCTTCAACCTGCGGACCTCCAGAAGTTGCAAAACTACAACTCTCAGCAGCATGCTGGGTGTTGTAGTTTTGAAACCTCTGGAGGTCCGCAGGTTGAAGACCACTGCGGCCGCCTTCATCATCCAGCCCCCCCCCCCCCCCTTTTTTGTTTTGTACTCCCCTCCCCTCGGCGGGAAGTTAGGGTGAGCTGGTCCGGGCCATCTATGCTGCAGGGACCGTCTGGTGGGGAGGGTTAGTCGTTGTGGGCTGCCCATTTTCACCGAGGGGGGGGCCTCTTCTCCACGCTTCGGGCCCGGCCCCCGAGTACTGACCTTGCCTTGACGACGACGCACAGGGACGTTCATGCGCAACATCCCTGTGCGTCGTTGTCAAGGCAACGTCACTAGTTCGGGCCCAAAGCGCAGAGAAGAGGGCCCCATCCCCCGGTGAAATATATGCTCTATATGGTGCACAGTGGGCAGGACACAGTCTCTAACTGCTTTAATATTGTCAGGACTTGAGACCATGTGACCATTTACCGCCATCCTCCTGTTGGCCGGATCTCATGGTCTTTTTTTCCCTCAGCCTATAAGAAGCACCTACACGAGCAGTATAAGAAGCAGGTGAAGGACGTCTGAGGTGCCGGCTCTCGCACTGTACAATGCTGCTGTAATATACGCTTAACTTAATACTAGTCGTCTGTCTGTACAAATAAAGTGATTTCACTGTTTTTTGCGTCACCTGTTTACATGTGTCCTGCTCCTAATGTCCCAAACTGTGAGTGTGTTAAAATAAAAATGTTTTTACATTTTAAAACAGCCTGTGCCCCCCTTTTATCCTGTGCCCGCCGCCCACTTGATTGTACATTATATTATTAGTGATATCATTTAAAGGAAATCTGTCACCTGCACTAACCTGTAGGTACAGACGGTGACACTGGTGAAAACGGTTACTTACCTTGTCTTGTCCCGTGGCGGGGATCTCCTGTAATCTCTTCCGTTAGTTTCGCTTGGGGCATGGGCGGAGCTTAGTGATGTCACCGCCGCTGTTCTCTCACAGCGAGACCCAGCAGAGAACAGCAGCGGCTTATGGCATGGGCGGAGCTTAGTGATGTCACCACTCCTGTTCTCTCACAGCGAGGCCCAGCAGCAGCTTGGGCCATGGGCGGAGCTTAGTAACATTACCGCTCCTGTTCTCACAGCGAGACCAAGCAGAGAACAGCAGCGGCTTGGGGCATGGGCGGAGCTTACTAATGTCACCGCCGCTGTTCTCTCACAGCGAGACCCAGCAGAGGCTTGGGCCATGGGCGGAGCTTAGTAACGTTACTGTTTTCTCACAGCGAGACACAAGAGGCTTGGGCGGAGCTTAGTGATGTCACTGCTCCTGTTCTCAGTGAGACCAAGCAGAACAGCAGCAGCTTGGGGCATGGGCGGAGCTTAGTGATGTCACCACTGTTGCTCCCTGCTGAGTCCTGCTGTGAAAGAACAGCAGTGGTGATGTCAGTAAGCTCAGCCCATCCCCCAAGCAGGGTGCCCAGAGCGAAGCTAACAGAAAAAATTACAGGAGATCCCCCGCCATGGAACAGGACAAGGTAAGTAGCGTTGTCACCTGCACTACCGGTCGTTACCAACAGGTTAGTGCAGGTTACAGATTTCCTTTAACCTACAGAGCGTACCTCTGCTCCCGGTCTATAACGCGGGGTCATGCTGGGACTATGGGCTAATTTCATGCAGCACGCTACGCTATTAACCCTTTAGATGTGCTATTCAAAGTTGATCGCCACATCTAAAGTAACACAAATAGACTCCCGGCGGCTCCGTGTGAAATAAAATGCGATTTGTGACGTCGGTAAATAAGCGCATCTGACACTGGCTTACGAAGGCGAGCAGCAGCCACAAGCCTGAAGTTTCCTTATGGAAGCGGATCCGCGTTCTGCCTCCGCCATTATTGTTTACGTGATCCGAGCCAGACAGGGAAGAGGATTTCCATTACCACTTAAGCAGAATATTGATCCATAGAGCAGCATTAGGAGCGCAGAGGCCTTCATTAGGACAGTAATGGTCTCTCCCCTGTGCAGAATCTCACTTAGCGTAATGTGTGGCCTGAGAACAGAACCTCTTGAGACGCGGTTAATGACGACCGCCAAAATGGAAGCGTCTGCGTCCTGAACACTGCAAATGGATTTAATAGGCCGAATCAGATTGGATTAATGCTTTATTAGTCAAAGCCGTGAACTGAACCCTATAGCTGCTCACTGTCAGGGGCTATGAGGGTGTTTTTCAACTAGGGTGCCTCCAGCTGTTGCAAAACCACAACTCCCAGTGTGCTGTCCGGGCATGCTAGGAGTTGTGGTTTTGCAATAGCTGGAGGCACAAAGATTGGGAAACACTGCAGGCATGCTGGAAATCCAGAGGGTGGCTAGGACCGCACTGCCCTCCACCATAGACAGCAATGCATTTCTCATCCACCCAAAAAAATAAACATGTGCCCCTGTGTACTGATAGGAGGTATTCTGTATGGAAAGCAGCACCTTTACGAGGTGCAGTGTCACATGACTAATATTTAATGCAGACATATCCCTAGGCCACCAGGGACACAGAACCATGCACCGCCCTAGGCCACCACAACTACAGACACTAACCCCTGCACCATCCTGGGCCACCAGGAATACAGACACTGACCCCTATTTCACCATAGATGTAGACATTAACCCTGCCTTAGGCCACTAGGAACACTTTAACCCATAGGCCGGGTTCACACTGAAAATCTTTGGCTCCGTCTGCGGAGCGGATTCCGCCAGGATAATCAAGTTCATTCTTTTGGTGGCAGAATTTCATGGGCGGAACGTCCGCCGCTGAAATTCCGTAATGTGCACCAGAATCCCGTTGCCATCAATGGGATTCTGCTGCACCAGAATATCAGACCGAAATTCCTGAGTAGGATTCCGGTCTGAAATTCTGTAGTGTGAATCAATCCTAAGGGGTGCGTTCACACGAGCGGATCCCCAGCGCGTGTTTCGGTGCGGATCCGCCGCTAAAGGACCGCTGTATGCTGCCTTTACAGGTGCCTGCTCAGAGCGGCAATACGCCACTACGAGCAGACACACTGCGATGTGTGAGTCGCCGCGCGCATGCTCAGTATACTCGCACATCGCGACTGCTCTCGGCCTAGCTCAGGAAGCAGCCGCCATGTGCGGCTCGTGATGCAATATGTATGTAGATTTAAAGGGGTACTCCGGTGAAAACATTTCTTTTAAATCAACTGGTGGCAGAAAGTCCAACAGATTTGTAAATTACTTCCATTAAAATTTTTTTAATCCTTCCAGTACTTATTAGCTGCTGAATGCTACAGAGGAGATTCCTTTCTTTTTGGAACACTGATGACATCACGAGCACAGTGCTCTCTGCTGACATCTCTGTCCATTTTAGCAACCGTGCATAGCAGATGTATGCTAAGGGCAGCATGGTGGCTCAGTGGTTAGCACTGCTGGGGACTTGGGTTCAAAGCCCACTAAGGACAACAATAAATAAAGCGTTATTATTATTATAATAACGTCAGCAGAGAGAACTGTGCTCGGGATGGCATCAGAGAGCATTCCAAAAAGAAAAGAATTTCCTCTGTAGTATTCAGCAGCTAATAAGTACAGGAAGGATTAAGATTTTTTTTTAATAGAAGTAATTTACAAATATGTTTAACTTTCTGCCACCAGTTGATTTAAAAGAAAGGTTACCCCTTTAAGACCCTATAACAGTGGTCTCCAACCTGCGGACCTCCAGATGTTGCAAAACTACAACTCCCAGCATGCCCGGACAGCCAACGGCTGTCCGGGCATGCTGGGAGTTGTAGTTTTGCAACATCTGGAGGTCCGCAGTTTGAAGACCACTTCCCAATAAACTGGACACTACAAAGGCTATTATATATGGCTGCTCTTCTATACTGGGATCATTGCCTATGGCTCTTATGTCTACAGAGAAGGATTCCACAACTCCCTGATTTTTATATTGTTTATTTTATGAGACTTTACGGTAATGGGGGAACATTTCCTGTCAACACAGACACAAAAATAATGTTTCCACGTACGGATGAGGGGATATGGATTGCAAGCCATGAATTGCTTCAGTGATTAAAGGGGTACTCCGCTCCTAGACATCTTATACCCTATGCAAAGGATAGGGGATAAGATGTCTGATCGCGGGGGGTCCCGCTGCTGGGAACCCCCGCAATGTCTCCTGCAGCACCCCCCATCATCTTGTGCGCAGAGCGAACTTCGCTCCATGCCTGATGACTGGGGATACAGGAGCCGGAGGATTGTGACATCACGGCCCCACCCTCTCGTGATGTCACGGCCCGCCTCCTCAAAGTAAGTCTATGGGAGGGGGCGTGACAGCTGCCCTTCCACCTCCCTTAGACTTACATTGAGGGAGCGGGGCGTGACGTCACGATCCTCCGGCCCCTTTGGATAGGGGATATGATGTCTAGGGGCAGAGTACCCCTTTACATTAAAGGGGTACTTCACTGCCCCAGCATTTGGAACTTTTTGTTTCGAACAATGGGTGCGGACTGCGGGGGGTTGTGACATCACGGCCACGCCCCTCGTGACATCACACCATGCTCCTCGTGATGCCATGGACACGCCCACTCAATGCAATTCTATGGGAGGGGGGTGTGTGGCCCTGTGGGGGTCGTGATGTCACGGCCATGCTCCTCGTGACGCCACGCCCATCAATGCAAGTCTATGGGAGGGGGCGTGGTGTGGCCCTGCGGGCTGCGAGCGTCGTGTCGTCAGGGCCATGCCCCTCGTGACATCACACCATGCTCCTCGTGATGCCATGGACACGCCCACTCAATGCAATTCTATGGGAGGGGGGGTGTGGCCCTGTGGGGGTCGTGATGTCACGGCCATGCTCCTCGTGAATGCAAGTCTATGGGAGGGGGCGTGGTGTGGCCCTGCGGGCTGCGAGCGTCGTGTCGTCGGGGCCATGCCCCTCGTGACATCACACCACACCCCCTCAATGAAATTCTATAGGAGGGGGCGTGGTGTTGTCCTGTAGGCTGTCGTGACGTCACGGCCATGCTCCTCGTGACACCACGCCCCCTCAATGCAAGTCTATGGGAGGGGGTGTGGCCCTGCAGGCTGTGAGGGTCGTGACATCACGGCCATGCCCCTCATGACATCACACCACGCCCCCTCAACGCAAGTCTATGCCGCCACGCCCCCTCCCATAGACTTGCATTGAGGGGGTGTGGCGTGATGTCACAACCCCCACAGCCCGCACCCGGCGTTTGGAACAAAATGTTCCAAACACTGGGGCAGTGGAGTACCCCTTTAAGGAAACAGACTGGTAATGTCTGTTTCTTCAATATGTACGGACCCTGAGGAAGACTCCATGCATGCGTTGTAATTACATTGTCCACTCAAAAAGTAAAAACCACGATCCCAGGCAGTGATTATATACTGGCGTGTACAGTTCTGTACGATTGTCCTCACAATATAGGACCATCTCTCCGTCGCGAATGTCCCGTTGGGTGGCCATGAACACTAGTATCTTCGGCACTGCTTAGAATGAGAAGGTATCGAAATTCTGCACCGCCCGGAGTCCTAACCAGTGAGGCGGGCCTCAAACATCTCCGTACGTGCGAGTAGACGTGCGGACCCCGAATCTGCTGATCTGATATCATTACACCTGAGAACGCAGGCGTCCATCGCGAAACCCGTCAGGCTTTCCTATGGTAGTCACACAACTGTGGGCGCGGGCTGGTTGAGAACCCAATTGTAGATTAGGAGACCATACATAGAGGCCGAGCCAGCGATTGCCTTTGAGCACAACACCCCCTGCTGGAGATATCTTCCCCCGCCAGTATTTCATTGTCTGAGCCCTCGTCCAGGTCGCAGGTGGAGCTCATCTCTGCCCAGGCCTCCTCGGTGGCCTCCACTGTCCATATTGGAATGCTGACTTTCATCTGCATGTCGTGAAGCATCCTCTCCACGTGTTCGATCTGACCCGCCAGGTCCGGGGAGCAGGGTCTCTCGGATCTTTGTTGGTTCTCCCGCACTCTGCTGCTGCTGGGTGATTTTATGTTGCGCGCGCGACATGCCACCTCCGACGTTTTACCTGTGACCCCGGTGTTGACCAGTCTCTTTCGTCGGCCGTGCAGAGAGAAGAGTTGGCACAGGTGGTGCGCTTTACACAGGTCCTGCTGGAAGAGCTCCAGGGTGGACAGGAACAGGACCCAGATCCGCTCCAGCTCCACTCGATCTTCTTGGGACACGTCCTGCTCCATCAGCTGCACCATCAATGTGTTCATCAGATCTGTGAGCGGAGAGAGACCAGGTTATATATATATAGCAGAACAAGTACTACAGGCAGGGATCAGGACTGCAGCAAACATCGCCGGCGTTAAGACTGCACAGACTTGCACGGTCACCATTGATGGCAATACTCCAGCTCTATCTGTATACTGCTGCTGCATTCTCTATTGGTTCAGGATATATAGTAGTTATACACCTCCCCTCCAGCTCTATCTCTATAGGATCAGGATATATAATAATTATATACCTCTCCACCAGCTCTATCTGTATACTGCTGCTATCTCTATGGGATCAGGGTATATAGTAGTTATACACCTCCCCTCCAATCTGTATACTGCTGCTATCTCTATGGGATCAGTATATATAGTAGTTATACACCTCCCCTCCAGCTCTATCTCTATGGGATCAGTATATATAGTAGTTATACACCTCCCCTCCAGCTCTATCTGTATACTGCTGCTATCTCTATGGGATCAGCTCAGTGCACAGCCTGGTTAGGGGCAGTGCAGTCTGTATACAGAGAGCTCCACAATATGACAGTAATAATCGCACTATGTTCGGATAGGACTGTATATGTAATTCCTGTAAAGTTCCTGGCATCTAAAAGGTCTTAAAAAGGATTTTGTTAAAACATCTTCTCCATATAAACCTGAACGATCTATTTAAATGTTTGTTTTATGATTCCGGAATCTGCAGCTGCCATTAATATTAACGCAGTGACGGATCCTGCCCGGCAGCCATCATTATGCCGTCATTTCTGGCCTAGATGGAAGGAAGTGAATCGTTATAATAGAGCAATAAGCAGAAAGTAACCCGTGTAAAGATGGAGAATCACTACATGCACGTTCCCTGGAGCCTTGTCTGCCCACGGCTCAATACGGCAGCGGAGGAGGAGGAGGAGTGACGTACGGGCCGATAGGGATCACAATTAGGGCCCTGATATGAGCAGAATACACAGAGATCTCAGCGTATACTCCCTGATCACAGACTGATGATATGAGAAGAATACACAGAGATCTCAGCGTACACTCCCTGATCACAGACTGATGATATGAGCAGGATACACAGAGATCTCAGCGTACACTCCCTGATCACAGACTGATGATATGAGCAGAATACACAGAGATCTCAGCGTATACTCCCTGATCACAGACTGATGATATGAGCAGCATACACAGAGATCTCAGCGTACACTCCCTGATCACAGACTGATGATATGAGCAGAATACACAGAGATCTCAGCGTATACTCCCTGATCACAGACTGATGATATGAGCAGAATACACAGAGATCTCAGCGTATACTCCCTGATCACAGACTGATGATATGAGCAGAATACACAGAGATCTCAGCGTATACTCCCTGATCACAGACTGATGATATGAGCAGAATACACAGAGATCTCAGCGTACACTCCCTGATCACAGACAGATGATATGAGCAGAATATACAGAGATCTCAGCGTATACTCCCTGATCACAGACTGATGATATGAGCAGAATACACAGAGATCTCAGCGTACACTCCCTGATCACAGACAGATGATATGAGCAGAATATACAGAGATCTCAGCGTATACTCCCTGATCACAGACTGATGATATGAGCAGAATACACAGAGATCTCAGCGTACACTCCCTGATCACAGACTGATGATATGAGCAGAATATACAGAGATCTCAGCGTACACTCCCTGACCACAGACCGATGATATGAGCAGAATACACAGAGATCTCAGCGTACACTCCCTGATCACAGACAGATGATATGAGCAGGATACACAGAGATCTCAGCGTACACTCCCTGATCACAGACAGATGATATGAGCAGAATATACAGAGATCTCAGCGTACACTCCCTGATCACAGACTGATGATATGAGCAGGATACACAGAGATCTCAGCGTATACTCCCTGATCACAGACTGATGATATGAGCAGAATACACAGAGATCTCAGCGTACACTCCCTGATCACAGACAGATGATATGAGCAGAATATACAGAGATCTCAGCGTACACTCCCTGATCACAGACAGATGATATGAGCAGGATATACAGAGATCTCAGCGTATACTCCCTGATCACAGACTGATGATATGAGCAGGATATACAGAGATCTCAGCATACACTCCCTGATCACAGACAGATGATATGAGCAGAATACACAGAGATCTCAGCGTACACTCCCTGGGGGACATGTATCAAAGATTTCACCCCTGTTTTTGTGTATTTTTTTGCGCAAAATTTTGCGCAAGCCCTTTTTTTTGCGCACGTTTTGGTAGAGCATGTCCTCCAGATGTGGCTGAATCGGGGTACCTTGGAGTGACATCCATAGTACACATGGATTTATTAACTGCGTACTTTTCCTTTACACCATAAATTTTGCCCCAAGAGCTGTTTTTTTTTTGCGCAAATATAAGCCATCTTGGACTTAACATAGCGAGATGCTCTAAATCATCGATTCTATTTTCCAAAGAGTGGATTGAGGAGATTACTATATTTACCCGCAATTTATGAAGCTCATTGCACTTGATTGATAAATTTAGCGCTTCTGCGCATAATTTAGAATTCGGGAAAAGGGGTAAACTGCTTCTACCATGCACAAATAATGATACATGTCCCCCCTTGACCACACTCCATGTTTATTCTCCAGCTTATATCATGTATACTAACCATCACTAGCCCTACAGCACCATCTGTTTCATTTCAGCACAGCTGTATCTATTTGTTTCCTTACTGCAACTGGGTCATGTGATCACCAGTCTGACCCACAGAAAAGCAGTGTTCAACATGTATGGGGAAGTGGCCAATCTTTGGTTAGCTATTTCCTCTGAACTAAAGGGATGTCATTATCACCTATCAGATCCCCTCCTGCTAACTCCTGGACCCCTCCTCACCCAGCTCTCTCTGTGTACTGCTGCTATCTCTATAGGATCAGGGTATATAGTAGTTATAAATCTCCCATCCAGCTCTATCTGTATGCTGCTGCTGCTGCTGCTGCTATCTATAGGATAAGTATTTATAGTAGCTATACACCTCCCCTCCAGCTCTATCTGTATACTGCTGCTGCTATCTCTATGGGATCAGTATTTATAGTAGCTATACACCTCACCTCCAGCTCTATCTGTATACTGCTGCTGCTGCTGGTGCTATCTCTATGGGATCAGTATTTATAGTAGCTATACACCTCACCTCCAGCTTTATCTGTATACTGCTTTTGATAGGAGATACATTGTTAAACGCTGGAGTACCCCTTTAAAAATGTACAACTTTCCTCGCCTCCTGACAGTCCACTTCTAACTCCATGCCCACATTATCACACCTATTTCCTCCTGCTAGAAGGGGGCCGGCTGTGTTGCTGGGGCATATACTAAATTTGTGTCTGTTGTATGCGGACAAAACTATCCCTGCATGCAGTGCTTAAAGGGGCACTCTGGTGAAAAACTTTAAACTTAAACAGATTTGTAAATTACTTCTATTAAAAAATCTTAATCCTTCCTGTACTTATTAGCTGCTGAATACTACAGCGGAAATTCTTTTCCATTTGAAACATAGAGCTCTCTGCTGACATCACGAGCACAGTGCTCTCTGCTGACATCTCTGTCCATTTTAGGAACTGTCCAGAGCAGCATATGTTTGCTATGGGGATTTCCTTTTACCCTGGACAGTTCCTAAAATGGACAGAGATGTCAGCAGAGAGCACTGTGTTTCAAACGGAAAATAATTTCCACTGTAGTATTCAGCAGCTAATAAGTACAGGAAGGATTAAGATTTTTTAATAGAAGTAATTTACAAATCTTTTAACTTTCTGGCACCAGTTGATTTAAAAAAAAAAAGTTTTTCACCGGAGTACCCCTTTAATGCCCGCACCATGTTGCCACAACACTGTGCGGCCAGTGCACACAAGAGCGGTTTGGGCCGTATACAACAGATACAACTTAGGATATGCCCCCCGCAACACAGCCGGACCCCTCCAAGCAGGAGGAAAGCTTTCTGGTTAGAAGTAGATCCTCGGACAAACCCTTTTAAAGAGGTACTGCGCTGTTCCGAACGCTGGAGCAGGCGCCGGGAGCTCATGACGTCATAGCCCCGCCCCCTCATGCCATCACACCCCGCCTCCTCAATGCAAGTCTATGGGAGGGGGCGTGACAGGATCCCTTAAAATAGGTACTCCAGCATTAAACAATCTACAAGATAGGGGATAAGTGTCTGATTGTGGTGGGTTCCAACCTACATACCCCTGCAACACAGCCGGCCCCCTTCTAGCAGGGGGAAAATCGGAAAGGTTGAGTCGGCACATAAGTTATAACCCTTTACATGCCGGGAAGACACTCACCGGTGCTCATCTCGAAGGCCTTCTTCCTGCTCTCCTCCAGCTCCTCCCGTAGGCGCGGACAGTCCGACGCTCCCCCGACGCACATCACCAGCTGCCGGTAGCAGGCCGTCACCTTATTCAACGAGCTGTGAACCTTCTTGCAGTCGGCGACCGCGCCGCGGCTGCCGCTCTCCGCCGAGTGCCCGCGTTTGCCGCGCAGGGTTAACGTTCGGCTGACGGGGTGCAGGTGAGGCGGTGCCGGGCTGGCACCTTCCTGGGCTGACATGCTTAATGTGTACCTTTCCTGACATAGGGGGCACCTGTCAAAAAATAATAAATAAATAAATAAAATAATAAATAATATTATTATTAAAAATAATAATTAATTGCAGGCTGACGCGTTTCGGCCTAAAGCCTTATTTATAGATTTAGATAATCTATGGCGGTGGTCTCCACATGGTGCAAAACCACAACTCCCAGCATGCCCGGACAGCCGTTGGCTGTCCGGGCATGCTGGGAGTTGTAGTTTTGCAACCTCTGGAGACCGCTGATCCATAGATGCCGAAACGCGTCAGCCTGCGCACATCTCACATTGATGGGTTTAGTATATTTACAGGGCAGCGACACAGACTCTGCTAATCTGCCCGCTGACCTCACCCTCACCTCCCGAGCGAACACAACTGTATAGTACTAGATGCCGCCCGCTGTAGGTTGGCACGGTGTCGCTTTAGAGGTTTTAATTGGGGATTACGCTACAATCCCTATAGTAGTAACATTGTCCCAGCAGGAACCATCTCCTCCTAGATGCCCCCTACAGCAGCCTGTGCCCACTGAATGCCCGTCACAATGCCCCCTCAGAGAACACATCTAACACTGGCCCATTCTACAATAAGGTTGTATTCACACCTGGCAACTAAATTAGGATAGCTTCTCGTGCTATTGTAAAACTACAACTCCCAGCATGCCCTGACTGCCTTCGGTAATGTTCCCCATCCTGTGTCTCTCTAGCTATGGTAAAACTACAACTCCCAGCATGCCTTCAGTAATGTTCCCCATCCAGAGCTTTCCAGTCCATTGCAAAACTACAACTCCCAGCATGCCCTGACTGCCTTCGGTAATGTTCCCCATCCTGTCTCTCTAGCTATGGTAAAACTACAACTCCCAGCATGCCTTCAGTAATGTTCCCCATCCAGAGCTTTCCAGTCCATTGCAAAACTACAACTCCCAGTATGCCCTGACAGCTGTTGCAATAGCCGGAAAGGCACAGGATGGGGGAACATTGACAAAGGTTGTGAGGAAATGCTGGGAGTTGTAGCTTTGCAACAACTGGTGACCTGTTCATCTCCAGCTGTTGCAAAACTACAACTCCCAGCATGCACTGACTGCGTTTGTCAATGCTCCCCATCCTGCACCTTTCCAGCTATAGAAAAACTACAACTCCCAGCATGCTCTGACAGCCTTCGAAAATGTTCCCCACCCTGTACCTCTCCGGCTATTGCAATACTACAACTCCCAGCATTCCCTGACAGCCTTCGTCAATGTTCCCCATCCTACACTTTTCAGTCCACTGCAAAACTACAACTCCCAGCATGCCCTGACAGCCTTCATCAATGTTCCCCATCCTGCACCTCTCCGGCTATTGCTAAACTACAACTCCCAGCATGCCCTGACAAGCCTTCGGTAATGTTCCCCATCCTGCACCTCTCCGGCTATTGCAAAACTACAACTCCCAGCATGCCCTGACAGCCTTCGTCAATGTTCCCCATCCTGCACCTCTCCGGCTATTGCAAAACTACAACTCCCAGCATGCCCTGACAGCCTTCGGTAATGTTCCCCATCCTGCACCTCTCCGGCTATTGCAAAACTACAACTCCCAGCATTCCCTGACAGCCTTCATCAATGTTCCCCATCCTACGCTTTTCATTCCACTGCAAAACTACAACTCCCAGCATGCCCTGACAGCCTTCATCAATGTTCCCCATCCTACGCTTTTCATTCCACTGCAAAACTACAACTCCCAGCATGCCCTGACAGCCTTCGTCAATGTTCCCCATCCTACGCTTTTCAGTCCATTGCAAAACTACAACTCCCAGCATGCCCTGACAGCCTTCGTCAATGTTCCCCATCCTATGCTTTTCAGTCCATTGCAAAACTACAACTCCCAGCATGCCCTGACAGCCTTCGTCAATGTTCCCCATCCTTCCCCTCTCCGGCTATTGCAAAACTACAACTCCCAGCATGCCCTGACAGCCTTCGTCAATGTTCCCCATCCTACGCTTTTCAGTCCATTGCAAAACTACAACTCCCAGCATTCCCTGACAGCCTTCATCAATGTTCCCCATCCTACGCTTTTCAGTTCATCGCAAAACTACAACTCCCAGCATGCCCTGACAGCCTTCGTCAATGTTCCCCATCCTACGCTTTTCAGTCCATTGCAAAACTACAACTCCCAGCATTCCCTGACAGCCTTCATCAATGTTCCCCATCCTACGCTTTTCAGTCCATTGCAAAACTACAACTCCCAGCATGCCCTGACAGCCTTCGTCAATGTTCCCCATCCTACGCTTTTCAGTTCATCGCAAAACTACAACTCCCAGCATGCCCTGACAGCCGAAGGCTGTCAGGGCATGCTGGGAGTTGTAGTTTTGCAACAACTGGTGACCTGCTCCTCAGCCAACATGCCCTGCCAGCCAATTGCAGATGCCACCAGACTACCCAGACCCTGTCCCCCCCCAGCACTCACCTGCCCCCCGGGTCCCTCACATCCCTCCCTGGGCCGCGGCTGCAGTGTGAGGCTCAGGCGGTGTAATAGGATAATGGCAGGAAGCAGCTGCTCCTCCGATTAAAGCCTCATGGAGCCGGATTCCCCGGGGATCTCGTCCGGCCCCTCAGTGTGGGAAATGCCCAGCACCGAGCACACGGGGCCCGCCTCCCGAGCTGCAGCGCGCCCGCCTATGGGAGGAGGTACCGCGGGCACACTCCTCCGTGCTGACACCACCGGCCCGACTACGACTCCCAACAGGTCAGGGGGTGCTGGGGGTTGTAGTCCTCCTCCTGCTGCTGAAGGTGGCAAAACACAACGTTATGGGCACCTGAACATTATACTCAGGGCATGCTGGGAGTTGTAGTTTTTATTACGCTGTTCTAGAGCAATGTTTTCTTAAGGCTGCGTTCACACCACGTTTTTGCTATACAGTTCCCGTATACGGTTTCAAGTTAAACAACCGTAGGTAACCGTATAGAAAACCGTATGCATTGACTTAACATTGTAAACCGTATGTCAAACGTATCATCAGGTTGTGTCCGTTTTGCGTCTACAGTTTTGTCAGTTTTTTCTCCCGTACCCAAAACCATAGTCTACCACATGTTTGGTGCAGGTGAAAAACAGTTTTAAACCGTATACGTTTTTTTAAAACATGGGAGTCAATGGGAACCGTACAGAACTGTATATGGGGGAGATTTATCAAAACCTGTGCAGAGTAAAAGTTGCCCTGTTGCCCATAGCAACCAATCAGATCGCTTCTTTCATTTTCAAAAGGGCCTGTGGAAAATGAAAGCAGCGATCTGATTGGTTGCTATGGGCAACTAGGCAACTCTTCCTTTGCTCTGGTTTTGATAAATCTGCGTACGGTTCCATCCGGTTTTTACCAGACGGTTTTTGACTTTGCACAGTTTTTTTTTCTTGAAATCTCAATCAAACAAGTGAAACTTTATTCAAAATGGAGTGAAAAGTTAAAAACGTATACTTTTTTTTCTTAAAAAACGGATGCAACCGGACATCATTTTTCAAATCGTATGCGGGTTAAAATTTGTACACACGTTTTAAAACAGTTTAGGCGGCATTCACACCACGTTTTTGCAATACTGTTCCCGTATCAGGTTTTTGATGAAAAACGGATTCCTCAAAACCTGACTAAACTGTATCAAAACGTGTATACAAATTTCAACTCGTATACAGTTAAAAACCGTATACGGTTTGAAAAATGATGTCCGGTTGCATCCGTTTTGTAAGAAAATACATATACGTTTTTAAGTTTTCACTCCATTTTGAATAAAGTTTCACTTGTTTGATTGAAATTCCAAGAAAAAAAACTGTGCAAAGTCAAAAACCGTTGGGACAGTACGCACATACAGTTCTGTACGGTTCCCATTGACTCCCATGTTTAAAAAAAAAAAAAAAACGTATACGGTTTAATACAGTTTTTCACCCGGACCAAAAACCGTGGTAAGGCTGCATTCACACCACGTTTTTGCAATACAGTTTTCTATGTGAAAACCGTACGGAACCGTATTGAAAACCGTACGCATTAACTCTCCATTGAAAACCATATGCCAAACGATGCATCAGGTTGTGCAGTTTTGTGTCTTGTACGGTTTTGTCAGTTTTTTTCCCCGTACCCAAAACTGTAGTCTACCACGGTTTTTGGTCCGGGTGAAAAACGGTATTAAACCGTATACATTTGGTCAATGGGAACCGTAGAGAACCGTATGTTTTCACCAGACGGTTTTTGACTTTGCAGTTTTTTTTCTTGGAATTTCATTCAATCAAACAAGTGAAACTTTATTCAAAATGGAGTGAAAAGTTAAAAACGTATACGTTTTTTTCATTAAAAAAAGGATGCAACCGGACATCATTTTTCAAACCTTTTTAACTGTATACGGGTTGAAATTTGTACACACGTTTTGATACAATTTATTCTGGGTTCACACTACGTTTTTCAACTACGGTTCCCGCATACGTTTTCTATCAAAAACCGTATGGTAAAAAAAACGGATGGAACAGTATGGGAAAAAGTAAACCGTATGCGTTTTTAAACAGTATACTGTTTTTAAAAGTGCATACAGTTCCATCCGTTTTTATAGAAAAAAAAAACATACGTTTTTGAAAATTTTGTGGAGGCGTCTTGGGTGGGGACTTTAGGATTCAAATGCGCATGTGCAAAGTAAAAACGTATAAGTTTTTCCCGTATGGAACCGTATACATGTGCGTTTCCCATTGACGTCCATGTTAAAAAAAAGTATGCGGTTGCAGTACGGTTTTGACTCCGGTTTAAAAACCGTACTGCAACCGCATACGTTTTTTTTTTAACATGGACGTCAATGGGAAACGCACATGTATACGGTTCCATTTGGGAAAAACGTATACGTTTTTACTTTGCACATGCGCATTTGAATCCTAAAGTCCCCACCCAAGACCCCTCCCATTAAAAATGGACTCAATTTTCAAAAACGTATGGGTTTTTTTTCTATAAAAACTGACGGAACTGTATGCACTTTTAAAAACAGTATACTGTTTAAAAACGCAGCCCTAAGGCTGCATTCACACCTCGATTTTTACATACGGGTGCCGGATCCGGCTGGGGAAAGGGAAAACGGGTGCTCCCGTACCACAGCCGGATCAGCCCGTCACTCCATTTACTTTTATGACCCGACCGGACTCAAACGGTGACTCCGGTTGGCTCAGTTTTGACCCGTATGCGGTTTCCTGACCGGACCTAAAACCGTAGTACACTACATTATACATTATACCCAGGGCATGCTGGGGGTTGTAGTTTTGCAACATCTGCAGGGTCACTGTTAAGAGACCACTGTACTATAACAAATCCTGTTGTAATACTACAACTCCCAGCATGCCCAATCTAGTTTTGCAATAGTTTAAAAGCCTCAGGTTGAAGAATTGTGCCAAAGAGCAGGTGTCGTGGCTCAGGGCATGCTGGGAGTTGTAGTTTCACGACAGCTGGGTGCCTCCAGCTGTTGCAAGACTACAACTCCCAGCATGCCCGGACAGCCAAAGGCTGTCCGGGCATGCTGGGAGTTGTAGTTTTGGGCATCAAATTACCTTACCAACCTCTATAGTCTTGATACACGTTTAGTGGAGGGAAAGGGGCGGGGATTACTGGGCACTTGCAGCATTGGGAAACGTCCTCTTGGCACTTAAAGTAAATTTGCATATTAAAAAAAAAAATCTGTTCGCTGATTGGTTCTTTTGTTTGGCTAACGAAATCATCATTATCGGCCCATTTTTATATTATCTGACTGATGAACATGTGACTAGTTTAAACTTTTGTCTAGCTTCTGTCTTCTCTGCTATCGCCCGCAACGTTTTGTCACGTCTGTCACTTGCAATACCAGTTGTCACCACATGTCGATGGCAAATGCTTTTCCATAGGAAGCAATGCAACAGTGCCCCCAACCTTAAAGGGGTACGCCGTTAGAAAAAATATATTTTTTAAATCAACTGGCGCCAAAAAGTTAAACAGATTTGTAAATTACTTCAATAAAAAAAATTAGCAGCTACTTTTTAGCAGCTGTATGCTACAGAGGAAATTCTTTTCTTTTTGAATTTCTTTTTTGTCTTGTCCACAGTGCTCTCTGCTGACACCTCTGTCCGTGTCAGGACCTGTTCAGAGCAGCATTGGTTTGCTATGGTGATTTTCTCCTGCTCCGGACAGTTCCTGATACGGGCAGCAGGTGTCAGCAGAGAGCACTGTGGACAAGACAAAAAAGAAATTCAAAAAGAAAAGAATTTCCTCTGTAGCATACAGCTGCTAAAAAGTACTGGAAGGATTAAGATTTTTTAATAGAAGTCATTTACAAATCTGTTTAACTTTCTGGCACCAGTTGAAAAAAAATGTGTTTTCCACCGGAGTACCCCTTTAACCCTCACTAAATCCATCAATGTATACAATTTCAAAAATGTTATAAAAGTTGAATGAGTGATCCTGCACCCAGATGCTTTAAAGCGTTACTATCATTTAACAAAAAAAATAAAAAATTTGACATGTCAATAGTTTAGATCGGATCGGGTCCCAGCTCTACAACTCCAGTTGTGATACTACAACTCCCAGCATTCCCCGGTGAAGTGGCAGTCACTTCGCCTGGCTACTAGTTGCAATGGCAGCAGGTAACCAGCACGGACATGCCCAAATTTTTTTTTTTTTTTTTACAAATGACAGTGATGCTTTAAGGCATGTTCTTTGGCTGTCCGGGCATGCTGGGAGTTGTAGTTTTGCTACAGTTGGAGATCTGTGTAGGATTGTTAAAAAAAACAACAACATTTTTGACATTTTTTTTTTTCAAGAAACAGTGTCACACATGTAGTATTACAGCTAATTTTCATGGAGCTGAGCTGCAATACCAAGTACAGCCTGTAGATGAGAGTGGCGCTGTTTTTTGGGGAAAAATTATTATTATCCTGTGGGAAGATGTTTCTCTATGGTGCTGGAGGACCTATTGGAGCTGCTTTCCGACCTTCAGCTGTTGCAAAACTACAACTAACCAGCATGAATGGCTGTCTGGGCATGCTGGGAGTTGTAGTTGTGCAACAGCTGGAGAGTCATAGGTTGGAGATCTCTTTGAGAGCTATTTAATAGATCATTAAAGGGGTATTCCAGGGGGGTAAAAATGCACATATATATATATATATATATATATATATATATATATATATATATATCTATCTCAACTGGCTCCAAAAAGTTAAACAGATTTGTAAATGACCTCTATAAAAAAAATCTTAATCCTTCCAATAATTATCAGCTGCTGAAGTTGAGTTGTTCTTTTCTGTCTGGCAACAGTGCTCTCTGCTGACATCTCTGCTTGTTTCGTGAACTGCACAGAGTAGAAGAGGTTTGCTATGGGGATTTGCTTCTACTCTGGACAGTTCCCGAGACAGGTGTCATCAGAGAGCACTTAGACAGAAAAGAAAAACTCAACTTCAGCAGCTCATAAGTACTGAAAAGTTAAAGATTTTTTAATAGAAGTCATTTACAAATCTTTAACTTTCTGGAGCCAGTTGATATATAAAAAAAAAAGTTTTTTTCCTGGATAACCCCTTTAACCTCTCAAGGCAGTGTTTCCTAACCAGCCCGCCTACAGCTGTTGCAAAACTACAATTCCCAGCATGCCCGGACAGCCGAAGGCTGTCCGGGCATGCTGGGAGTTGTAGTTTTGCAACAGCTTGAAGTGCCCTTGTTGGGAAACACTGCTTTAAGGAGTTGTGTAAGAAACAGCGGCACACTTGTTTTACAGCTTATTCTCTATAGAGCTGAGCTGCAATACCAATTACAGCCTGTAGACGAGAGTGGGGCTGTTTTTGGATTTAATAAAAAAAAAAATACTAATTTCTCCGCTGCCCAAATTCTATAGTGGAATTTCTGCTTGATCTGAATGTGAATTCTGCTGTTCAGTGCGCACTATGGAAGTTCCCATGGCGGAACTTCTGATGCGGAACTGGATTCTGCTGAAAGATTGAACTTGTTCAATCTACCATCGGAATCAGCCGAAATGGGACTTGCCGCCAACAGAGGAGGCTGCCGTAAGTGGAATCCTCTGAAGAATTTCTGTAGTGTGAACAGGGCCTTATTGTATGATTCTCTTTGTTGCCCATAGCAACCAATCCCAGCTCCGCTTTCCTTTTCCATATTGCTGTGGTAAAATAAAAGCTGAACGCTGGTTGCTATGGGCAACAATGAGAATCTTATAAGGAAACGGCTCGATAATCTCTTTGTTGCCCATAGCAACCAATCCCAGCTCCGCTTTCATTTTCCATGTTGCTGTGGTAAAATGAAAGCTGAACGCTGGTTGCTATGGGCAACAATGAGAATCTTATAAGGAAACGGCTCAGTAATTTCTTTGTTGCCCATAGCAACCAATCCCTGCTCCGCTTTCCTTTTCCATATTGCTGCGGTAAAATAAAAGCTGAATTCTGGTTGCTATGGGCAACAATGAGAATCTTATAAGGAAACGGCTCGATAATCTCTTTGTTGCCCATAGCAACCAATCCCAGCTCCGCTTTCATTTTCCATATTGCTGTAGTAAAATGAAAGCTGAACGCTGGTGTCTATGGGCAACAATGAGAATCTTATAATAAAACGGCTCGATAATCTTTGTTGCCCATAGCAACCAATCCCAGCTCCACTTTCATTTTCCATGTTGCTGTGGTAAAATGAAAGCTGAACGCTGGTTGCTATGGGCAACAATGAGAATCTTATAATGAAACGGCTTGATAATCTCTTTGTTGCCCATAGCAACCAATCCCAGCTCCGCTTTCATTT
The DNA here is from genome assembly GCF_029499605.1 of Hyla sarda. Classification (NCBI taxonomy): domain Eukaryota; kingdom Metazoa; phylum Chordata; class Amphibia; order Anura; family Hylidae; genus Hyla; species Hyla sarda. The sequence goes on along the minus strand of NC_079201.1, from coordinate 13,587,534 downwards.
TCCATATTGCTGTGGTAAAATGAAAGCTGAACGCTGGTTGCTATGGGCAACAATGAGAATCTTATCATGAAACGACTCGATAATCTCTTTGTTGCCCATAGCAACCAATCCCAGCTCCGCTTTCCTTTTTCATATTGCTGCAGTAAAATAAAAGCTGAACTCTGGTTGCTATGGGCAACAATGAGAATCTTATAATGAAACGGCTCGATAATCTTTGTTGCCCATAGCAACCAATCCCAGCTCCGCTTTCCTTTTTCATATTGCTGCGGTAAAATAGAAGCTGAATTCTGGTTGCTATGGGCAACAATGAGAATCTTATAATGAAACGGCTCGATAATCTTTGTTGCCCATAGCAACCAATCCCAGCTCCGCTTTCCTTTTTCATATTGCTGCGGTAAAATAGAAGCTGAATTCTGGTTGCTATGGGCAACAATGAGAATCTTATAAGGAAACGGCTCGATAATCTCTTTGTTGCCCATAGCAACCAATCCCAGCTCCGCTTAAATTTTTCATATTGCTGTGCTAAAATGAAAGCTGAACGCTGGTTGCTATGGGCAACAAAGAGAATCCTATAATGAAACGTTTCGATAAATCCCCGTCATAGTTAATCGATGTTTCTGTCCCCCGTGGCCCCGGACCCTCGGGGCCCTTTGGCCATTTTCGTGATGTATTTTGGTGGTGAGATCTCCGGCTTATTCCAGTCTACATGTCTGGGCCTGCACATTATAAATGGGTGTCCCCGCACGTTACAAATGGCGATCCTTAGGGGCTTTTCCTCCTTTTCCATGAAGCCTTTAGCCCCCGCTTTCTCTTTTTCCATTGAAGCGTACATGTCAGCTTCGGAAAAAGATGCATCTTGTGGGAGACGGCTCTGCAACGCACCAGCCGGGTAGAGACCTGCTGTTTCTCGTACCGCCGTTACCTGGCAACCAGGCAGCTATTAACCCCTTCCTCAGTTTAATAACTGCGCCGATATAACCCAAGCTACCGGGGGTAAAGAAAAACTATGTTTCCATCATTCATGTCGTACGCCGTCCAAGCGTGAACAGAATAAATAGGAATCGGAAGGTGTAAAAGACATTAGAATTACCAGTCTAGACGTTTTTTCTATGCGATGCGCGTTTGGCGGCCGGCTGAAAAAAATATTTCCAGTCTGGATGTGACTGGCGGCGGCGAATATGACAATCATCGTCCTGCTGTAGTATCCTGTGGATAGTAGATAAGTGTCTGATAAGTTTAAGTCCCCGGAATACCCCTTTAATGTGCCAAGTTCCCTTTAAGACTACAATGTAGGGTTGCAGATCACTGTGAGAGAGCATATAAATAGACCATTAACCCCTCAAGGCAGTGTTTCCCAACCAGTGCGCCTCCAGCTGTTGCCAAACTACAACTCCCAGCATGCTGGGAGTTGTAGTTTGGCATCGGCAGGAGGTGCTCTGGTTGGGAAACACAGCTTTAAAGGGGTACTCCGGTGGAAAACTTTTTTTTTAAATGAACTGGTGACAGAAAGTTAAACAGATTTGTAAATTACTTCTAGTAAACAAATCTTAATCCTTCCAGTACTTATTAGCTGCTGAATACTACAGAGGAAATGATTTTCTTTTTGGAACACAGAGCTCTCTGCTGACATCATGACCACAGTGCTCTCTGCTGACCTCTGCTGTCCATTTTAGGAACTCACCAGAGCAGCATATGTTTGCTATGGGGATTTTCTCCTACCTTGGACAGTTCTTAAAATGGCCCTTCCCGGGACACCCCCGCCCCCACCCCCGCGATCTAAAAGTTTTTTTTACCTGAAGACCACAAGACTTCACCTTAAAGGGGTTAAGAAAGTATACTCTATGTGGTCTGAATATTGATTTGTAAACATTAAAGGGGTACTCCGGTGGAAAACTTTTTTTTTTCTTTTAAATCTACCGGTGCCAGAAAGTTAAACAGATTTGTAAATTACTTCTATTAAACAAATCTTAATCCTTCCAGTACTTATTAGCTGCTGACTACTACAGAGGAAATTCTTTTCTTTTTGGAACAAAGAGCTGCTCTCTGCTGACATCACTAGCACAGTGCTCTCTGCTGACATCATGACCACAGTGCTCTCTGCTGACACCTCTGTCCATTTTTAAGAAATGTCAAGAGTAGGAGAAAATCCCCATAGCAAACATATGCCGCTCTGGACAGTTCCTAAAATGGACAGAGATGTCAGCAGAGAGCACTGGGCTCGTAATGTCAGCAGAGAGCACTGTGTTCAAAAAAGAAAATAATTTCCTCTGTAGTATTCAGCAGCTAATAAGTACTGGGAGGATTAATATTTTTTATTAGAAGTAATTTACAAATCTGTTTAACTTTCTGGCACCAGTTGATTTAAAAAATAAATAAAAATAAAAATAATAAAGTTTTCCACCGGAGTACCCCTTCAAGATAAAGATGTATGTGACAGGGAAATGGTGTATATGACAGAGAGATGGTGATGTTGGCTGTAGGGGCTGGTTAGAGGTGATGACATCACTCAGGGGGCGGGGCTGTAGCTCAGAGACAAGATCCAGCCAGGCCTCCTGAGACAGCAGAGGATGATGTTTTGTCTCAGGAGAGAGGGAGGAGCTGGACAAGCTGCTGAGACAACACCACACTAACAATGAGAGGACTGTATAACTTCCTGTCAGGAAGGATGGAGGAGCCGGGGAGCCGCTGAGACAATACCACACTCACAATGAAAGGACTACACAACTTCCTGTCAGGAGATAGGGTGGCGATAGGGAGCTGAAGACAACACCAGGCACACAATTAAAGGGCTACACAACTTCCTGTCAGGGGTAAATCCTGCAAAAACATGCTGAAGCTAGAAAAATTTTGATAATACTATATTAGTAGGTTATATGTCTTGGAGTGATAGTCCTATTTATATTCATACCGGAATACCCCTTTAACCAATACTGAGAAGACTTTGCCAAAGGCTTGGCACCAGTATTTTGGTGTTAAAAAAAAAGCATGCCATATTTGTACTAAAAATGGTGTAAATCACATAGATTTTTTTTTTCTGTCTTTAGAAATGTCCAAGATGCGTCTGAAATAGAAATGGCGGTCGTATGAAATCGCTGCAGATAAAGGTAATCATTTCCCTGACTCCGAACACTTTTGTTTTAATCTATAACGTTAAAGGGGTACTCCGGTGGAAAACATTTTTTTCTAGGTCTTCATAAGTCAACTGGTGCCAGAAAGTTAACAGATTTGTAAATGACTTACAATCTATTTAAAAAAATCTTTACCCTTCCAGTACTTTTTAGAAGCTGTATGCCACCGAGGAAATTCTGTGCTTTTTGAATTTCTTTTTTGTCTTGTCTGCTGACACCTGCTGCCCGTATCAAGAATTGTCCAGAGCAGGAGAAAATCCCCATAGCAAACCTATGCTGCTCTGGACAGTTCCTGATACGGACAGAGGTGTCAGCAGAGAGCACTGTGGACAAGACAAAAAAGAAATTAAAAAAGGAAAATAATTTCTTCTGTAGCATACAGCTGCTAAAAAGTACAGGAAGGGTAAAGATGTTTTAAAAGAAGTAAGAGAGCACTGTGGACAAGACAAAAAAGAAATTCAAAAACAAAGAATTTCATCTGTAGCATACAGCTGCTAAAAAGTACTGGAAGGGTAAAGATTTTTTAATAGAAGTCATTTACAAATCTGTTTAACCTTCTGGCACCAGTTCATAAAAAAAAAAAAAGTTTTCCACCGGAGTACCCCTTTAACCCCTTGTTCCTAGGATTTGGGATGGCAAGCACATTTTACGAAAGCAATCTGTTATTTTACGAGAGGAAAAAAAAAAGGAGAATTTTAATGCAGGATTTTTGTTTCCTGGGACCTCCAGGGTCCTGACCTTTGCCCTGCCCCCCCCCCCCATGGTAGCGTATAATGTGGGCCTACCTATCATATTCTCGCTGGCGGCCATATATCAGTTACAGCTGAGGAGATGAGGACTTTTCTTAGTTCAGGGATGTTTGCGTTCCTTCTTCTTGTTCTTCTCCAATCCCTCCCTCTGTTCTCAAACCCTGTTTCTCTCCCCACATGGAATGCATCTATTTTGGGAAGACACTACACGTCCCCCTCCTCCGTCCCTATGGGCTGACTCTCCATAATTATAAACAGGCTGAGGAGGGACATGTAGGCCTGCGGGCTCAGAATAGTTCACATTCCTCTGAGAAAGGATCTCCAAACATTGCACCTGCCTCCAACTATCCCACTGGTACATGTACTGTTCCCCTACAGCCGGGGGGCGCTCTACTACTATATATAATGTGCCGCTTTGTATGCTTTTTACCACTTTTAGCCAAAATACAAACACGTACCCAAAAAAGTTCCAAAAAAATAGAGATCTAAGGATATGGACATGCATGGCAGAAAAGCTGCAGATGGAAAATTCACTGTATTTCTGCGTTTTATCCAAAGCCGCACTTCCGCACCAAATCACGTGGATTTGGGGGCAGATTTGTTGCGGATTTGTCTCTGCGGACTTTGTCTCTGCTGCTACAGATTTCATACTAATAAATTAAAACAAATAAATAGTTAAAGGGGTTATCCAGGAAAAAAAACTTTTATTTATATATATATATATATATATATATATATATGTGTGTGTATATATATATATATATATAAATCCGCAGCAGATCCCATTGACTTCAATGACTTTGAAATGAAATCTAAAGCTGAGCTTAAAGGGGTTATCCAGGAAAAAACTTTTTTATATATATATATATATATATATATATATATATATATATCAACTGGCTCCAGAAAGTTAAACAGATATGTAGATTACTTCTATTACAAAATCTTAATCCTTTCAGTACTTATGAGCTTCTGAAGTTGAGTTGTTCTTTTCTGTCTAAGTGCTCTCTGATGACACGTGTCTCGGGAACCGCCCAGTTTAGAAGCAAATCCCCATAGCAAACCTCTTCAAAACTGGGCGGCGGTTCCCGAGACAGGTGTCATCAGAGAGCACTTAGACAGAAAAGAACAACTCAACTTCAGAAGCTCATAAGTACTGAAAGGATTAAGAATTTTTAATAGAAGTAATTTACAAATCTGTTTAACTTTCTGGAGCCAGTTGAGATATACATTTTTTTTCCCCTGGAATACCCCTTTAACAATAAGAGAGGTACTCTTTAATGTTTTAATGGGAGCACTCTTTAATTGATTTCTATGACTGAACGTCGTCACCTAGTGGGCGGATGTATAGCGAGTTTCCCGCTACTTATTCCAATCGCAACCCCTTTAAAGGGTTACTCTGCTCCCCAGCCTCCGGAACATTGCGTTCCGAACACTGTGTGCGGGCTATCGTGTTCACACCCGCCCCCTCGTGACGTCAGCCCCGTCATGTGACGTCACGTCCCGCCCCCTCAATGCAAGTCTATGGGAAGGGGGCGCGACGGCCGTCGCGCCCCCTTCCCATAGACTTGCATTGAGGGGGCGGGACGTGACGTCACATGACGGGGCTGACGTCACGAGGGGGCTGGCGTAGCGGAGTAACCCTTCAAGAAATACAGAGGAATCACATAACTCTACCATAATGGCACTTTATATTTATGATTCCATTTTCGCAACTACGTTCCAACCCAAAATGGCTTCCTCCACCAGGCGTCATGTATTTGGGTGGGAAGCATATTCTTGGCATCCACCAAACCCGGGATAGTATGTCAGACTACCATATGATTGAGCCAAGGCTAATGACCTACTTAATCGATTCATTTTTATTTTTTTGGACAATTAGGCCAAAAATCAAAAAAACCAGGAGATAGGGGATAAATAAGCACCCCATCTTCCTGTTCTCTGTGGTTAAAGGGTACTCCAGAGGGAAGAAAATGTTTTAACTGGCAAATCAACTGGTGCCAAAAAGTTATACAGATTTGTAAATGACTTCTACAAAAAAATCTAAATCCTTCCTGTACTTATCAGATGCTGTATACTACAGAGGAAGATGTGTAGTTCTTTCCAGTCTGACCACAGTGCTCTCTGCTGACACCTTTGTCCATGTCAGGAACTGTCCAGAGTAGGAGAAAATCTCCATAGCAAACCTCTTCTGCTCTGGACAGTTCCTGACACGGACAGAGGGGTCAGCAGAGAGCACTGTGGTCAGACTGGAAAGACTACACAACTTCCCCTGGAGCATACAGCAGCTGATAAGTACTGGAAGGATTAAGATTTTTAAACAGAAGTAATTTAGAAATCTGTAGACCAGTTAATTTAGGGGTATGGGTGGATGAAGGGGAGGGGTGTGGGGGATGAAGGGGAGGGGTATGGGTGGATGAAGGGGAGGGGTGTGGGTGGATGAAGGGGAGGGGTATGGGTGGAGGAAGGGGAGGGGTATGGGTGGAGGAAGGGGAGGGTTGTGGGTGGATGAAGGGGAGGGGTATGGGCGGAGGAAGGGGAGGGTTGTGGGTGGATGAAGGGGAGGGGTATGGGTGGATGAAGGGGAGGGGTATGGGTGGATGATGGGGAGGGGTATGGGTGGATGAAGGGGAGGGGTATGGGTGGATGAAGGGGAGGAGTATGGGTGGATGAAGGGGAGGGGTATGGGGGGATGAAGGGGAGGGGTATGGGGGGATGAAGGGGAGGGGTATGGGGGATGAAGGGGAGGGGTATGGGTGGATGAAGGGGAGGGGTATGGGTGGATGAAGGGGAGGGGTATGGGGGATGAAGGGGAGGGGTATGGGTGGATGAAGGGGAGGGGTATGGGTGGAGGAAGGGGAGGGTTGTGGGTGGATGAAGGGGAGGGGTATGGGCGGAGGAAGGGGAGGGTTGTGGGTGGATGAAGGGGAGGGGTATGGGTGGATGAAGGGGAGGGGTATGGGTGGATGATGGGGAGGGGTATGGGTGGATGAAGGGGAGGGGTATGGGTGGATGAAGGGGAGGAGTATGGGTGGATGAAGGGGAGGGGTATGGGGGGATGAAGGGGAGGGGTATGGGGGGATGAAGGGGAGGGGTATGGGGGATGAAGGGGAGGGGTATGGGTGGATGAAGGGGAGGGGTATGGGTGGATGAAGGGGAGGGGTATGGGGGATGAAGGGGAGGGGTATGGGTGGATGAAGGGGAGGGGTATGGGTGGATGAAGGGGAGGGGTATGGGTGGATGAAGGGGAGGGGTATGGATGGATGAAGGGGAGGGGTATGGGTGGAGGAAGGGGAGGGGTATGGGGGATGAAGGGGAGGGGTATGGGGGATGAAGGGGAGGGGTATGGATGGATGAAGGGAAGGGATATGGGTGGATGATGGGGAGGGGTATGGGTGGAAAAGGGAAGGGGTATAAGTGGATAAAGGGAAGGGGTATGGGTGGATGAAGGGGAGGGGTATGGGTGGAAAAGAGAAGGGGTATAAGTGGATAAATGGAAGGGGTATGGGTGGATGAAGGGGAGGGGTATGGGTGGATGAAGGGGAGGGGTATGGGTGGATGAAGGGGAGGGGTATGGGTGGAAAAGAGAAGGGGTATAAGTGGATAAATGGAAGGGGTATGGGTGAATGAAGGGGAGGGGTATGGGTGGATGAAGGGAAGGGGTATGGGTGAATGAAGGGGAGGGGTATGGGTGGATGAAGGGGAGGGGTATGGGTGGATAAAGGGAAGGGGTATGGGAGGATGAAGGGGAGGGGTATGGGTGGATGAAGGGGAGGGGTATGGGTGGATAAAGGGAAGGGGTATGGGAGGATGAAGGGGAGGGGTATGGGTGGATGAAGGGGAGGGGTATGGGGGGATGAAGGGGAGGGGTATGGGTGGATGAAGGGGAGGGGTATGGGGGGATGAAGGGGAGGGGTATGGGGGGATGAAGGGGAGGGGTATGGGGGGATGAAGGGGAGGGGTATGGGGGGATGAAGGGGAGGGGTATGGGGGATGAAGGGGAGGGGTATGGGTGGATGAAGGGGAGGGGTATGGGGGATGAAGGGAAGGGGTATGGGTGAATGAAGGGGAGGGGTATGGGGGATGAAGGGGAGGGGTATGGGTGGATAAAGGGAAGGGGTATGGGTGAATGAAGGGGAGGGGTATGGGTGGATGAAGGGGAGGGGTATGGGTGGATGAAGGGGAGGGGTATGGGTGGATAAAGGAAGGGGTATGGGAGGATGAAGGGGAGGGGTATGGGTGGATGAAGGGGAGGGGTATGGGTGGATAAAGGGAAGGGGTAAGGGAGGATGAAGGGGAGGGGTATGGGTGGATGAAGGGGAGGGGTATGGGGGGATGAAGGGGAGGGGTATGGGTGGATGAAGGGGAGGGGTATGGGGGGATGAAGGGGAGGGGTATGGGGGGATGAAGGGGAGGGGTATGGGGGATGAAGGGGAGGGGTATGGGTGGATGAAGGGGAGGGGTATGGGGGATGAAGGGAAGGGGTATGGGTGAATGAAGGGGAGGGGTATGGGGGATGAAGGGGAGGGGTATGGGTGGATAAAGGGGAGGGGTATGGGTGGATAAAGGGAAGGGGTATGGGTGAATGAAGGGGAGGGGTATGGGGGATGAAGGGGAGGGGTATGGGTGGATAAAGGGAAGGGGTATGGGTGAATGAAGGGGAGGGGTATGGGGGATGAAGGGGAGGGGTATGGGTGGATGAAGGGGAGGGGTATGGGGGATGAAGGGAAGGGGTATGGGTGAATGAAGGGGAGGGGTATGGGGGATGAAGGGGAGGGGTATGGGTGGATAAAGGGAAGGGGTATGGGTGGATGAAGGGGAGGGGTAAGGGTGGATGAAGGGGAGGGGTATGGGTGGATAAAGGAAGGGGTATGGGAGGATGAAGGGGAGGGGTATGGGTGGATGAAGGGGAGGGGTATGGGTGGATAAAGGGAAGGGGTAAGGGAGGATGAAGGGGAGGGGTATGGGTGGATGAAGGGGAGGGGTATGGGGGGATGAAGGGGAGGGGTATGGGTGGATGAAGGGGAGGGGTATGGGGGGATGAAGGGGAGGGGTATGGGGGGATGAAGGGGAGGGGTATGGGGGGATGAAGGGGAGGGGTATGGGGGGATGAAGGGGAGGGGTATGGGGGGATGAAGGGGAGGGGTATGGGGGGATGAAGGGGAGGGGTATGGGGGGATGAAGGGGAGGGGTATGGGGGATGAAGGGGAGGGGTATGGGTGGATGAAGGGGAGGGGTATGGGGGATGAAGGGAAGGGGTATGGGTGAATGAAGGGGAGGGGTATGGGGGATGAAGGGGAGGGGTATGGGTGGATAAAGGGAAGGGGTATGGGTGAATGAAGGGGAGGGGTATGGGTGGATGAAGGGGAGGGGTATGGGTGGATGAAGGGGAGGGGTATGGGTGGATAAAGGGAAGGGGTATGGGAGGATGAAGGGGAGGGGTATGGGTGGATGAAGGGGAGGGGTATGGGTGGATAAAGGGAAGGGGTAAGGGAGGATGAAGGGGAGGGGTATGGGTGGATGAAGGGGAGGGGTATGGGGGGATGAAGGGGAGGGGTATGGGTGGATGAAGGGGAGGGGTATGGGGGGATGAAGGGGAGGGGTATGGGGGGATGAAGGGGAGGGGTATGGGGGATGAAGGGGAGGGGTATGGGTGGATGAAGGGGAGGGGTATGGGGGATGAAGGGAAGGGGTATGGGTGAATGAAGGGGAGGGGTATGGGGGATGAAGGGGAGGGGTATGGGTGGATAAAGGGGAGGGGTATGGGTGGATAAAGGGAAGGGGTATGGGTGAATGAAGGGGAGGGGTATGGGGGATGAAGGGGAGGGGTATGGGTGGATAAAGGGAAGGGGTATGGGTGAATGAAGGGGAGGGGTATGGGGGATGAAGGGGAGGGGTATGGGTGGATGAAGGGGAGGGGTATGGGGGGATGAAGGGGAGGGGTATGGGTGAATGAAGGGGAGGGGTATGGGGGATGAAGGGGAGGGGTATGGGTGGATAAAGGGAAGGGGTATGGGTGGATGAAGGGGAGGGGTAAGGGTGGATGAAGGGGAGGGGTATGGGTGGATAAAGGGAAGGGGTATGGGAGGATGAAGGGGAGGGGTATGGGTGGATGAAGGGGAGGGGTATGGGTGGATAAAGGGAAGGGGTAAGGGAGGATGAAGGGGAGGGGTATGGGTGGATGAAGGGGAGGGGTATGGGGGGATGAAGGGGAGGGGTATGGGTGGATGAAGGGGAGGGGTATGGGGGGATGAAGGGGAGGGGTATGGGGGGATGAAGGGGAGGGGTATGGGGGATGAAGGGGAGGGGTATGGGTGGATGAAGGGGAGGGGTATGGGGGATGAAGGGAAGGGGTATGGGTGAATGAAGGGGAGGGGTATGGGGGATGAAGGGGAGGGGTATGGGTGGATAAAGGGGAGGGGTATGGGTGGATAAAGGGAAGGGGTATGGGTGAATGAAGGGGAGGGGTATGGGGGATGAAGGGGAGGGGTATGGGTGGATAAAGGGAAGGGGTATGGGTGAATGAAGGGGAGGGGTATGGGGGATGAAGGGGAGGGGTATGGGTGGATGAAGGGGAGGGGTATGGGGGATGAAGGGAAGGGGTATGGGTGAATGAAGGGGAGGGGTATGGGGGATGAAGGGGAGGGGTATGGGTGGATAAAGGGAAGGGGTATGGGTGAATGAAGGGGAGGGGTATGGGTGGATGAAGGGGAGGGGTATGGGTGGATGAAGGGGAGGGGTATGGGTGGATAAAGGGAAGGGGTATGGGAGGATGAAGGGGAGGGGTATGGGTGGATGAAGGGGAGGGGTATGGGTGGATAAAGGGAAGGGGTAAGGGAGGATGAAGGGGAGGGGTATGGGTGGATGAAGGGGAGGGGTATGGGGGGATGAAGGGGAGGGGTATGGGTGGATGAAGGGGAGGGGTATGGGGGGATGAAGGGGAGGGGTATGGGGGGATGAAGGGGAGGGGTATGGGGGATGAAGGGGAGGGGTATGGGTGGATGAAGGGGAGGGGTATGGGGGATGAAGGGGAGGGGTATGGGGGATGAAGGGGAGGGGTATGGGTGGATGAAGGGGAGGGGTATGGGGGGATGAAGGGGAGGGGTATGGGGGGATGAAGGGGAGGGGTATGGGGGATGAAGGGGAGGGGTATGGGTGGATGAAGGGGAGGGGTATGGGGGATGAAGGGGAGGGGTATGGGGGGATGAAGGGGAGGGGTATGGGGGGATGAAGGGGAGGGGTATGGGGGATGAAGGGGAGGGGTATGGGTGGATGAAGGGGAGGGGTATGGGGGATGAAGGGGAGGGGTATGGGGGATGAAGGGGAGGGGTATGGGTGGATAAAGGGAAGGTGTATGGGTGGATGAAGGGGAAGGTCTGTTTTGAAGCCCTCCACTTCCACAGTTCTTACAGTAAAGACATCTCGTCCCCTCTGGAGATTAAACCTTAGGGGTGCAGCCATCCCCTTGTGCTTTGGCGTCTTCCATAGTATGTAAACCTTTGACCTGAACTCTGTATAGCCATCCATAAGTGGGCCTCTGGCCTCCCACCCATTTGTAACTATCATCAGCTGATCACTTTGTTTGGCATTACCGGATTGCATCCGAGAAACCCATCATTCTCCAACCTCTAAGCGATTTGTGGTGAAACCTCAGCAACGCTAACACCGTCTTCCCAAAGCCATTAGTCTGCCTCCTCGGCATCTTATCCAAGAATCGCTGTAATGCGGCCAGCCCCTCCGGGCATCACAAATCACCGCTCCATTACTACTCACTGCAGATTTTTTTCCGTAACATATTTTTTCGGAGGTAAGACGTCAAGGTTTCTTCACATCCCAAGATGTTGCTGAGATGTTCCAATTGGCGGGCTTGACTGTTGTATTGCTGGAGGCGCATCTGCTTGATGATTATCCGATGGAACATTCAGTGTGTGTGTTTTGGGAAAGTGAACCGTTCTAAGCGAGGACAATGCATCCGGGAGGAACTGGGATCCGAAATGTAATTTACCAGCAGAGACGTAATTGTTGTGCTATTAACCACTTGGCGACCAGTAGAGGACTTTGTATATCTGTGCGGTCGCTGAGGTGTAACTCGAAGCTCCTGGGCCCCCCGGTGAAAAATCTGTAACAGATCCCCCCATGTGCCATTTAGAGTACATCCCCTATAGCCTAGGTCTCCAAACTGTAGACCTCTAGATGTTGCAAAACTACAACTCCTAGCATGCCCGGACAGCCAACGGCTGTCCGGGCATGCTAGGAGTTGTAGTTTTGCACCATCTAGAGGTCTACAGTTTGGAGACCATCTAGAGGTATGTTAGGAGTTGTAGTTTTGCACCATCTCGAGGTCTACAGTTTGGAGACCATTTATAGGCATGCTGGGAGTTGTAGTTTTGCACCATCTAGAAGTCAACAGTTTGGAGACCATTTATAGGTATGCTAGGAGTTGTAGTTTTGCACCATCTAGAGGGCTACTGTTAGGGGACCATTTATAGGCATGATAGGAGTTGTAGTTTTGCACCATCTAGAGGTCTACAGTTTAGAGACCATTTAGAGGCATGCTGGAAGTTGTAGTTTTGCACCATCCAGAGGTCTACAGTTTGGGGCCATTTAGAGGCATGATAGGAGTTGTAGTTTTGCACCATCTAGAGGTCTACAGTTTGGAGGCCATTGATAGGCATGCTAGGAGTTGTAGTTTTGAACCATCTAGAGGTCTACAGTTTGGACACAATTTAGAGGCATGCTGGGAGTTGTAGTTTTGCACCATCTAGAGGTCTACAGTTTGGGGACCATTTAGAGGCATGCTAGGAGTTGTAGTTGTGCACCATCTAGAGGTCTACATCTAGAGGTCTACAGTTTGGGGACCATTTAGAGGCATGCTAGGAGTTGTAGTTGTGCACCATCTAGAGGTCTACATCTAGAGGTCTACAGTTTGGGGACCATTTAGAGGCATGCTAGGAGTTGTAGTTGTGCACCATCTAGAGGTCTACATCTAGAGGTCTACAGTTTGGAGACCATTTAGAGGCATAATAGGAGTTGTAGTTTTGCACCATCTTGAAGTCTACAGTTTGGAGGCCATTTAGAGGCATGATAGGAGTTGTAGTTGTGCACCATCTAGAGGTCTACATCTAGAGGTCTACAGTTTGGGGACCATTTAGAGGCATGCTAGGAGTTGTAGTTGTGCACCATCTAGAGGTCTACATCTAGAAGTCTACAGTTTGGACACAATTTAGAGGCATGCTGGGAGTTGTAGTTTTGCACCATCTAGAGGTCTACAGTTTGGGGACCATTTAGAGGCATGCTAGGAGTTGTAGTTGTGCACCATCTAGAGGTCTACATCTAGAAGTCTACAGTTTGGACACAATTTAGAGGCATGCTGGGAGTTGTAGTTTTGCACCATCTAGAGGTCTACAGTTTGGAGACCATTTAGAGGCATGATAGGAGTTGTAGTTTTGCACCATCTTGAAGTCTACAGTTTGGAGACCACTGGCCTATGTATTCTCCAAAGTGTGGACCTCAAGATGGTGCATGTGTTGTAGGCACATAGTCTCCTGTCTCCTATTCCTGTCCTGCTGGTCTACCGGCCCATGACCACTCCTTTTCTCTATTGGCATACTGACCACCCAATTGGTGACATATGGACAACACGTGTTGACTGTGTCTATACCAAGAAAATCTCTTGCAAATCTTGGGACATTACAATAGGTGTAGACTGGTCTTTTCATACTCTAGAAATTGTAATTGGCAACTGTAACATTGTCCGCTCTTGAGGTCCTTGTTTAAAGGGGTACTCCGCTGGAAAACTTTTTTTTTTTTTTAAATCAACTGATGCCAGAAACGTAAACAGATTTGTAAATCTTAATCCTTCCAGTACTTATCAGCTGCTGTATGCTCCAGAGGACAGTCTTTTCTTTTTGAATTTCCTTTTTGTCTGACCACAGTGCTCTCTGCTGACACCTCTGTCCATCTCAGGAACTGTCCAGAGCAGGGAGAGGTTTTCTCTGGGGATTTGCTCCTACTCTGGGCAGTTTCCAAAACGGACAGAGGTGTCAGCAGAGAGCACTGTGGTCAGACGGGAAAGAACTACACACCTTCCTCTGTTGTGTAGTTCAGAGAGCACTTAGACAGAAAAGAACAACTCAACTTCAGCAGCTGACAAGTACTGGAAGGATTAAGATTTTTTTTTTTTAATAGAAGTCATTTACAAATCTGTTTAACTTTCTGGCACCGGTTGATTTAAATATAAAAAAAAATTCCACCGGAGTACCACTTTAAAAGTCCATTTAGCTGAGAGGCTGGAATTAAACACGGATCGGGGCTTTCATTTATAAATTCTATATATTGCAGATTATTCCTACAAGCTACGAGTGCTGGATTCTATCTCCAGGGAGTTTTACGGTAAGATTAGCATTAGCTTCAAAGGAGTTTCTTCAGGGGATATAACCAAGGGATGGAGTTCTTTATCATACATCAGTGGTCTTCAACCTGCGCACCTCCAGATGTTGCGAAACTACAACTCCCAGCATGCCCGGACAGCCGTTGGCTGTCCGGGCATGCTGGGAGTTGTGGTTTTGCAACATCTGGAGGCACCCTGGTTGGAGACCACTGTCATACATAACTATGTTAATAGTGTAGAGGAATATAATCGGGACTCTCTTGAGGGAAGGACACCTGTCTGACCTTTCATGCGCCACCAACTATAAGAACGAGCTGCATTTAGCTCTGACGATGGCCGACAGTCATTTTGCGGCACAAGAATGTTAATCACAATGACATCTGCCTTGTCGGCCATAATGATATGCGGATTGTGTCCCCTGCGTCCCCCATTAAGTAAATATGATACATATTTACTAGACACTGTTTATAGCTACTGCTTCATTTGAGCTTTAAAGGGGTACTCCGGTGGAAAACTTGTTTTTTTTTTAAATCAACTGGTGCCAGAAAGTTAAACAGATTTGTAAATTACTTCCATTAAAAAATCTTAATCCTTCCAGTACTTATCAGCTGCTGAATACTACAGAGGAAATGGCTTTCTTTTTGGAACACAGAGCTCTCTGCTGACATCACGAGCACAGTGCTCTCTGCTGACATCTCTGTCCATTTTAAGAACCGTCCAGAGTAGGAGGGAAATCCCCATAGAAAACATAAGCTGCTCTGGACAGTTCCTAAAATGGACAGAGGTGTCAGCAGAGAGCACTGTGGTCATGATGTCAGCAGAGAGCTCTGTTGGAAGCTGGAAGCCTGAGGTTGCTGGAGAGGTAGAACTGTTTCCTGGGAGTGGACCCCCGCAATCTTGTATTTGTCACCCACCTGTTTGAGCTACACGCCGCGGTGCCTGCTCACGAACAGCCGGGTGGTGACCACAGGGCCGGAGTATTGTGTGACGTCACCCCCCCCGCCCCCGCTATGCAAGTCCATGGGAGGGGGCGTGACGGCCGTCACGCCCCCTCCCATAGACTTGCATAGCGGGGGTTGACATCACACGGGGGCGGAGTCGTGACGTCGCGATACTCCGGCCCTCTAGTCGCCACCCGGCTGTTTGTGAGCAGGCACCGCGGCGTGTAGCTCAAATAGGTGGGTGGCGAATAATAGATTGCGGGGGTCCCCAGCGGCACGACCCCCGCGGTGAGACATTTTATCCCCTATCCTTTGGATAGGGGATAAGATGTCTCAGGGCCAGAGTACCCCTTTTATAGCACATAAAACTGTTGAAGCTTTTATATTGAAGAAAAATTCTCTCCATTAATAGTCAGCATGTGTAAGGGTTGTCAGTCATCTGTGTGAACTTGAGTAAATTCCAAGCAAATTAACCTTAAAGGGGTACTCCGGTGGAATTTTTTTAAATAAATCAACTGGTGCCAGAAAGTTAAACAGATTTGTAAATTATTTATTTAAAAAAAAATCTTAATCCTTCCAGTACTTATCAGCTGCTGTATACTACAGAGGTTGAGTTGAGTTGTTCTTTTTTGCCTGACCACAGTGCTCTCTGCTGACACCTCTGTCCGTGTCAGGAACTGTCCAGAGCAGGAGAGGTTTGCTATGGGGTTATTCTCCTGCTCTGGACAGTTCCTGACACGGACAGAGGTGTCAGCAGAGAGCACTGTGGTCAGACAAAAAAGAACAACTCAACTCAACCTCTGTAGTATACAGCAGCTGATAAGTACTGGAAGGATTAAGATTTTTTTAATAGAAGTTATTTAAAAATCTGTTTAACTTTCTGAAGCCAATTTGAAATATGTTTATATATATATATATATATATATATATATATATATATATATATATATATTTGAGAACAATATGTTCTTAGCGCTAAAACGTCTAGTGTTACAATTCAGACTGAGAAGTTGAGAAACATGAATGGGTTTGAAGAGAAAGCAAGGGAATTTATAAGGCCTGCTCGGAAACACAATGATGTGTAACCAGGCTATAATGGATTCTAGGATTAGAATAAAATTGCCTGCTCGGTTTGTAGACACAGCGCCCCATTTGTTCATGGGCTGTGTCTGGTATTGCAGGTCATCCCCATTCATGAAGCATGTAGGATGCCGGTGCACGGCCACTTGTCGATACAATAGTCTTTTTTTAACTTGAAAACAACCTGCACAGCTATTCCCACCAATACAATCCCATGTTAAGATCAATGTTGGGGTACACACATAGACCCCCCGATACATTCTGACTTCTAAATCATAGGGTATTCACTAGATAGCAGCACTATGAGAGTCCAGTGTGGACACAAGATGACTCTCTGGGATATATACAGTAATGAATATGTTATAAAGGAAAGATTGGCCCCTTACGCATGAACCTGCCAGGGTCCCCACCCTGTACAGTAAGGGTCTATTCTCACGGCAGAATTTCCGCTTGGGGAATTCCGTCTCAAATTAAAGCCCATAGACTTCTATAGGATTCCGCACTCCCATTCCCACTTCTGAATTTCCGCTTGCAGAATTCCGCCTCAAATTAAAGCCCATTGACTTCTATGGGATTCCGCACTCCCATTCCTACTTCTGAATTTACGCTTGGGGAATTCCACCTCAAATTAAAGCCCATAGACTTCTATGGGATTCCGCACTCCCATTCCCACTTCTGAATTTCCGCTTGGGGAATTCTGCCTTAAATTAAAGCCCATAGACTTCTATGGGATTCCGCACTCCCATTCGCACTTCTGAATTTCCCCTTGGGGAATTCCGCCTCAAATTAAAGCCCTTAGACTTCTATGGGATTCCGCACTCCCATTCCCACTTCTGAATTTCCGCTTGGGGAATTCTGCCTCAAATTAAAGCCCATAGACTTCTATGGGATTCCGCACTCCCATTCCCACTTCTGAATTTCCGCTTGGGGAATTCTGCCTTAAATTAAAGCCCATAGACTTCTATGGGATTCCGCACTCCCATTCCCACTTCTGAATTTCCGCAAGCGGAAATTCAGAAGTGTGAATGGGCGTTCGGAATCCCATAGAAGTCTATGGGCTTTAATTTGAGGCGGAATTTTGCAAGCGGAAATTCTGCCGTGCGAATTGACCCTATGTTGTAAGCAGATGTACTGTCTTTACTGCATATAATTTGTAGGAGTCCTATGAGCACTGGATCATTGGAATAGAAGGGGTAATGTGAACCTGCACCACAAAGGGCTGTTCTTTTCTCATTCTGGGGGCATATGAACCATTTTGGGAATGTACCCCCTTACTGATAGGACTCGTTTTTCACCTCCACCGATTCCCCTTTTTAATGAATATAGCTCGTGCTTCTTGGTTTTCCCTTCCATTCATTAGAAGATTACGGTCTGCTCTCCCTGACTCCATGACATCGCCTTCTACCCCCGTTGTTGTATATACATTGGGTCTTCCTCTCCCCTACACTGGCAGCCACTGATCTGACCTTTCCTGCTGTTTCGACACATGGGAGTAAGCATTAACAGCAGTGAACCAGGCACCATCGTAGCAGCAGCTGCGGGAGATCAGGCAGCTTAGTATGTTGTTTTTTTACTTTAAAATACCATAATTCCATTATAATTTTTTTTTTTATTGCCAGAATACCCTTTGAAATGACTTTCAATAAACCTATGACCAACTTCTGAAAAGTTGGATAAGACGGCTCATCTCTGCTGCGCTACCCACACCTGTGCACGGACTAAGGGTCCTGCTTGACCCGAAACGTGTTGGTTTTACCTGTGCTGTCCAAGTACCTTCAATAAAGTTTCCTGTTTGCACTCCACCGCGCTGGTCATCTCTTTGGTTTCTATGACCAACTTCTATCCAACAAAAAGTTTTAATGTATATTTAATTTCCGTTCATGTGTGGTGACATTCGGTAGGTTTCCCCGGTCGCCTATACCCCCTCATCTAGTTTAGTCAGCATCTTTATGAAAAAGTCTTAAAATGTAGAAAAAAAATCTCATCATTATATTCAAAGTTTTTTTATATGCAATGTGAAAGGTTGAATATTTACGTAACGCCAAGACTATAAGGCATATATGAACCGAAATCTGATGTTCTTATCTCAAGTTCCTCCAGCTGTCAATGTTAAATTATAGTTCCATTAATGTTCTTATGCAGAAGCCAGAAAACTTAGGAGATGGTGGTCAACCGGTGGTCAACCAGGTCATCTGTGCTCTTCTGGTTATGCTAGATAAAGGAATTATACTAAAGTAAGATTAAATATATTATAATTTTTTGTTAAATTTTTTTTAAGACTAAGCTCCTTTTCTGCTCCTGTGCTAAAAACTCAGAATATGCTTCCAAGCTACTAATCTACTTCCATCAGAGAGAGGCTATATAAGCCACTAAAATGACTAAACTGGGAATTCAATATTGTGTTATATGTGAACTGGACATTTTTCTGAGGCATAGAATGGACATTTTATCCCTCAAAATAAGGTTCAAAAACTACTTGTGAACATAGTCCATGATGCTAAACAATGATTTCCAGAAACTGGCACGCTCATTGACTTCCAAGGGAGGCTTACCAGAAACTGGCACACTTACTAACTTCCCTCCCTGTCAAGGGAGGCATCTCAAGTTAAAGGGGTATTCCAGGATTTTTTTTTATTTGACTATGCTACAGGGGTTGTGAAGTTAGTGTAGTTCATAATATAGTGTCTGTACCTGTGTGTGACGGTTTTCTCACAATTCTTCTGTGATTTTCACCCCAATATTTATTTTTAACAGCATACAAAATGACTGTTGTCTCGGATTTTTCCCCAGCTTGCAATGCGTCCGAGACCTGACATCACTAGTCAGCTGATGACAGGGAGCCTGTCTGCTTCAATGGGTGGAGCGATCGCTTGGTGGGAGAGAGATCAATCTGCAACTAATGCAACAGCTGTAGGCACCCTGATTGAAAATCACAGGTCTTTTGAATGGATGCAGCTCATTTATGTTTCAATAGGTGGGGTGGCTGATGTGTGGGAGGGGGGAAAATGGAATTGTGGGATTTGTAGTGAAAAAAAAAAAAGTCAAACAGGAAATACCAGTTCACAAAAAGCTAGCCACAGTATTATGGTAATCTCACAACATAGCCATTTAGCCCCAAGACAAGTGCAGATCCTTCCTAAGCATGTCCATTACTGTCTGCCAGGTACGTACTAAAATCACCTTATGGTGGAGAACCCCTTAAACTAGAATTTGGAACTATGCTTGAAAAAGGCTTTTTAAGCCAAAACGTTGCATGTATTTATAAGTGCAATAAACTTCTAGCCATTGTTACAGCGGACCTCGTGATCAGTGCTCTGTCTACTTTGGATGCACTAGAATTTGGAATAAGTGGTTGCAGTCACCTGTGACTGAGCACCTTCCTAGATTCTATCATATAAGTCCCCTAGATCTTCTTCTCTTTTTCTGGCTTTTCAGTATCTCTTCTATTTGACCGACTCCAAGGTCAGACTGGGACTTAAACTAAGGCCCATGTGTTCCGTGGTGAATGTCAAATACAGTGACGCCCCGACCTACGATGGCCCCGACATATGATCATTTCAGCATACGATGGTCTCTCAGAGACAGCATCAACATACGATGCTTTTGTATGTCGGGGGCCATTGCATAAACGGCTATCCGACAGCGCAGACTGCTTCAGCTGCCGCTGGATAGCCATTTACGGTGCCCCGTGTGGTCCGCTGACGATCGCTTACCTGTTCTCGGGGCTCCGGCGCGTCCTCTTCAGGATCCCCTGCATCGTCGGCGCTCTCCATCGTCGTCATCATGTCGCTGTGCACGCCGTCCCGTCATCCAATAGGAGCGGTGTGCGTAGCAACGTGATGGCGGCAACGGAGAGCGAGGATGCTGAGGAAGCAGAGGCCTTGCCGGAGCGTCGGGAACACCTCGTGGACGCGGCGACAGCGATGGAGGGCGACTTCCAGGGCAGCGGTGACGAGCGGTGACAGTCCGGAGCGGCGGGGACACGTGAGTATAACCTCCAATACCAGTGTCCTATACTTTACATTGCACGAATCCCTCAACATACGATGGTTTCAACAAACGATGGTTCATTTGGAACGGATTACCATCGTATGTTGAGGGACCACTGTATGCTGTGAGCATGTGGATTATGGCTGTACATTACATTACACACTGCACCCTGTCATGTGTAGACAAAAAGACAGTGACTCTATGTGGAATTAGAATCCCCGTCCATTAGAATTTTGGGAGTTCAGGCCATATTTGTACTAGAGACCTTCATGGTCAACGAACTGTCCAGCACATCCTGCTGCCGCATACCTGCTTCCCTACATAGGAGTCTCTTTTATAGATTGGGGTGTACGCATGTAAAGGCAAAATGACTGCATAAAATAAACTCCCATAAACCTCCACCAGACCGCCCCTACACAACCCATCATCAACACATATAAAACACCTTCTTACCCCTTCCAACCCAAAGCCTCCAACTCAGTTTTGTCATATGAACCTGGAAAAGTATTACGAATTAAAACACGGAGGTACTACAAATTTTGGCCAACCTACTAATGAATATTTACATTCAGTAGATTCCTCGGCAAGTTCTTTGAATTCACATCCTGTATT
The DNA here is from genome assembly GCF_029499605.1 of Hyla sarda. Taxonomy (NCBI): domain Eukaryota; kingdom Metazoa; phylum Chordata; class Amphibia; order Anura; family Hylidae; genus Hyla; species Hyla sarda. The sequence goes on along the minus strand of NC_079201.1, from coordinate 13,566,644 downwards.
GAGTTATGGTTAAAATAAAAACATACAAACAAATAGCATTTCAGGGGTCAGAGAAGACTGACACGTTTCTAGCACAAAGTGCCCTTAATCATATACTATGATTTGGAGCACTTTGTGTTAGAAACGCATAAGTCTTTTCTGACCCCTGAAATGATATTTGTTTTTGGTTTTTTTAACAGTCACTTAATAAAAGGTGTGAATTTTAGGGAACTTGCCAAGGAATCTACTGCTTTTTTTCTATGGACTATTCATTTGATCCAGCGCCCCTCCAGTGTTCCTAGACACCATCATGAAGTAATTTAGAGGTTGGGTGAGCAGACTGTTTGTTTAATGAATATTTACATTGGTGCAAAAAATAAAAACATACAAACAAATAGCATTTCAGGGGTCAGAGAAGACTGACACGTTTCTAGCACAAAGTGCCCTTAATCATATCCTATGATTTGGAGCACTTTGTGCTAGAAACGCATAAGTCTTTTTAGACCCCTGAGATGATATTTGTTTTTTTATTTTAACAGTCACTTAATAAAAGGTGTGAATTTTAGGGAACTTGACAAGGAATCTACTGCTTTTTTTCTATGGACTATTCATTTGAGCCAGCGCCCCTCCAGTGTTCCTAGACACCATCATGAAGTAATTTAGAGGTTGGGTGAGCAGACTGTTGTTTAATGAATATTTACATTGGGGCAAAACAAGTTCCAGCATAACCTTGTAATAAATACCCATTGGGGTATTTACAGCTAGTCTGTGGTCACCAGGGCAGGCTGTACAGAAGGGCAGTCTCCAGGATTCTTCAGCAGCTTGGCATCACTTCTTCTAGGTAGGCACCACACGCTCATCCTTTGTGGCTTCAAAGTGCAATGAGACGAGATGGTAAGGGATAGCTACAGGAGCCGGCCAGGAACAGGAGAGGAGATGGCAGGGGCTGGGTGACAATGCAGAAGAATGAGGAGGAACAATTCCAGACAGGTGGCAACTCTCCCAAAGGCCCACGGCCAACACTGACCCATCATTGTGAATTTGCCTGCATGCATTTGTAACCTCTTTGTGACTATACCAGACCAAACCTTCTTGCAGGATACCCCTGTTACTTGGTCTATATACTCCTCTATTATAGTAAATTGATCTTCAGTATCACACACAGAGACGCAATAATGTTATCTTTATTATGGCATTTGTATGAAGTTGTGGTTTTTCACTCAAGATCTGTACAATGTTGCTTTGTATACTGGACATGTTGAGAACCATATACTGTAAACTGCATGTATGATTGCTCTTTTACATAAATAAAGTTTGTTTCCTTTTTAAAAAAAAATACTCCGGAGGAATGTCCACTTGTTTATTGTACACCTTCCATCATCTTGAGGAACTCTGCAAAGAGATAAAGACATGTGTACATAAAGGGAATATGTGGGAATGTTCTATGCTAGGTATGGCGTGACTTGATATGGTCATCATGGCGTGCCGGAGGATTCTGCCTATCATAGCAAGGGTACTATGAACTTACCATCAAAGTCAATCTTGCCATCATTATTTTTGTCCCCATCCTTCATCAGCTCTTCGATCTCTTCATCTGTGACACTCTCACCAGAGGAACGGAGGATCTCTGCCAGCTCCTCACCATCAATGTATCCATCAGCGTTCCTGAGAGGAAATATGAGAACCCATCAGCTTGGAGGCCGGGAGACATGGAGGCCCATCTATATGTGTCTATTTATAGGCCTTATGAATTGGGTAACGAAAGAAGATACTCACTTGTCAAAGATGCGGAAACATTCAGCCAACTCCTCTTCAGATTTTCCTTGAGCATCCTCTTTCATCTGGCGCACCATCATGACCAAGAACTCTTCGAAGTCGATGGTACCGCTGCCTGTAAGATGCCATAGTTATAAGTATATTACAGGGAATACATCTCCTATCTTGTTATCTAGACCATCATTTATCATATAAAGAATATGGCCAACAAATTCCAACCATAACTTACAGACTATAAGATTAATGTCTCCTAAAAAAAAAAGAGTGGCCAAACAATAATGCAGAAGAACTTCAACAACATTTCTGTTTAAACTCACCATCTTCATCTACTTCCTCAATGATGGCATCCAACTCTTCTTTGGTTGGGGTCTGTCCGAGCATCCTCATGACAGTACCCAACTCCTTGGTGCTGATGTCACCGCCGCCATCTGTGTCAAACATGTCAAAGGCGGCCTTGAACTCTGTTGAAGGAAAAGAAAGTCAACATGAAGATCTGAGCTTCTCCGGTGGTGGCAACACATACATGATATATCTTCTCCAACATTCACGTGTCCTCCACTTGGAGGTCATTCTTTCAACTTTTAGACTACATTCCTCTTTTCGGATAACTTATTCTCTGGTCTGGTCAAAATAGATTAGCCCTGTTCCCCCACCCCCTCTAACTTCAGGCATGTGGACGTCTCCTTTTTATTGACCACCACCTGTCTTTACCGCTCTTCTAACTCATCTTAGTTCCTATTCTATATATCATTTGGGAGCTACATTCTATCACATGTAAAGAACAAGATATCTTTTGGCCATATTGTCTTTTGAGCAACATTCCAAAAATGTTTATTCCTTCCACTTCTTACCCCTCCTGATTATTATTTTATACCATTTTAGGATTACATGTAAGTAACCTTATTGCCAAATTCACACATGCAGTTTTTGGTGGTAAGTTTTTTTTTTTTTATTCCAAACAATGGAATAGATCTAAAAAGAAGAAAAGTCTAAAGAAAGAACTTATACTTTTCTAATTTCGATCTATTTAAAAAATATATATACACTAATATTAAATTATATACACTAATACACTAATACACTAAATATATACACTAATATTAAATTATATACACTAATACACTAAATATATACACTAATATTAAATTGTGAAACCAGTTAAATAATATACGAATTAAACATGAAATGAATTACATATTTATATTTTATATACATATTTATATTTTATAAACCTAAAAAATATATATATTTTAATTGCATTAAAAATTTTGTTTAGAAATATAAAGAAATTGCATTTTTTAAGAAAAATATACCGTAAAATAAAGTAAAGTATAAAATAACGACTTCTTTATTTTTATATCTTTTTAAAAATAAAATACCAATAAATTGTGATTTACACATTTTATTTAGAAACCTAAATCATTGTTTTTTTTGTGAAATTTTTGCATTACATATTGAATTGAATTTCTTTAAATTGTGCATTACAAATTTTGTTTAGTAACCTAAATAAATTTAATTTTTTATTTTATTTTTGTTAAATTGGGCATTATGTATTTTGTTTAGAAGTTGTGTTTCTGATATTTTGAACAAGTCATGAAGACTTTTCCAATGCTCTAGATGTCAAATTAGGCCTAAAAATAAGTATTCTGGCCCCCATATATGGTCTCTGAACAGGTTTTAACATCCATGTATAGCTCTTTAAGAATCATGCACCTATACCCCGTACAATATCACATACTTTTAGGTATGAACATTAAGGAACATATGCAAACACACGTAGTAAAACCAAAGTAGACATTCTTACCGGCGATCATTTCCTCGCTGAGGAAGGACCTCGCATCTTGCTGCTGGTCTGTAGGCTGCAAACCAAACAAATGCATGATATGAGTGCTGGTGACCACACATAAGGTCTGCCCAAATATTATTCATCCATCCATTAACTGTGTAAGAAGAATAAGCTAGAGAAGAAGGTGCTACCATTCTACTCCACACATAGTGGTGGAGTAGGGCCTATTGGTGAAGGTATCTTGTCATATTCCTTATGTTAATCCAAACATTTAAAAAAAAAAAAAAAAAAGCAATCCAGGCATTTTATGCATCCTCCGATATTGGCAGCTTTAGCCCAAAATTTCCTCTGCCAGATCTGATGTGAAAGTACAAAAATCCCACCCATGCCCCAAAAACAAAAAAAAACCAAGGCAGCAAAAAGTAAAGTAATACAAGAATTAAAAATGATAAGGCAGAGAAAAAAGGTTTTTGAGCCAAGATGGTGACCCAAGTAGAATGCAGACTGACCTGCGACATGGTGCCTAGGGACACAGGGCTCTGTCACAGCACTATGTCCACAGATGACTGAACCCCAAGAGGTGGCTGCCGGTGCCCAGAAGATATGAGCTGGTATAATTAGCAGACTCTTGGAGACTCCTTATAGGGAGAGCAGTTCAGACTGGGATTGTATTACCTTCTCACATATGGACCCCCTAAGACTGGCAGAGAAGGAGATGGTGAAAGCTGCCAAACGACTAAATATATACTCTGCAGACGGAGCAAGATTCTCTGAAAAACACATTTAGAATTCAGCTCAAACATCTTGAAAGGCCCAGAATTGCTTCGATTTCTCCATTATCTGTATTGATACTTTGCCCTCTGTCCTGATCGGTGTAAACCTATATGCCAGGTTCTTGGCTGTAACTCAACGCAATAAAAACCAATAGATACACAACGTGCATGTTAATCAGTAGTGGTTACTGTCAACTAAAAGAATTATTGATGTCTGTGGCCAGCTTATATTGGCTTGTTTAGATTCCTAAGTACACTTAAGTGGGCAATAGACCACTGGAAGATTTTTGAGTCGACACTTAAGAAGGACAATTCCTTCCCCATGACATTCAAGACAATTACCCCACCACCACCATGACATTTATGTTTAGCTCAGTTTACAGGGTTGAAAGAGAGAGAGAGATCATCGTGATCCAATGCCGGTCATCTTTATGAGCAGAACCCTATGAAAAGGGCCCACATTTGTGATGAGATGGTGGCCAAAATAAAGGATAATTCCACCCCCACCCCCCATGACATTCAAGACAATTACCCCCTATGACATTAATGTTCAGCTTAGTTAAATCTAAAGTAGTTGAGAGAGAGAGAGCAGGGTGAGCCAATGCCACCCATCTTTATGAGCAGAACCCTTCGAAAAGGGGCAATAATTATGATGAGATCGTGGCCAAAGTAAAGAAAAATCCCCCCCCCCCCATGACATTCAAGACAATTACCCCCCCCCACACACACACACACAATGACATTCATGCTCAACTTAGGGGTTGAGAGGGAGCTACGTGAGCCAATGCTGGTCATCTTTATGAGCAGAACGTTACGAAAAGGGGCAACAATTATGACAAGATGGTGGCCAAGTTAAAGGACAATTCCCCCCATGACATCCAAGACTATTCCTCCCCCCCCCCCCCCCCCCCCCATGACATTTATGTTCAGCTTAGGGGTTGAGAGAGCAACATGAGCCAATGCCGGCCATCTTTATGAGCAGAACGCTACGAAAAGGGGCAACGATTATGACAAGATGGTGGCCATGTTAAGGGACATCCCCCCCCCCCCCCAATGACATTCGAGACAATTACCCATTCATCAGGGGTTTAGAGAGAGAGAGAGTACAAGCCGGCCATCTTTATGAGCAGAACCCTAAAAAAAGGGCCAAAATTTGAGACAAGATGGTGCCCACTGGGTTCTACATCTACCATTTTACCAGTTCAGTTTACAGTTTTACATTTTCATTGTGACCGTGCGGTTGGATACGCTGGGAGTCGTGTGACCGTGCGGTTGGATACGCTGGGAGTCGTGTGACCGTGCGGTTGGATACGCTGGGAGTCGTAGTTTGGGAGGATCTTTATGGATAGGGCGCAGGTGTAGAGAAAATTGATTATTGGATAAAAAAAACAATCTATGGGCTTCTGATTAGAAAAGCAAAATTGCTGATTTAGGCGGCGAGGCGACTTTAATGTCATTTCTTAAAGATGTAATCAGAGGATGGCAAATTCATATGCTAAAAAGATCAATTTACATATATGGAAATAAGGCTCAATATCTTATTATGTAAAGCGGGGGATGAAACGTTCACGGCATATCAAGCGCGTTCTCAGGAATAGTCGTCTGAATTTAGTCCCAGGGAATGGATATATGGATTTTGGGAAAATTTCAGTATTAGGCCGTGTTCACACCGTATAACTGGGAGTTTTTGGGGTTTTTTATTTAACGTCCATTTTTTTTGTGGCTGAACATAATTGGCACATGGGGGCCCTGTTGATGATTCTGCATCAGGGCCCAGAAGCTACGCCTCTGCGCATTAGGCTGGGTTCACACCACGTTTTTGCAATACAGTTCCCGTATCAGGTTTTTGATTAAAAAAAAAACGGATTCCTCAAAACCCGACTAAACTGTATCAAAACGTGTACAAATTTTCATCCGTATACGGTTTGAAAAATTATGTCCGGTTGCATCAGTTTTTTAAGAAAAAAAAACATATACGTTTTTAACTTTTCCTTCAATTATGAATAAAGTTTCACTTGTTTGATTGCAATTCCAAGAAAAAAACTGTGTAAAGTCAAAAACAGTTTGGTGAAAACCGGATGGAACCGTACACATACGGTTCTGTACGGTTCCCATTGACTCCCATGTTAAAAAAAAATAAATAAAAATATACGTTTCAATACGGTTTTTCACCCGGACCAAAAACCGCGGTAGGCTACAGTTTTGGGCACGGGAAAAATAAAACTGACAATACCGTACAGGATGCAAAATGGACACAACCGGATGCATCTTTTGGCATTCGGTTTTCAATACGGTTCCGTACGGTTTTCAAATTAAAAACGTATACGGGAAATGTATTGCAAAAACGTGGTGTGAACCCGGCCTTACACTGAAAACTGCATCTTATTTTACGGGAGCTGTTTATATTGGACTGCGCATATCCTAAACTATGCAATTAGACTGTAGTACCTAGCTACAAACCCTAGGTGGCGATATGTTTTGCAAAATGTCCCCGTCAGACCTATGTATATGCTACACTATAGAGCAGTGTTTTCCACCCAGTGTGCCTCCAGCTGTTGCAAAACTACAACTCCTAGCATGCCCGGACAGCCAATGGCTGTCCGGGCATGCAGGGAGTTGTAGTTTTGCAACAGCTGGAGGCACACCGATTGGGAAACACTGCTCTTTCGGAGTTACAGAAAAGTCTAGTTTATAGTGCAAGGCTATTTGCGCAATTCCTATTGATATCAATGGGAGTCGGGCAAACTTTGAAAAACAGCCCATTCGGCTCTTCTCAGCTTCCCGACTAGCTCTTGAGGCCACAGCCAGGGGTCGGTAGTGGTGGTGGGCACAATCTTCAATGGTGGGACTCGCATGTATTGGATATTTATGGAATATTCTGTGAATATTCAGGTGAAACGGCGTCCCGCCTCGGACCAATCCCCGTCAGTCGTCAGCCGCAACTCAGTCCTCCGTCAGGTGAAACGGCGTCCCGCCTCGGACCGATCCCCGTCAGTTGTCAGCCACAACTCCGTCCTTCGTCAGGTAAAACGGCGTCCCGCCTCGGACCAATCCCCGTCAGTCGTCAGCTGCAACTCCATCCTCCGTCAGGTGAAACGGCGTCCCGCGGACGGAAGCCCGCACACAGCGTTTGGAGTAATGAACTTCCGGACTTGTGAGCGGAGCTCCGAACTGCAGGGCAGCGCACAACCCCTTTAAAGCATGTTACTACATGACACTAGTACGTCTTATTGCGGCTGCAGTCCGCCAAAAACTCATATTAAAGGGGTATTCCAGGAAAAAAACTATTTTATATATATATATATATATATATATATATCAACTGGCTCCAGAAAGTTAAACAGATTTGTAAATTACTTCTATTAAAAAATCTTAATCCTTCCAATAGTTATTAGCTTCTGAAGTTGAGTTGTTGTTTTCTGCCTAACTGCTCTCTGATGACTCACGTCCCGGGAGCTGTCCAGCTCCTATGGGGATATTCTCCCATCATGCACAGCTCCCGGGACGTGACATCATCAATGAGCAGTTAGACAGAAAACTTCAGAAGCTAATAACTATTGGAAGGATTAAGATTTTTTAATAGAAGTAATTTACAAATCTGTTTAACTTTCCGGAGCCAGTTGAGATATATATATATATATATATAATATATATATATATATATATATATATAAAAAGGTTTTGCCTGGAATAGCCCTTTGAAAACATATACACATTGCCCCCCGACATTTCACCACCAACAGGTGGCTTTCTCAAGGGCTGTAGGGCAAATGGCCATTTGCCCTACAGCCCTTGAGAAAGCCACCTGTTGGTGGTGAAACCTCGGGGGGGGGGGGCAATGTGTATATGTTTTTAAATCAACAGTTAGGTCTCTTAATGAGCTTTTGGTGGACTGCAGCCACAATAACACGTACTAGTGGCATGAAGTAACATGCTTTAAAACTACTTGACATATCATATAGAGACCGTCTGTTGTTGTTTTTTTAACAATGGCCATAATAATAATAAAGGTTACGTTTTACACTCAAATCGCTTATCAGTGGACGGTAAATGTAGGGTACTTATGACCACTTAGTTGGTCATCTGTCAACAGTGTTGCACCTCAACACCATTCTAATGAAAGAGACTGAGCTGCAATACCGGACACAGCCTATGGGCAGGGGTGGTGCTGTTTCCAAACAAGACTTTTTTTTTTTTTTTTCTTAATTTAAAGGGGTACTCCAGTGGCAAACTTTTTTTTAAATGAACTGGTGCCAGAAAGTTAGACAGATTAGTAAATTACTTCTATTAAAAAATCTTTACCCTTCCAGTACTTATTAGCAGCTGTATGCTACAGAGGAAATTCTATTCTTTTTGAATTTCTTTTTTGTCTTGTCCACAGTGCTCTCTGCTGACACCTCTGTCCATGTCAGGAACTGTCCAGAGCAGCATAGGTTTGCTATGAGGATTTTCTCCTGCTCTGGACAATTCCTGAGACGGGCATCAGGTGTCAGCAGAGAGCACTGTGGACAAGAAAAATTTTTTTTAAAAAACAATAGAATTTCCTCTGTAGCATACAGCTGCTAATAAGTACTGGAAGGGTAAAGATTTTTTTAATTGAAGTAATTTACAAATCTGTTTAACTTTCTGGCACCAGTTGACTTAAAAAATTTTTTTTCAGCGGAGTACCCCTTTACATTGAAGACAACCCCTTTTAGTCGTAATATCCAGCTATATGGACATTATAGTTCCAAACTATCTTGGTATTGTAGGTTTTTCGTCCCATGTAAAGTTCTACTATAAATGGTCACTGACTGTGTGTGACACGGTCATTTACCGGACAATTGGCCAATCCACTACAAGTTATAGCGGTCAGACCATAAATGACCACCAGGTCAACGTGTCTGACCTGGATTGACCCTCCGAAACGCGTCTTTCTGTACTTAAATAAACATAGGGTTAAAGTGCTAGAAAGCACTATGTTTAAGTACCAAAAGACGCGTTTCGGAGGGTCAATCCTCCTTCCTCAGACTGGCAGATGCTAGAAAGCACTATGTTTATTTAAGCACCAAAAGACGCGTTTCGGAGGGTCAATCCTCCTTCCTCAGACCGGCAGATGCTAGAAAGCACTATGTTTATTTAAGTACCAAAAGACACGTTTCGGAGGGTCAATCCTCCTTCGTCAGACTGGAAGATGCCAGTCTGAGGAAGGAGGATTGACCCTCCGAAATACGTCTTTTAGCACTTAAATAAACATAGGGTTAAAGTGCTAGAAAGCACTATGTTTATTTAAGTACCAAAAGACGCGTTTCGGAGGGTCAATCCTCATTCCTCAGACTGGCAGATGCCAGTCTGAGGAAGGAGGATTGACCCTCTGAAATGTGTCTTTTGGTACTTAAATAAACATAGGGTTAAAGTGCTAGAAAGCACTATGTTTAAGTACCAAAAGACGTGTTTCGGAGGGTCAATCCTCCTTCCTCAGACTGGCAGATGCCAGTCTGAGGAAAGAGGATTGACTCTGCGAAACACGTGTTTTGGTACTTAAATAAACTTAGGGTTAAAGTGCTAGAAAGCACTATGTTTAAGTACCAAAAGACGCGTTTCGGAGGGTTAATCCTCCTTCCTCAGACTGGCAGTCATATGTATGGCCACCAGGAAGATGTGTAGAACACATCTGACCTGGATTTTAGAGAGGGTGCATTCACATCACGATTTTGCTATACAGTTCCCGTATACTATTTTGTATGGAAAACCGTACACATAGACCTCCCATGCAAAAACGTATGCAACAAGATGCATCCGGTTGTGTATGGTTTTATGTGCTTTTTTTTACCGTACACAAAACTGCAGTCTACTACGGTATTGTGTCCTGTTTAAAAAACTTATACATTTTTCTTTGACATTGAAGTCAATAAAAAACGGATGTGTTTACAGTGCCATACGGTTTTTGGGATACGTTTTTTTTTTCTTTCTTGTACATAGCAAACTAAACCTACTTTCCCTGGAGTTTCAATACAACAATTTGAACTTTATTGCACTAAAGTGTTAACCAAAAAATGTATAAGTTTTTTTTTTATTACAAACACTGATACAACAGGACCTCTAAGCTCAAACCGCATACAGTTTCATTTCAGAGCACACGTTTGCATACAGTTTAGGCCGGGTTCACACCACGTTTTCGCAATCCAGTTCCCGTATACGTTTCCAATGTGAAAACCGTACAGAACCGTATTGAAAACCGTATGCATTGACTCTCCATTGAAAACCGTATGACAAACAATGCATCAGGTTGTGTCCGTTTTGTGTCTTGTACGGTTTTGTCCATTTTTTTCCCCGTACCCAAAACTCTAGTCTACCACGGTTTTTGGTCCGGGTAAAAAAAAATGTATTAAAACCGTATACGTTTTTTTTTTTTAACTATCCTGTTTCTGGACAAAAAACGTATGTCTCCAAACCGGACTGAAACTTATGCAACCGTATATATGCCTCCTCACGTTTTTAAACCGTATACGGTCTGAAAACGGATGTCTGTTTGCATAGGTTTTAATACGTTTTCCTTGAAAAAAAAAACGGATACGGTTTTATGTTTGTCAACATTTTAAATAAAGTTATTTTTTTTTATTGAATTTCCCCCCAAAATTGAAAAAAAATATGAAAAACAGTATTGTGCAAACCGGATGTAACCGTACGCACATACGGTTCAATACGGTTACCATAGAACTCCATTTTAAAATAACCATATACAGGTTGGATACGGTTTTTGACCGAGGCACAAAAACGTAGTAGACTACGGTTCGGTGTACTGTTAAAAACCGTATAAACCCGTAAATGATGCAAAACGTACACAACCTGATGCTACGTTTGGACGCACGGTTTACAATGAAATGTCTATATATACGGTTTACACTACGGTTCGATACGTTTTTTTCAATGAAACCGGAGACGGCAACCGTATTGCAAAAACGAGATGCGAATGCAGCCTTAGTCCGGTTTTGAGGAATCAGTTTTTCATCAAAAAACTGATACGGGAACTGTATTGCAAAAAACGTGGTGTGAATGCCGCCTAACATTGGTTTCTCTGGGGCCATCAGTATGGCGGACATCACCCTCCAATTGGACGTTCTTTTTTTGGGATGTGCAATGAAAATTTAAGAGTGGGGACCGGGCGAAAATATTTACTTGCTGACACGAAATCCTATTCCCTTCACGCACACCTATATATAGCATCCATGTGGTCACTGACTTATTATTAGTAACGCGGATATTACCATAGTCACCCAGCAGAGGTCGCCAGAGCGCAGAAGTCAATGGATGTTTATCTTTAGGGCTGTCGTGGTGCCAAATAACCGGCACGGATATAACAGGGTGTATAGTATATACAGATATGTATATTGTTTAAAGGGGTATTCCAGGGAAAAACTTTTTTATATATATATATATCAACTGGCTCCAGAAAGTTAAACAGATTTGTAAATTACTTCTATTAAAAAATCTTAATCCTTTCAGTACTTATGAGCTTCTGAAGTTGAGTTGTTCTTTTCTGTCTAAGTGCTCTCTGATGACACCTGTCTCGGGAACCGCCCAGTTTAGAAGAGGATTGCTATGTTGCTATGGGGATTTACTTCTAAACTGGGCGGTTCCCGAGACACGTGTCATCAGAGAGCACTTAGACAGAAAACAACAACCTTAACTTCAGAAGCTCATAAGTACTGAAAGGATTAAGATTTTTTAATAGAAGTAATTTACAAATCTGTTTAACTTTCTGCAGCCAGTTGATTTAAATTTAAAAAAAAAGTTTTCCATCGGAGTACCCCTTTAAGACCTAGGTCTTTGAACTGTGGACCTCCTGGTGTTGCAAAACTACAACTTCCAGCATGCCCGGACAGCCGTTGGCTGTCCGGGCATGCTGGGAGTTGTAGTTTTGCAACACCAGGAGGTCCACAGTTTGGAGACCACTGCTGTAAAGCTGGGTTCACACCACGTTTTTTGCAATACAGTTCCCGTATCAGGTTTTTTTTTTAATAAAAAAAAAACGGATTCCTCCAAACCTGACTAAACTATATCAAAACGTGTGTGAACATTTTTAATCTGTATTGTTTAAAAATGATGTCCGGTTGCATCAGTTTTTAAGGGAAAAAAAAGTATACGTTTTTAACTTTTCACTCCATTATGAATAAAGTTTCACTTGTTTGATTGAAATTCCAAGAAAAAAAAAACTGTGCAGAGTGAAAAACCGTCTGGTAAAAACCGGATGGAACCGTACGCACATACGGTTCCCATTGACTCCCATGTTAATAAAAAAAACGTATACGGTTTAATACAGTTTTTCACCCGGACCAAAAACCGCGGTATGCTACGGTTTTGGGTACAGGAAAAAAACGGACACAATCGGATGCATATTTTGGCATACGGTTTTCAATGGAGAGTCAACGCGTACGGTTTTCAATACGGTTCCGTACGGTTTTCACATTGAAAATGTATACGGGAACTGTATTAGGCGGCATTCACACCACGTTTTTGCAGTACAGTTCCCGTATACGTATTCAATGTGAAAACCGTACGGAACCATATTGAAAACCGTACGCATTGACTCTCCATTGAAAACCGTATGCCAAACGATGCATCCGGTTGTGTCCGTTTTGCATCCTGTACGGTTTTGTCAGTTTTTTTCCCCGTACCCAAAACTGTAGCCTACCACGGTTTTACGTCCGGGTGAAAAACTGTATTAAACCGTATACGATTTTTTTTTAACATGGGAGTCAATGGGAACCGTACAGAACTGTATGTGCGTACGGATTCATCCGGTTTTCAACATACGGTTTTTTACTTTGCACAGTTGTTTTTTCTTGGAATTTCAATCAAACAAGTGAAACTTTATTTATGATGGAGTGAAAAGTTAAAAACGTATACATTTTTTTTACGGTTTTTAACTGTATACGGGTTGAAATTTGTAAACACGTTTTGATACAGTTTAGTCCGGTTTTGAGGAATCCGTTTTTCATCAAAAACCTGATACGGGAACTGTATTGCAAAAATGTGGTGTGAACCCAGCTTAAAGGGGTACTCCGGTGCTTACACCGAAGGATAGGGGATAAGATGCCTGATCGCTGGAGTCCCGCAGCTGGGGACGCCCGCGATCATGCACGCGGCACCCCGTTAGTAATCAGTCCCCGGAGCGTGTTCGCTCTGGGTCTGATTAAGGTCGACCGCAGAGCCAGAGGCGTGTGACGTCACGCCCCGCCCCCGTGTGATGTCACGCCTCCGCCCCGTGTGACGTCACGCCCCGCCCCCGTGTGACGTCACGCCCCGCCCCGTGTGATGTCACGCCCCGTCCCCGTGTGACGTCACGCCCCGCCCCGTGTGACGTCACGCCCCGCCCCGTGTGACGTCACGCTCCGCCCCTCAATGCAAGCCTACAGGAGGGGGCGTGATAGCTATCACGCCCCCTCCCGTAGGCTTGCATTGAGGGGCGGAGCGTGACGTCACACGCCGCCGGCTCTGTGGTAGACTGTAATCAGACCCGGAGCGAACACGCTCCGGGGACTGATTACTAACGGGGTGCCGCATGCATGATCTCAGGCGTTCCCAGCTACGGGACCCCCGCGATCAGACATCTTATCCCCCATCCTTTGGATAGGGGATAAGATGTGTAAGCACCGGAGAACCCCTTTAAGATATCCATAAGGGAAATATAGGGGAGATTTATCAAAACCTGTCCAGAGGAAAAGTTGCTGAGTTGCCCATAGCAACCAATCAGATCACTTCTTTCATTTTTGAAAAATGAAAGCAGCGATCTGATTGGTTGCTATGGGCAACTCAGCAACTTTTCCTCTGGACAGGTTTTGATGAATCTTCCCCAATAAATCTGTGTTCCATTAGTTTAGCTGGGAGTAAATAGGGAAATATAAAACGCCAAACCGTCTTGGCGTTTTTTCCTTTGCCGTTTAGCCACTTTTTTTTTGGCACAATTCATAGCTATGTTTATTTTTTTCCAGGTAATCTTGTTGTCCCTCCCCCCCCCCCCCCCCCCCATAGACGTATATGAGAGGGATGGGGAAAAAAAGGCAGGAAAAACGCAATGTCGCATGATTAAAAAAAATAATAATAAAAGTCGAGTTGAGTCAAATGATAAAGAAAAAAATAAATCAGATGACTTATGTGACTTGTAATGAGAAAAACGCAGGGGGAAAAAAACGCCATGGCTAAAACTGTAATTAATTAATCTACAGAGTGCCAAATGAGAGGGTAGTTTATTTTTTGTGCCGTTTTTTGGAACAAAGGGCAGTGGTGTGGAAACGTGACCTAAGGCTATGTTCACATTTCGAAATGTCCACACGGAAAATCACCATGCCAACATTCCGGCGGCTGCGGGCGACGACATTATATGCCGGCACTAGGACCGCACGTAAATGTCCGCAGAAATAATGTACGGGTTCGTTCTTTCTGCGGACACGGAATTCGGAATTTCTGTGATGGAAACATCTGGCACAGAATTTCTGCCGTGTGTACATTGCAGCAGAATCCAGTTCAATGGGACTCTGCAGCAGCGGGATATTCCGAGGTGTGAATGAGGCCTTAGAGTCATCAGACCCACGGTCAGGCCGGGTTTAGCGGCTATAATACGGAAAAAGAAATGCGTCTGTGTTACTCCCAAGTGAAATTGTCCAAGGGAGCATCTCCCCTCAGTTGGCCACACTAGGGGTGTCAGTCCAGTCGCCCCTTTTCTGTATGGCTATTGAACAGTATGGGAGCAGGGAGTGGGGTACAACATAGAATAAGAAATCTGGGTGACTCCTCTTTTTTTCTTTCCTGCTTCTTATTTAGTTTTCGCCTTCTTAGGGAACGTTCACACGTACAGGATCTGCCGCATATTTTTTGCTGCGTATTTTGTGCAGATGATTTTTCTACCCATTAACTTCAATGAACAGCAAAATCAGCTGCAGAAAATATGCAGCAGATCCTGTATGTGTTAGATTCACACGGCCATTGTGCTCCGACCCGTTCGGGGTCAGTTTGGCTCTTTTTTTGTGCACTAAACGGACCAGAACGGCTTAGAGCACAACTGAGACCACCAGGTCCCGACTGATCCCATTGACTTGAATGGCGCCCGTCCGGGTTGGGGTATTTTACCAGAGTTTAACGGAGAAAAAAAAAAAGACATGCAGGTTTTTTTCCTCCACTCAACTCCTGTCGTTCCGAAGGACTGGCCGAATGTTTTCATTTTTTAATCAACAGAGCCCAATTAGTTTTTTACTTTTTTTCGGGTCAAGATGAACATTTTCATGGCACTCTTTATTTAAAGGGGTACTCTGATGGAAAACGTTTTTTTTTTTTTTAATCAACTGGTGCCAGAAAGTTAAAGGGGTTCTCCGGTGCTTACACATCTTATCCCCTAGGGGATAAGATGCCTGACCGCGGGAGTCCCGCCGCTGGGGACCCCCGTGATCATGCATGCGGCACCCCGTTTGTAATCAGTCCCCGGAGCGTGTTCACTCCAGGTCTGATTACGGACGATCACAGGGCGGGGGCGGGTGACGTCACGCCTGCGCCCCCGTGTGACGTCACGCTCCGCCCCCTCAATGCAAGCCTACGGGAGGGGGCGTGATAGCTGTCACGCCCCCTCCCATAGGCTTGCATTGAGGGGCGGAGCGTGATGTCTAAGCACCGGAGTACCCCTTTAAACAGATTTGTAAATTATTTTTATTAAAAAATCTTAATCCTTCCAGTACTTATTAGCTGCTGAATACTACAGAGGAAATTATTTTCTTTTTGGAACACAGAGCTCTCTGCTGACATCACGAGCACAATGCTCTCTGCTGACATCTCTGTCCATTTTAAGAACTGTCCAGAGTAAGAGAAAATCCCCATAGAAAACATATGCTGCTCTGGACAGTTCCTAAAATGGACAGAGATGTCAGCAGAAAGTACTGTGGTCGTGATGTCTGCAGAGAGCTCTGTGTTCCAAAAAGAAAATAATTTCCCCTGTAGTATTCAGCAGCTAATAAGTACTGGAAGGAATAAGATTTTTTTAATAGAAATAATTAACAAATCTGTTTAACTTTCTGGCACCAGTTGATTTAAAAAAAAAAAAAAAAAAAAAGTTTTCCACTGGAGTACCCCTTTAACCATATATGTTTGTGGGGTAAACTGGAAAAAGAGAATAATATGCAATTGAGCCATCTTGCAGGTTTTTGTTTTTCCATTGCTTCTGTCCATTGAGCAGTATAAATGTTTACATGTTAAAGGGGTATTCCAGGAAAAACTTTTTTATATATATCAACTGGCTCCAGAAAGTTAAACAGATTTGTAAATTACTTCTATTAAAAAATCTTAATCCTTTCAGTACTTATGAGCTTCTGAAGTTGAGTTGTTCTTTTCTGTCTAAGTGCTCTCTGATGACACGTGTCTCGGGAAACACCCAGTTTAGAAGAGGTTTGCTATGGGGATTTGCTTCTAAACTGGGCGGTTCCCGAGACAGGTGTCATCAGAGAGGACTTAGACAGAAAAGAACAACCTTAACTTCAGAAGCTCATAAGTACTGAAAGGATTAAGATTTTTTCGTAGAAGTAATTTACAAATCTGTTTAACTTTCTGGAGCCAGTTGATATATAAAAAAAAGTTTTTTCCTGGAATACCCCTTTAACTGTGCGGGTCAGTATGATTGCAACTAGTCCAAAAATGTATAGCTTTTGTTTTGCTTTACTAGTTAGAAAATAAAAATAAAATAATAATTTAAATAAATGAACAAACAAACAAATAAATACAATAAGTAAATAATACAAAATAATTCTGCCGCCCCCCCCCCCCATAAAATAAATAATTAAAAATAAATAAATAAAATACAATCAACAAGTTAATTAATTATTTATTTAATTAAATACATATATAAATATATACATTTTTGACCCCCTACATTTTTTATTATAATAATAATAGCAATAATAAAATAATAATAAAATAATAGTTTTGATATTTTTTATTTTTTTGCACAGTTACCTGTACTTTTTATTAATATCATTTTGGGGTGGATGGGACTTTTTAATCGCTTTATAATCAAACTTTTGTAGGATGGGAGGTGATCCAAAAAAATAAATAAAAAAATGCCATCCTGTTGCGTTGGATATTTGTTTATGGCGTTCACCGGGCGGGATGAATAATAGTTTGTAGTTATAGTTTGATAGTTTGAATATTTATGATTTTTTTTACATTTGGAATTGTTCAGTTTTTTTTTTTTTTGGGGGGGGGGGGGGTTGGTTGACTTTAGAAAAAAGAAAAAAAAAAGAAGTGTGAATTTTCGTTAATACTTTTTTGATTTCACATGCAGTCAACTGATGGGTTGTACAGTAGACTGCAGTACAGTATCAGAGGCAAGAGAGGGTGTGTCGCGTACGCCAAATAGCCGGAAGGGGTTAAAAATCTGTGCGTGTCATCTAAATATCAGATTGTATGCAAAGAAATGTTATTATATAAAATATCCCAAAAACGTGATAAACCCCTCAGCAATATGTGATTATTATTTCATTAGTCTCTTCATCCTCTGCAAGTCATCACAGAGTGCAATAAGAGCGTTTGTCCACCAGTGGGCAGTACAGTCATATTTATCACAGTTTAAGCATTTAAAGGGGTATTCCAGGAAAAACTTTTTTTTTATTTTATTTTTTTTTAGATCAACTGGCTCCAGAAAGTTAAACAGATTTGTAAATGATATAAAACAAAGCGGGAAATGAGGCCGTAAGAAGCGCGCATACACGCGTGAAATGACCGGCGTAGCCTCTGAGCTCTCCGCTTCCAGCCCGATGTCCTCCTGGTGCCCCGGACCTATAAACAGCACAGTCTCGGTGAGTGCATGCTATTGTTCTTTGTGTTTACCAGATTTGTAAATTACTTCTATTTAAAAAAAAATCTTAATCCTTCCAATAGTTATGAGTTGCTGAAGTTGAGTTGTTCTTTTCTGTCTGAGAGCAGTGCTCTCTGCTGACACCTCTGTCTGTCTCAGGAACTGTACGGAGCATAAGAGGTTTGCTATGGGGATTTGCTCCTACTTTGGACAGCTCCCGAGACAGGTGTCATCATAGAGCAGTTTGACAGAGCAACTCAACTTCAGCAGCTGACAGGTACTGGAAGGATTAAGATTTACAAATTTACAAATCTGTTTAACTTTCTGGAGCCAGTTGATATATAAAAAAAAACAATTTTTTTCCTGGAATACCCTTTTAACACTAATTCTATACCAGTCTTTCCCAACTAGGGTTCCTCCAGCTGTTGCAAAACTACAACTCTCAGCATGTCCGGACAGCCAAGGGCATGCAGGGAGCTGTGGTTTTGCAACAGCTGGAGGCACCCTGCTTGGGAAACACTGGCTAAAGTTGTGTGTGGTATTGCAGCTCAGTTCCATTGACTTGTAATACCACACTCAACCTGACAACAGGTGTGGCGCTGTTTTTGTAAGAAAGCAGCTATGTTTTTCTAATCCTGAATAACCTCTTTTAACTATGTCTAGGTGGCTGTGAAACCAATGTAAAAAAAATTAAAAAATTAAAAAAAAAATACTCAGAATCTGAAACATAAAAATTGAAGGTTTTGATTAAAAAAAAAAAAATTTCCCTAGGCTATTATATAACTTTTTATTTTATTTTATTTTATGGTTTTATCCTCAATAAACTTAGTAGGGGAAACTTATAAAAACCATACAAAAAAAATAAATAAATATATATATATATATATATATATATATATATATATATATATATATATAATATATATATATATATATATATATATATATATATAAAAATAAAATAAATAAATATAAAATAAAAAAATAATATAAAATAAAATAAATAAATACTGTATAAAATAAAAAAAAAATATGTTTTTCCCAACACTTTAGTCATTTCTGATATAATTACTTTTTTTTATTTTTTTTAGGCAGTTTTCGGGAATCTCCGTCAGGCTGGTGTCCCACATAGGCGCGGATTCCCCAATCACTTCCTATAGGCACATCACACCAAAAACTGCATCTCTTTTTATAATAGCCGGTTATTATTGGACTGTGCATATCCTATTAGATTGTAGTAACTTACGACAACCCCTAGGTGGCGATGTGTATTGTATATCACCAGCAGACCTTTGTATAGACTACACTGTAGAGCAGCGTTTTCCACCCAGTGTGCCTCCAGCTGTTGCAAGACTACAACTCCTAGCATGCCCGGACAGCCAACGGCTGTCCGGGCATGCTGGGAGTTGTAGTTTTGCAACAGCTGAAGGCACTCTGGTTGGAGAAGACTGCTAAGTCTCCAATCTGCGGATCTCTAGCTGTTGCAAAACTACAACTCCCAGCATGCCCAGACAGCTATTAGCCGCCTGGGCATGCTGGGAGTTGTAGCTTTGCAACAGCTGGAGGGCCACAGTTTGTAGACCACCTAAATTGTTACAATAAAATTACATTTTCCTACCAATTTAAAGGGGAACTCCAGTACTTAAAGGGGTACTCCAGTGGAAAACTTTTTATTTATTTATTTATTTATATATATATTTTTTTTAAATCAACTGGTTCCAAAAAGTTAAACAGATTTGTAAATTACTTCTATTAAAAAAAATCTTACTCCTTCCAGTACTTATTAGCTGCTGAATACTACAGAGGAAATTCTTTTTTTTTTTTTTTTTTGAACACAGAGCTCTCTGCTGACATCGCAAGCACAGTGCTCTCTGCTGACATCTCTGTCCATTTTAGGAACTGTCCAGAGTAGGAGAAAAGCCCCATAGAAAACATATGCTGCTCTGGACAGTTCCTAAAATGGACAGAGATGTCAGCAGAGAGCACTGTGCTTGTGATGTCAGCAGAGAGCTCTGTGTTAAAAAAAAAAAAAAAAAAAGAATTTCCTCTGTAGTATTCAGCAGCTAATAAGTACTGGAAGGATTAAGATTATTTATTTTAATAGAAGTGATTTACAAATGTGTTTAACTTTCTGGCACCAGTTGATTTAAAAAAATAAAATAAAAAAATTAGTTTTCCACCAGAGTACCCCTTTAAAAACGTATCCCCTAGTTACAGAAATGTGTCTGATCACGGGGGTCCGATTTCCGTGACCCATGTGATCTCCCGAAATCTCCCTACCGCACCTACCAACTTTACTATCCCTATTGCAAAACAAAATGGCTGCTGAAACAATGTGAACCACTAGGGGGCAGTACAATTAAAGAAAAAGACGATCCAGCGTTCTGTTAGTAAAGTAAAACAATGTAGCAATAAAGCAAAATAAGCAGGAAATGTAACAGCTTGACGGGTTTCGTAGTGATATGCTTGTAGCTTGACAGGTTTCGTGGTTGCCCCCTTATTCAGATGCTTATAGGCTTATGATTAAATTAAAGGGGTACTCCGGTGGAATATATATATATATATATTTTTTAGGATTCTTGCTTGAGACTATATGGCAGTGGTCTTCAACCTGCGGACCTCCAGATGTTGCAAAACTACAACTCCCAGCATGCCCGGACAGCCAACGGCTGTCCGGGCATGCTGGGAGTTGTAGTTTTGCAACATCTGGAGGTCCGCAGGTTGAAGACCACTGCAGTATAGTCTCAAGCAAGAAACATAACAGCTTGACGGGTTTCATTGGCCACTTAAAGGGGTACTCCGGTGGAAAACATTTTTTTTTTCATGTACTTGTGCCAGAAAGTTAAACAGATTTGTAAATGACTTCTATTAAAAAAATCTTAATCCTTCCAGTACTTATTAGCTGCTATATGCTACAGAGGAAATTCTTCTCTTTTTGAATTTCTTTTTTGTCTTGCCCACAGTGCTCTCTGCTGACACCTGATGTACGTATCAGAAACTGTCCGGAGCAGGAGAAAATCCCCATAGCAAACCTATGCTGCTCTGGACATTTCCTAACACGGACAGAGGTGTCAGCAGAGAGCACTGTGGACAAGACAAAAAAGAAATTCAAAAAGAAAAGAATTTCTTCTGTAACATACAGCTGCTAATCAGTACTGGAAGGATTAAGATTTTTAAATACAAGTAATTTACAAATCTGTTTAACTTTCTGGCACAAGTACATAAAAAATAAAAAAAATAAAAATGTTTTTCACCGGAGTACCCCTTTAAGTGGCCAATGAAACCCGTCAAGCTGTTATGTTTCTTGCTTGAGACTATATTGCAGTGGTCTTCAACCTGCGGACCTCCAGATGTTGCAAAACTACAACTCCCAGCATGCCCGGACAGCCGTTTGCTGTCCGGGCATGCTGGGAGTTGTAGTTTTGCAACATCTGGAGGTCCGCAGGTTGAAGACCACTGCCATATAGTCTCAAGCAAGAATCCTATGGGGTTTTATGGTGGGATATACAACCCCGCACTTAGAGGAGGTCACCCAACATTTCTACTTCATAGTAAGTACGGAAAACACAGGGCACAAAATAATGTTCAATGGTGGAACATTCTGGCTTCATGAAACAAACCCCAATGGCCACGTTCTCATGATTTTATGATTTTACGGGGCTCGTATGTCAGAAAATCTTCAGAAAGATATTCCGACCTGTACCATAGCGTCCCCACGGTGGGGTAATAGACCTCAACAGAACAAGTATAGTCTACTACGCTTTCAGATAGATAGATAGATAGATATGAGATAGATAGATAGATAGATATGAGATCGATATGAGATAGATAGGTATGAGATAGATAGATATGAGATAGATAGATATGAGATAGATAGATAGATAGGAGATAGATAGATAGATATGAGATAGATAGATATGAGATAGATAGATATGAGATAGATAGATATGAGATAGATAGATATGAGATAGATAGATATGAGATAGATATGAGATAGATATGAGATAGATATGAGATAGATATGAGATAGATATGAGATAGATAGATATGAGATAGATAGATATGAGATAGATAGGAGATAGATAGATATGAGATAGATAGATATGAGATAGATAGATAGATAGATATGAGATAGATAGATATGAGATAGATAGATAGATATGAGATAGATAGATATGAGATAGATAGATAGATAGATAGATATGAGATAGATAGATATGAGATAGATAGATAGATATGAGATAGATAGATATGAGATAGATAGATAGATAGATATGAGATAGATAGATATGAGATAAATAGATAGATATGAGATAGATAGATAGATATGAGATAGATAGATATGAGATATAGATATGAGATAGATAGATATGAGATAGATAGATATGAGATAGATAAATAGATAGATAGATATGAGATAGATAGATGGATATGAGATAGATAGATAGATAGATAGTTATGAGATAGATAGATATGAGATAGATAGATAGATATGAGATAGATAGATATGAGATAGATAGATAGATATGAGATAGATAGATAGATATGAGATAGATATGAGATAGATAGATATGAGATAGATAGATAGATAGATAGATATGAGATAGATAGATATGAGATAGATAGATATGAGATAGATAGATAGATATGAGATAGATGGATAGATATGAGATAGATATGAGATAGATAGATAGATATGAGATAGATAGATATGAGATAGATAGATATGAGATAGATATGAGATAGATATGAGATGGATAGATAGATAGATATGCGATAGATAGATAGATATGAGATAGATATGAGATAGATAGATAGATATGAGATAGATATAGATAGATATGAGATAGATAGATAGATATGAGATAGATATAGATAGATAGATATGAGATAGATAGATAGATAGATAGATATGAGATAGATAGATAGATATGAGATAGATAGATATGAGATAGATAGATATGAGATAGATAGATATGAGATAGATAGATATGAGATAGATAGATATGAGATAGATATGAGATAGATATGAGATAGATAGATATGAGATAGATATGAGATAGATAGATATGAGATAGATAGATATGAGATAGATATGAGATAGATAGATATGAGATAGATAGATATGAGATAGATATGAGATAGATAGATATGAGATAGATATGAGATAGATAGATATGAGATAGATATGAGATAGATAGATAGATAGATAGAATAGGTAAATTTAACCCTGTAATGGCCCATACACAATATGAAAACTGCGCCCGGAATTACCAAGAGGAAATTCTGTGTGGATTCCAGTTGCAGCAGACTCCCCTTCATTTCAATAGGATTTCACTGCACAGTTCACATTGCAAAATTTCCGCGGTGGAATGTCCGCCTTGGAAATTCAGGAATCCGGATTACGCTGACAGAATGAACATTCTTTCGGAGAAATTCTGCGGCGGGACTCAAAGGAATTTTTTTATTCCAGACACGGTTAAATAAGCGCCAATTACGGGTCGTGCCAATTCTTTGAATGCGAAGTGGAATTCCCCTCGGAATAACTTTTAGGTTCCCGTTCACACTGTGCACTCGTCGCCTGGAGATATACATATATGCAGAGCATCTTTGACTGCGCAGATAGGTGTCGTCCCCTTTGATGGAAACGCAGTCCGCGTTTGGAATTTGGCCAAAAGGATAAACATGACCAAGGAAAAGTCGACCAGTTGCCCCTAGCAACCAATCAGATCGCTGCTTTCATTTTTAAAAAGGCCTTTTGAAAAATGAAAGAAGCGATCTGATTGGTTGCTAGGGGCAACTGGTCGACTTTTCCTTTGCACAGGTTTTGATAAATCTAACCCTGTTTCTCAACCAGTGTGCCTCCAGCTGTTGCAAAACTACATCTCTCAGCATGTTGGATTATATAGTAGTATATAGTATAGGTCAGTGTTTCCCAATCAGGAGTGCCTCCAGCTGTTGCAAAACTACAACTCCTAGCATGTTGGACTATATAGTAGTATATAGTATAGGTCAGTGTTTCCCAACCAGGAGTGCCTCCAGCTGTTGCAAAACTACAACTCCCAGCATGTTGGACTATATAGTAATATATAGTATAGGTCAGTGTTTCCCAACCAGGGGTGCCTCCAGCTGTTGCAAAACTACAACTCCTAGCATGTTGGATTATATAGTAGTTTATAGTATAGGTCAGTGTTTCCCAACCAGGGGTGCCTCCAGCTGTTGCAAAACTACAACTCCTAGCATGCCCGGACAGCCGTTGGCTGTCCGGGCATGCTGGGAGTTGTAGTTTTGCAACAGCTGGAGGCACACTCGTTGGAAAATACTGATATAGACACTCAATGACCAGATCTGTTTTCGGGTATTCACATCTCTCTACCCAACCTTCTCCGCCAATAAATTGTCACATAACTCAGACTGGGATTTCACACTTGGAATCGGACTCCCGGGCAGAAGGACGACCAGATTTACACGTAGCGGTATTTTTTTTTGTAGAATACCGTCTGCATTGTAGCAAATTCCTGTTATGGAGTTCCCTATTTATAAGCCATTCCAGGATTACTACATGAAAAGAATTTTACCGGTTTGGGGGCGGTTGTAAATATCCTTCATCCATATGTAAAGGCAAATATTTCAGTATTTCTACAGCTTCTCAGAAGGGTCATATGAGAGTTTAGGGATGTTCCGATACTGACAATCCTGTCCCATCCCGTCCCCAAGAGTAAAACAGAGGAGTCTTATGTAAGTCTATGGGATTTTGGGTACGTTTCCTGATTGCGTTACTCTCGGGCTGCAGAGATATGAAGATGTTGGGGATATGAGGGCAGGATATGGGGACAAGATATGAGGTCGGGATATGAGGATGCGATATGGGGTCTGGAAATAAGGACCGGATATAAGGTCAGGATATGAGGGCAGGATATGGGGACAAGATATGAGGTCGGGATATGAGGATGCGATATGGGGTCTGGAAATAAGGACGGGATATAAGGTCAGGATATGAGGGCAGGATATGGGGACAAGATATGAGGTCGGGATATGAGGATGCGATATGGGGTCTGGAAATAAGGACGGGATATAAGGTCAGGATATGAGGGCAGGATATGGGGACAAGATATGAGGTCGGGATATGAGGATGCGATTTGGGGTCTGGAAATAAGGACGGGATATAAGGTCAGGATATGAGGGCAGGATATGGGGACAAGATATGAGGTCGGGATATGAGGATGCGATATGGGGTCTGGAAATAAGGACCGGATATAAGGTCAGGATATGAGGGCAGGATATGGGGACAAGATATGAGGTCGGGATATGAGGATGCGATATGGGGTCTGGAAATAAGGACGGGATATAAGGTCAGAATATGAGGTCAGGAAATGAGGACTGGATATGAGGACGGGATATGAGGACAAGATATGAGGATGGGATATGGGGTCTGGAAATAAGGACGGGATATAAGGCCAGGATATGAGGTCGGGATATGAGGATGCGATATGGGGTCTGGAAATAAGGACGGGATATAAGGTCAGGATATGAGGGCAGGATATGGGGACAAGATATGAGGTCGGGATATGAGGATGCGATATGGGGTCTGGAAATAAGGATGGGATATAAGGTCAGGATATGAGGTCAGGAAATGAGGACTGGATATGAGGACGGGATATGAAGACTGGATATGAGGTCGGGAAATGAGGACAAGATATGAGGATGGGATATGGGGTCTGGAAATAAGGACGGGATATAAGGCCAGGATATGAGGTCGGGAAATGAGATTGGGAAATGAGGACGGGATATGAGGACGGGATATGAGGACGGGATATGAGGACGGGATATGAGGACTGGATATGAGGATGGGATATGAGGATGGGATATGAGGACTGGATATGAGGATGGGATATGAGGATGGGATATGAGGACTGGATATGAGGATGGGATATGAGGATGGGATATGAGGATGGGATATGAGGACTGGATATGAGGACAGGAAATAAGTTTGGGATTTGAGGGCAAGATATGGAGACAAGATATGAGGTCGAGATATGAGGATGCAATATGGGGTCTGGAAATAAGGACGGGATATAAGGCCAGGATATGAGATGGGTATATGAGGACGAGATATGAAGATGGTATATAAGGACGGAATATAAGGATAGGATAGGAGGACAAGATATATGAGGACAAGATATAAGGACAGGATATGAGGACAAGATATAAGGATGGTATATGAGGACAGGATATGAGGACGTGATATAAGGTTGGAATATGAGGATGGGATATAAGGTTGGGATATGAGGACAGGATATAAGGATGGGATATGTGGACAGAAAAAAAGGTTGGTATATGAGGACGGGATATGAGGACGGGATATGAGGTTGGGAAAGGAGACAAGATGTGAGGACGAGAAATCAGATTGAGATATGAGGGTGGGAAATAAGAACTGAGATATGAGGTTTAGCTATGAGGTCGGGAAATAAGGACGGGATATGAGGACGAGATATGAGGTCGGGATATAAGCACTAGAATATGAGGTTTGGCTGTGAGGTCGGGAACTAAGGATGGGATATGGGGTCGGGATATTGGGACGGGATGCGAGGACAAGAACGTCATTTTTGCTTTTCCTTTCCCACAAGGTTTAGGTAGTAAGATCAGGAAAAGCTGGGTACTCTACACATTTATAATAAACTGACTGTTGATCAGAAGTATGGGGTTTCAGAAGCTGCCCCCTATATACTATTTACTATATACGACTCTCCTGGTCGGCCCATAGGTTTATAATATAAGAGATTTAAGAAGATCCCAAAACTTCTTATACCCAGCTATAAATAGAGGAGCGGACACCTGTTGCCCCCTTGTGTAAAACGCAGCTGTTCTTCACTAGGAATAGAAGTGACAGACATAAGATGCTCCCCCCCCCATTACCCCAAACCTTTGCCCCCCTCTCCCACTGCTCGAACATCAAAGCACAGGGCAGATGGCACTACTTCATGGTGGGACTATCGGGTTGCTGTCAGAATGTCCATGAAAGTAGAAGCAGAGCATAAGCTGTCAGCATGACGGTATACTTAATGTGTCCCAGGCAGTGTAAGGGTTAAAGGCGCGCTGGAGAGAGGGAACATTATAATGAAAGGTTTTTTAGTCATTTTCACGATGACTATGTGTGCCCCCCTTTATGTGGTCCGTGCCTCTCGCTGCTCCTGTCATTGGTGGTTTCTCTATGTGTGGCCCCGGTTTTGTTTTTTTTAGGTAAATATAGAACTCTTGTATAATGTTAAAAAAATCTCCATTTTGGCCCAAAAAACAGTCTGTCCTATGATCTGACCAGAAATGGAGAATTTGTATAAAAGAAACCCCCCCCAAAAAAAATGACCGCAACAGAGGCGCTTTAGGTGGGCTGCTAATTTGTAAAGACACCTACAGATTCCATCTTGGGGTTAGCTTGCCTACAGGCAAGAAATGTAATCTGTAGGTGTCTTTACAAATTAGCTGCCCACCTAAAGCGCATTTTAAAGGGGTACTCCGGTAGAGAACAATTTATTTTAAATCAACTTGTGTCAGAAAGTTAAACAGATTTGTAAATTACTTCTATTAAAAAATCTTAATCCTTCCAGTACTTACCAGCTGCTGTTTCTTTTCCTTTTTGAATTTCTTTCCAGTCTGACCACAGTGCTCTCTGCTGACACCTCTGTCCATGTCAGGAACTGTCCAGAGCAGGAGAGGTTTGCTATGGGGATTTGCTTCTACTCTGGACAGTTCCTGACATGGACAGAGGTGTCAGCAGAGAGCACTGTGGTCAGACAGAAAGGAAATGCAAAAAGAAAAGAACTTCCTCTGTAGTATACAGCAGCTGATAAGTACTGGAAGGATTAAGATTTTTTTTTAATAGAAGTAATTTACAAATCCTTTAGATAAAGCTTTGAAGTTCCTTGGTAAATCCAGTGGACAGTCAAATGTAGTAGATGAACTTCATTCCAACAAAAGAATAATATAGAATTGACGGGTTTCGGGGTCCACAAACCCCTTCATCAGATACATCTAAACTACTTGCATAGTCTGCCAGAAGGAAGATCATAGAAGACGATCGCCAAAGCTGGCTGTGGAGCTGGTTAGTGAAGCTCTGGCTGCCATCTTGACTCATCGGACCCCTGCAGTCTTGCAAGACTGCGGACCACCCGCTTGACATATGCTGCATGTTCAAGGGGTACTCCGGTGAAAAAAAATTTTTTTTTCATATCAATTGGCTGCAGAAAGTTAAACAGATTTGTAAATGACTTCTATATAAACATTTTAATCCTTCCAGTACTTATCAGCTACTGTATGCTCCAGAAGAAGTTGTGTAGTTCTTTCCAGTCTGACCACAGTGCTCTCTGCTGACACCTCTGTCCATGTCAGGAACTGTCCAGAGCAGAAGAGGTTTGCTATGGGGATTTGCTTCTATTCTGGACAGTTCCAGAGATAGACAGAGGTGTCTGCAGAGAGCACTGTGATCAGACAGAAAAGAACAACTCAACTTCAGCAGGTGATAAGTACTGGTAGGATTAAGATTTTTTTTTTTTATAGAAGTAATTTAGAAATCTGTTTCCCTTTGTGGAACCCCTTTAAGTGTACAACATATATACCGCATGTAAACGGTTAATGGCGTACATCATCGGGATCACCCAGCTTTCCCAGTCTTCTGTAGAGCTCCAGTATGGCTGCTTTACCAGACAGATATTCTCTTCAGGAGATTGGGAAAGCTGGGTGCAAGAAGTGCATTCGGAGGAATGTGACATTTGCAGAAACAAAATCTGCCACATGTCCACCCTAATGAATCTGCATGAACAGAAACAATAAACTGCATAAAAAGGATAAAATATTTATTTAACAAATAATAATAATAGTAAATATTTCTTTATAATTGTTGTTGCAGCACAGATGCACAAAGCTCCCACAGATATACTGGGTCAATAGGTCCACTAGCTTCTAATACAGTGTTTTCCAACCAGGGTGCCTCCAGCTGTTGCAAAACTACAACTCCCAGCATGCCTTGAAAATAAAATGCACCACCGAATTTGAACATAGCTTAAAAACTGTGCTCCCCAACGTGTGGCTCTCCAGCTGTTGCCGAACTATAACATAATATAAGTAATATAATTCCCGTCATGATGGGGGGGGGGGGTGATTTTGGGACAGCTGGAATTCTATCCTTGAAAAAAAAGTAAATCTTGGGGGAAAAAAAAAAAAGGAAAAACAACGATAGAAACGTGCTAAAAATTACCAATAAAATAATGATCATGTGACTAATCGATAATCCTATATTATGAGTTATAACAAATTCTACAGCAATAAATAAATATATAAATAAATGTATAAATATATAAATAAAAAAATATATAAATAATAAATAAATATATAAATAAAAAAATATATTAATAAATAAAAAATAAATATATATATAAATAATAAATATATAAATAATAAATATATAAATAAATAAAATACCGTATATAAATAAATGTATAAATAATAAAAAAATATATAAATAAATAATAAATAAATATATAAATAAATGTATAAATATATAAATAAAAAAATATATAAATAATAAATAAATATATAAATAAAAAATAAAAAAATATATTAATAAATAAATATATGTATAAATAATAAATATATAAATAAAAAACATATAAATAAATAAAAATACCATATATAAATAAATGTATAAATATATAAATAAATAAATATATATATATATATATATATAAATAAATAATAAATAAATATATAAATAATAAATAAATAAATATATATATAAATAATAAATAAATTCTACAAGGCGCAGCTTTGCCTTTTCTGTCTAGATGGGTCATTTTTATTTTTGGTTATGGAGACTTGTAGATAGGTCCCACTTTTTAGGGACTCCTCACTTTTTAGAACGGTCTCTGTCCTGGAAGCCATGTGTCACTGCGGTGGATGGAGTCCAGGGGACGGCGGGGGGGGGTCTGTAAAATGCAGCTGTGCCGCTTGGAAAGCGCGAACATGTCTGAATGGAAGACGATACCTCCTAGAACCTTCACACGGAACCATCAGCTTGTCACAACACGTCACGTGGATCTCTCACCATCTGACTGAACCTTCCACCGTACACCCCTCAAACGCTAAAAGGGGTTATCAGGGATTAGAAAAACTTCTTCCAGAAACAGCGCCACTCTTGTCCTCAGTTTGCTTGTGGTATTGCAGCTTAGTTCCATTGAAGTGAATGGAGCCAAGTTGTAATACCTCATGCAACCTGAAAATAGGGGTGGCGCTGTTTTTGGACGAAGAAAAAAATGTCCTGTTAATAAAACCAACCTCACCAACAATAACCTGCGAATAACATCATCACCTACAGTGTCTGTCTGAAACGCGCTGTCTGCACCAGGTCATTCAGAATATGATGTCTGTCACCATGTTAAGGGAGATGCTGAAGCTTTATACCAGTGTTTCCCAACCAGGGTGTCTCCAGCTGTTGCAAAACTACAACTCCCAGCATGCCCGGACAGCCGTTGGCTGTCCGGGCATGCTGGGAGTTGTAGTTTTGCAACAGCTGGAGGCACCCTGGTTGGAAAACACTGCTTTATACTGAACCATACTATGCATTATAGAAGTCTTCAGCTTAAAGGGGTACTCCGGTGGAATATATATATTTTTTTTTATCAACTGGTGCCAGAAAGTTAAACAGATTTGTAAATGACTATTTACATTACTATAAAAAGCTTATGCAAGTTGTTTTAAGCTAGGCTATGAGTAAGGGAAAAAAGATCCAAAACCCGTTAGAATGTATTGGTGAGGTGTGTTTCTCCTATGATGGTGATTTTATTCAAGTCTTTGTTTGTTGTCATTATGTTTTCTTTTAGGTATAAAAGTTTATACCAGTTGATTTCAGCGAGGCTATGAGTAAGGGACAACAGATCCGAAACGTGAAATCGGTCTTTGGCTTTTGCCATTTTTTTCCTATGGATTAAAAAAAGAAAACACAACACTATACATATATATATATATATATATATATATATATATATATATATATATATATATAAACACACATAGTACCTTCTTGTTTTCATGTCTATGAGGACTGACCGGCACTACTTGCCCCAGTTAAAGGGGTACTCCGGTGGAAAACATTTTTTTCTAAATCAACTGGTGCAAGAAAGTTAAACAGATTTGTAACTGACTTCTATTAAAAAATCTTTACCCTTCCAGTACTTTTTAGCAGCTGTATGCTACAGAGGAAATTCTATTCTTTTTGAAAACATTTTTTTGTCTTGACCACAGTGCTCTCTGCTGACACCTGATGCCCATATCTGGAACTGTCCAGAACAGGAGAAAATCCCCATTGCAAACCTATGCTGCTCTGGAGAGTTCCTGACACGGACAGAGGTGTCAGCAGAGAGCACTGTAGACAGACAGAGAAGAAATTCAAAAATAAAAGAATTTTCTCTGTAGCATACAGCTACTAATAAGTACTGGAAGGGTAAAGATTTTTTTTAATGGAAGTCAGTTACAAATCTGTTTAACTTTCCTGCACCAGTTGATTTAGAAAAAAATGTTTTCCACCGGAGTACCCCTTTAACTGGGGCTAGTAGTGCTGGCCAGTCCTCATAGACATGAAAACAAGAAGGTACTATGTATGTATATATATATATATATATATATATATATATATATATATATGTGTATAGTGTTGTGTTTTTATTTTTGTTTTTTTTTAATCCATAGGAAAAAAATGGCAACAGCCAAAGACCGATTTCCCGTTTCGGATCTGTTGTCCCTTACTCATAGCCTCGCTGAAATCAACTGGTATAAACTTTTAGATCTAAAAGAAAACATAATGACAACAACCAAAGACTTGAACAAAATCACTATCATAGGAGAAACACACCTCGCCAATACATTCTAACGGGTTTTGGATCTGTTTTCCCTTACTCATAGCCTAGCTTAAAACAACTTGCATAAGCTTTTTATAACAAAAAGAAAAAAATTGCAACATCCAAAGACTTGAACAAAATCACATATCGTAAAAGAAAAGCACCAACCTCACCGATTCATACTAACAGTTTTCGGATCTGTTGTCCCTTACTCATAGGCTAGCTAAAATTAACTGGCCTTACCTTTATAAACCTAAAAGAAAAAAAAATGGCAACATCCAAAGACTTGAACAAAATTACTATCATAGGAGAAACGCACCTCACCAATACATACTAATGGGTTTCGGATCTGTTGTCCCCTTACTCATAGCCTATCCCAAATCAACTGGCATTACCTATTATATCTAAAAGAAAACAAATGTCAACATCCAAAGACTAACAAAATCACATATCGTAAGAGGAACGCATCGACCTCACCAAATCATACCAACACGTTTCGGATCTGTTATCCCTTACTCATAGCCTAGCTGAAATCAACTGGTATAACCTTTTTATACCTAAAAGAAAACATAATAACAACAACCAAAGACCTGAACAAAATCACTAACGCATCTCATCAATACATACTAATGGGTTTCGGATCTTTTGTCCCTTACTCATAGCTTAGCTAAAATTAACTGGCCTTACCTTTATAAACCTAAAAGAAAAAAAATGGCAACATCCAAAGACTTGAACAAAATTACTATCATACGAGAAACGCACCTCACCAATACATTCTAACGGGTCTCAGATCTGTTGTCCTTTACTCATAACCTATCTGAAATCAACTGTCATGACCTATTATACCTAAAAGAAAACTAAGGGCAACATCCATAGCCTATCTGAAATCAACTGGAATAACCTATTATATTTAAAAGAAAACAAATCCAAAGACTTGAACAATATTCAAATATCATAAAAGAAACGCACCAACCTCACTGATTCATACTAACAGTTTTCAGATCTCTTGTCCCTTACTCATAGCCTAGCTAAAATTAACTGGCCTTATCTTTTTATGACTAAAAGAAAACAAATGGCAACATCCAAAAAATTTTAAGAAAATCACTATTGTAGGGGAAACGCACCTCACCAATACATACCAGCAGCCAACGGCTGTCCGGGCATGCTGGGAGTTGTAGTTTTGCATAGCATTCAACTATAGAGACGTCCCATAGAGATGGCAGACAAGCATACAAGGGACTCCTGTTCTTAGGGGTGGGGTCCAAATGGTTGATCCCACAATATTCAGCTAGTTATCACCAATCCTGTGTATAGGAAATATCAAAAATTATCTTGGGATATCTCACGTAAGGCAAAGTTTTCACTGAAAAAAAAAAAAATCACAAAAAAATGCATCTTTTTAGGGTTTCTTTTGCTCTCCCAAGATGCAGTTTTTGTGTCGTTTAAATAAATAAATTATATTACTTAATTCATTAATATATATATATATATATATATATATATATATATATATTAATAGTTAAAATAATTTATTTAAAATATATAATAAATGTACATATTTTATTTATTTGTTTATTTATATATTTAAGTAAACTGCAGCCATTTTTTATATTGGGTCGATTCTCTTCACGGAAGCAACGCATGTAGTGAAGAACTTCTCTCTATAATACAGCTTCTAGAGAGACGTTCTTCACTACATGCGTTGCTTCCAGGAAGAGAATCGACCCCAAAAAAAAAAAATGGCCGTGGTTTAATTAAATATATAAATAAACAAATAAATAAAATATGTACATTTATTATATTTTTAAAATAAACTATTTTAATTATTAAAATATATGTATGTATATATATATGTATGTATATATATTTATATATATATATATATATATATATATATATATATATATATATGAATTAAATAATTTTTTTATTTCACAAAAACCTTGCCCCATTGACTTCGAAAGGTGCCAGATTCTGGCGCCATGCGTAAAGGCCAGCTGGAGGCACCCAGGTTGGGAAACACTGCTATAGAGCCTTGGTCTACAATCTGTGGATCTGCAGCTGCGGACCGGGCATGCTGGGAGTTGTAGTTTTGTAACAGCTGGAGGTACTCTCCTTGGGAAACACTGCTATAGAGCCTTGGTCTCCAATCTGTGGATCTGTAGCTGCGGCCCAGGCATGCTGGGAGTTGTAGTTGTGTAACAGCTGGAGGCACCCAGGTTGGGAAACACTGCTATAGAGCCTTAGTCTCCAATCTGTGGATCTGCAGCTGCGGTCCGGGCATGCTGGGAGTTGTAGTTGTGTAACAGCTGGAGGCACCCAGGTTGGGAAACACTGCTATAGAGCCTTAGTCTCCAATCTGTGGATCTGCAGCTGCGGTCCGGGCATGCTGGGAGTTGTAGTTGTGTAACAGCTGGAGGCACCCAGGTTGGGAAACACTGCTATAGAGCCTTAGTCTCCAATCTGTGGATCTGCAGCTGCGGTCCGGGCATGCTGGGAGTTGTAGTTTTGTAACAGCTGGAGCCACTCTCCTTGGGAAACACTGCTATAGAGCCTTGGTCTCCAATCTGTGGATCTGTAGCTGCGGTCCGGGCATGCTGGGAGTTGTAGTTGTGTAACAGCTGGAGGCACCCTACTTGGGAAACACTGCTATAGAGCCTTTGTCTCCAATCTGTGGATCTGCAGCTGTGGTCAGGGCATGCTGGGAGTTGTAGTTGTGTAACAGCTGGAGGCACCCTGGTTGAGAAACACTGCTTTAGATCCTTAGTCTCCAATCTATGGATCTGCAGCTGCGGTCCGGGCATGCTGGGAGTTGTAGTTGTGTAACAGCTGGAGGCACCCTACTTGGGGAACACTGCTATAGAGCCCTGGTCTCCAATCTGTGGATCTGCAGCTGCGGCCCCGGCATGCTGGGAGTTGTAGTTGTGTAACAGCTGGAGGCACCCTACTTGGGAAACACTGCTATAGAGCCTTTGTCTCCAATCTGTGGATCTGCAGCTGCGGTCCGGGCATGCTGGGAGTTGTAGTTGTGTAACAGCTGGAGGCACCCTGGTTGAGAAACACTGCTATAGAGCCCTGGTCTCCAATCTGTGGATCTGCAGCTGCGGTCCGGGCATGCTGAGAGTTGTAGTTGTGTAACAGCTGGAGGCACCCTGGTTGAGAAACACTGCTTTAGATGCTTAGTCTCCAATCTGTGGATCTGCAGCTGTGGGCCGGGCATGCTGGGAGTTGTAGTTGTGTAACAGCTGGAGGCACCCTGGTTGGGAAACACTGCTTTAGATCCTTAGTCTCCAATCTATGGATCTGCAGCTGCGGTCCGGGCATGCTGGGAGCTGTAGTTGTGTAACAGCTGGAGGCACCCTACTTGGGAAACACTGCTATAGAGCCCTGGTCTCCAATCTGTGGATCTGCAGCTGCGGTCCGGGCATGCTGGGAGTTGTAGTTGTGTAACAGCTGGAGGCACTCTCCTTGGGAAACACTGCTATAGAGCCTTGGTCTCCAATCTGTGGATCTGTAGCTGAGGCCCGGGCATACTGGGAGTTGTAGTTGTGTAACAGCTGGAGGCACCTTACTTGGGAAACACTGCTATAGAGCCTTGGTCTCCAATCTGTGGATCTGCAGCTGCTGTCCGGGCATGCTGGGAGTAGTAGTTGTGTAACAGCTGGAGGCACCCTGGTTGGGAAACACTGCTATAGAGCCCTGGTCTCCAATCTGTGGATCTGCAGCTGCGGTCCGGGCATGCTGGGAGCTGTAGTTGTGTAACAGCTGGAGGTCCACAGTTTGGAGACCTACGCGGGTAGGATTAAATGCATGTATTGCTATATAAAGAATGATATTATAACCCATAATAATCACCGTACAATGAAGCAGCCGCATGGGCCCTACCCATGTATTAGGAGGCCATCCCTTCTATTGCATACTTCACATAATACAGCAGTTGCAATGTTGTCACCTCGTATCCTCAATTCAGACAACCTATCGCTCCCGAGCCCTGACCTCTGCTTATTAGCATTGCTTTCTAATCACAGGAATCTACAGAATGCACCCAAATGTGACCCCCAAAATAATTAGGCCAACACCCCCTTATCCAATATCTGTCTAGAATTTTATATATTCAGATCAGTGTTTCCCTACCAGCGTGCCTCCAGCTGTTGCAAAACTACAACTCCCAGCATGCACGGACAGCCAACGGCTGTCCGGGCATGCTGGGAGTTGTAGTTTTGCAACAGCTGGAGGCACCCTGATTGGGAAACACTGTTATATATATGCGGTTTTATATCTATTATGATGCTTATTACTACTTAATGCACTCTGGGCTCCACACATCGCCCCAATACAAACATTGAACTTCACCACCGCTCATGTGGTCCACACACATAGCCCCATCAATAGGTCTAATTTTATTTTTAGCTCTACAACGCAGCACAGCAGAGCGAACTGGACCAGATGTAGCAGAGTTGAGTTCCATCAATAAATCTTATGTTTTGCGCTTTGCTCTACAACGCAGCAGAGCAAACTTGACCACATGTAGCAGAGCCGAGTTCCAACAATAAGTCTCACGTTGCCGTCAGCTCCACAACGCAGCAGGACGAACTCCATCGGATGTAGCAGAGCTGAGTTTGTCGGGAGTTGACGTACTAAAGGGTACAAATGAAGAGGAAGAACAAGGTCCTGCGCAGCAATTGAAGCAGATTGTGCGGTTTATTTAAATCACACACACAGAACGCAAAACAAACATGGCAGTGACGCATTTCGGCCGGGTGCCACCGGCCGAAACGCGTCACTGCCATGTCTGTTTTGTGTTCCACGCGTGTGATTTAAATAAACCGCACAATCTGCTTCAATTGCTGCGCAGGACCTTGTTCTTCCTCTTCATCGCTATTCTGATTTGAAGTCCGCACCTTTCCGTGTCGCAGTTGGTCTGTATCGGGAGAGCTGACCTGCATCTTTCTCTTCTTGCTAAAGGATACAGTAACAAAGGAGGCTATAGGAGCGAATCCAGCTCTGCTACGTTTCATTGAAAAGGAAAATCCAACCAATAACACAGGGGGACAATTGACAGTCATAGAAAAAAGAAAGCCAGCACTGCTCACCTGTCCCAGCGCCCTATCCTTATCAATGTGGAAGGAAGCATGGAGAGGCAATTCAAAATAAACCCGCTCCGAAATCAATGAAAATCTTTAATACATTAAAAATTATTATTATTACTTTTTTTTTAGACAGCCAATATGTCACCGACGCGTTTCGGACGTAGCATGCATCCTAAATGTGTCGTCGATATACCGGCTTTATTGATTAATAAAGTATTGAAGATTTTACATCTAATTTATGACCGGGCACCATCAATAGATCTTAACACCCAAAATATTAGCCTATATTAATTCATTAATATTCATATATTAAAATGGTTTAATATATGATTTTTTTAAATTCATCAACAGTAGTGGTGTCCAAAGACGCCGATCCTTCATTGACCAATAGTCTCACAGTTAAAGGGGTATTCCATAAAAAAAAACTATATATATATATATATATATATATATATATATATATATATATATATATATAATCATATATATTTTCACAAAAAAAAAAAAAAAGGATTTCAGCAATTTTTTTTACCATATTTTTGAGGATTTTTTTTATTGTACATTTAAAGGGGTATTCCAGGAAAAAACTTTTTTTTTTATCCATGAACTGGCTCCAGAAAGTTAAACAGATTTGTAAATTACTTCTATTAAAAATCTTAATCCTTCCAATAATTATCAGCTGATGAAGTTGAGTTGTTCTTTTCTGTCTGGCAACAGTGCTCTCTGCTGACATCTCTGCTTGTCTCGGGAACTGCACAGAGTAGAAAAGGTTTTTTATGGGGATTTGCTTCTACTCTGGACAGTTCCCGAGACAGGTGTCATCAGAGAGCACTTAGACAGAAAAGAACAACTCAACTTCAGCAGCCAATAAGTACTGAAAGGATTATTTTTTTTTATAGAAGCCATTTACAAATCTGTTTAACTTTCTAGAGCCAGTTGATATGTAAAAAAAAAGTTCTCCTGGATAACCCCTTTAAAAAACACCGGGAGCTCGAGTCACGGCCGCGTTAGTCAGAAAATAATTTCCATCTGAGACACAGTTGTTCTTCACCAAAGGTCAGCAGGATGGAAAATTGCCAGTGAATCGAGACACTTCCTTGTAGGAACCTCTGTTAATATGGGGGGAGAACATTCTACTGTATTCAATCAATAGACGGAAAACAGTGGGAACCATTTAAGGACAACAGGATGGGAAATCTGAAAAATCGCCATGAATCTAATCACTTCCTTGTAGGTATCTCCGTTACCATTGAGGAGAACATTCTACAGAATTCAATCTATAGGAGGACATTTTTGGAAAACAGTGGGAACCATTGGATGAAAATTCACCAGTAAATCTAGACCCTTCCTTAAAGGATCCTCCATTTAACATTGGGGAAGAACATTCTACCATATTTATTCTATAGGAGAACATAGTTGGAAAACAGTGGGAACCCGGTCAGCAGGATGGAACTTTACCAGTGAATCCAGACACTTCCTTGTAGGAACCTTCATTAACATTGAATACGGTAGAATGATCTCCCCCAATTTATAGAAAGAGTTGGAAAATAGCGGGGGAATCTAGGCACCTGCTTATAGGAACCTCCGTTTATAGGGGGGGGGGGGGTGGAACATTCTACCATATTCAATCTGTAGGAGAAAATTAAATGGGAACCATTAAATGAAAAATCACCTGTGAAACTAGACACTTCCTTGTAGGTATCTCAGTTACTATTGAGGAGAACATTCTACCGTATTTAATCTATGGAAGGAAATTCTTGGAAAACACTGGGAACCATTGGATGAAAAATTACCAGTAAATCTAGACACTTCCTTGTAGGAACCTCCGTTGAAATTGGGGAAGAACATTTTACAGTATTTAATCTATAGGAGGAAATTGTTAGAAACTGGTGGAAACCATTGAATGAAAAATTACCAGTAAATCTAGACACTTTTTTGTAGGAACCTCCGTTAACATCAAGGACAACATTCTGCTGCATTCAATCTATATGCGGAAATTGTTGGAAAACTATGGGAACCATCAGATAAAAAAAAAAATACCAGTAAATCTAGGCAATTCCTTGTAAGAACATTCTACGGTATTCAATGTATAGGAGGAAATTGTTGGAAACTGGTGGAAACCATTGAATGAAAAATTACCAGTAAATCTAGGCAATTCCTTGTAGGAACATTCTACAGTATTCAATCTATAGGAGGAAATTGTTGGAAAATTGGGAACCATTGGATTAAAAATTTACCAGTAAATCTAGACACTTTCCTGTAGGAACCTCCGTTAAAATTGGGGAAGAACATCCTACAGTATTCAATCTATATAGGTGGAAATTCTTGGAAAACGGTAGAAACCATTGGATGAAAATTCACCAATGAATCGAAACACTTCCATTACATAACATTGAGGAAAAAACATTATTCAATCTAATTGTTGGAATATGGTGGGAACATTCAATGTAACCCAATGAATTTCCCATCAGTAACTGTCAGGGACCGTGCGGACTTTCCTGATGACGAGAGTTATTTCAGCAATGACTAATGGCTGAGTCCACCAGGGACTATTCATTACAGCAAAGCGTGTTACTGTGGATACCGAGGCCAATTTTGCAAACAGTAAGACGTACCTCCCCCCCTACAACCACCACCAACACCACCATCACTTCAGCACCCAGTTCACATAGGTATAATCCAAAGGTCACTTACCATCTTGGAGGGTCCTCCTAATGCCTGTAGGGGGAGGGGGAAAAAAAACCACAGACAGGCAGGAGGTATCTGCTAGCTCCTCGGTACAGACACCCAAAGATTCCTCCTTAAAGAGTCGCCTCTAATTTGTACTGTGCCCATTCACACACCTGCTCCCACTTCTGCCCTGATTGGATGCCACTAGCTATAGCAACCCCCCATTCCCAATCCTATGCCAGCTGACCCCTGATTGGAGGGACGGGCATTTTACCAAATTTAGCCTGTGTCGTAGAAAAAGGGGGGCCCAACACAAAAATAAAAAAAAGACCAGGTAAAAAAAAAAAAGTAGGGTAGGGAGGGGTCGGTGACGAGTAGGAACACATGGTCCTCTTCTTACTGTAAATAGTTAATGGGAATTTCCAGGACTTGCTATTCCCCCCCCCCTGGCTCTTGCTTTCTTTCTCACTTTAAACAAGCCCCCCCCCTCTCCCCCCAATTGACAGATCTGGAGCCCCCTGGATTTATGACAAGGGCTCGGAGGGCCAGAGAAGAATAAGTATCAGATGACCCCACAGCCCCTTCCACCAGGCAACCGATTAGAAATAGAAGCAGCTGCGAACGTGACAAGCCATGGCACAATCTACGTCAAGGCATCTCGTACCAGTACCATCTATTGCTAGATACCCAATGCCAGTATGTACCCAAACGATGACCCTCCAGCTGCTGCAAAACTATGACTCCTAGCATGCCCGGACAGCCTTCGGCTGTCCGGGCATGCTAGGAGTCATAGTTTTGCAACAGCTGAAGAGGCACCGGATGGGGAACACCGATTTAGGGTTGATAGCGTGCAAAAAAGTCCAAGTAATATGCGCAGAGTTACTATACATGTAGTGCTACGGAATGGTGCCAATAAAAAAACCCGCAACAGTTATGTTCTCTGTATGCCCGGGATTAACTGCCTATTTGCTG
Organism: Hyla sarda; assembly: GCF_029499605.1. Classification (NCBI taxonomy): domain Eukaryota; kingdom Metazoa; phylum Chordata; class Amphibia; order Anura; family Hylidae; genus Hyla; species Hyla sarda. The sequence goes on along the minus strand of NC_079201.1, from coordinate 13,525,896 downwards.
GGAGCTTTCCAGTTTATAATGTTACTAACCCCCCCGTAAATGATAAATGTCACTCGTGGAGACTTTTTACTATCTGGTGGCACATTCTTGCAGCTAAGGTAATAAAACCGCCACCCTTCTCTCTAGGGCACGAGATAACAGGTGGCCGAGTGTGCCCATCAAAGCATTAAAGGGAACCCGTCACGTTGAAAATGCAGTTGAATCTGCAGGTAACGTGTTATAGAGCAGGAGGAGCTGAGCAGATGATATACACAATACAGCATAATCTGCAGATATCATGTTATAGAGCAGGAGGAGCTGAGCAGATGATATATACAATACAGTACAATCTGCAGGTATCATGTTGTAGAGCAGGAGGAGCTGAGCAGATGTTATATACAATACAGTACAATCTGCAGGTAACATGTTATAGAGCAGGAGGAGCTGAGCAGATGATATATACAATACAGTACAATCTGCAGGTAACATGGTATAGAGCAGGAGGAGCTGAGCAGATGATATATACAATACAGTACAATCTACAGGTATCAGGTTATAGAGCAGGAGGAGCTGAGCAGATGATATATACAATACAGTACAATCTGTAGGTATCAGGTTATAGGGAAGGAGGAGCTGAGCAGATGATATATACAATACAGTACAATCTGCAGGTATCATATTATAGAGCAGGAGGAGCTGAGCAGATGATATATACAGTACAGTACAATCTGCAGGTATCATGTTATAGAGCAGGAGGAGCTGAGCAGATGATATATACAATACAGTACAATCTGCAGGTAACATGTTATAGATCAGGAGAAGCTGAGCAGATGATATATACAACACAGTACAATCTGTAGGTATCATGTTATAGAGCAGGAGGAGCTGAGCAGATGATGTATATATATATATATATATACAATACAGTATAATCTGCAGATATCATGTTATAGAGCAGGAGGAGCTGAGCAGATGATATATACAATACAGTACAATCTGCAGGTATCATATTATAGAGCAGGAGGAGCTGAGCAGATGATATATACAATACAGTGCAATCTGTATGTATCATGTTATTGAGCAGGAGGAGCTGAGCAGATGATATATACAATACAGTACAATCTGCAGGTATCATATTATAGAGCAGGAGGAGCTGAGCAGATGATATATACAATACAGTACAATCTGCAGGTATCATATTATAGAGCAGGAGGAGCTGAGCAGATGATATATACAATACAGTGCAATCTGTAGGTATCATGTTATTGAGCAGGAGGAGCTGAGCAGATGATATATACAATACAGTACAATCTGCAGGTAACATGTTATAGAGCAGGAGGAGCTGAGCATATGATATATACAATACAGTACAATCTGCAGGTGTCATGTTATTGAGCAGGAGGAGCTGAGCATATGATATATACAATACAGTACAATCTGTAGGTATCATGTTATAGAGCAGGAGGAGCTGAGCATATGATATATACAATACAGTACAATCTGCAGGTGTCATGTTATTGAGCAGGAGGAGCTGAGCAGATGATATATACAATACAGTACAATCTGCAGGTAACATGTTATAGAGCAGGAGGAGCTGAGCAGATGATATATACAATACAGTACAATATGCAGGTAACATGTTATAGAGCAGGAGGAGCTGAGCAGATGATATATACAATACAGTACAATCTGCAGGTAACATGTTATAGAGCAGGAGGAGCTGAGCAGATTATATATACAATACAGTACAATCTGCAGGTAACATGTTATAGAGCAGGAGGAGCTGAGCAGATGATATATACAATACAGTACAAGCTGCAGGTATCATGTTATAGAGCAGGGGGAGCTGAACAGATGATATATACAATACAGTACAATCTGCAGGTATCATGTTATAGAGCAGGAGGAGCTGAACAGATGATATATACAATACAGTACAATCTGCAGGTATCATGTTATAGAGCAGGAGGAGCTGAGCAGATGATATATACAATACAGTACAATCTGCAGGTAACATGTTATAGAGCAGGAGGAGCTGAACAGATGATATATACAATACAGTACAATCTGCAGGTATCATGTTATAGAGCAGGAGGAGCTGAGCAGATGATATATACAATACATTGCAATCTGCAGGTAACATGTTATAGAGCAGTAGGAGCTTGTAACGCCTGCGCTCTGGCTTGACACGCCAGCCATGAGCGCTCTTTGCTTATGTCCCCACTGCTGGCGGGGCTGGGATTTGCATCGCGGGATGCACCCGCATGCGAATCCCAACCTGTTACTCACCTCCCTCATCTTCCACCTCTCTGTGTCCTCGCAGCCCCGAAGCGCATGCCCCCGCCTCCTAGGGCACACGCCGGAGCTCTTGCTCTTAAAGGGCCAGTGCTCAATTAATCAAGTGTCTACACCTGCACCCCTGTCCTTAAATATCAGCTCCTCCCTTGGTTCCCTGCCGGATCTTTGGTTGCCTAGTGCCATAGTGAAAGTCCTGTGTACCTGTTCCTTTCTACCTTACCTACCCTGCACCTGTGTTACCTGCCCTGACCTACTGCCATCTTGCCACGTCCTGCCAGTCTCCTTCTGTGCCACCTCCCAGCTACCTGTGTGGACTAGTCATGCCAAGGGTACCGACCTGGGTGCCGCGTGTCGCAGCAAGACCATCCCACTTTGCGGCGGTCTCTGGTGAAAGCCAACGGCACCTTAGACTCCGCTCCCTGGCACGGCTCACGTCATCATCCACACAGGCCCAGAGGATCCACCACCTGCCGTGACCCGTTACAGTGAGATCCGGCCATGGATCCCGCTGGGGTACCTTTGCCAGATGTCTCAGGTCTTTCGACCATCGTGGGCCCAGCAGTTGCAGCAGTTAGCCCATCAGGCGCAACAACTGAATCAACTTTCAGCCATGATGACAGCTTCTTGCCGCTCAGAAGCAACAACAGCAGTTGCCACCTGTTCCTTAGCCTCCTCCTGTGTCTGCAGCTTCTCCTGGGACCAAGCTTTGTTTGTCCTTGCCTTCAAAGCATGACGGAGATCCCATGCTATGTAGAGGCTTTGTGACACATTGTTCTATCCATCTTGAACTCATGGCGGATCTGTTCCCGACGGAGCGTGCTAAGGTGGCGTTTGTGTTCAGTCTACGGTCTGGAAAAGCTTTGGCCTGGGCTACTCCTCTCTGGGATTGTAGAGATCCGGTCTCCTTGAACTTGTCAGCCTTCCTTGCAGAATTCCGCAATGCATTTGAAGAACCCGCGCGAGCCTCCTCTGCCGAGACGGTTCTACTGAACCTCTGCCAAGGGAACGCCTCCATTGGCGTCTATTCGGTTCAGTTTCGCACTCTTGCCTCGGAACTTTCTTGGAACAACGAGGCCTTTTGTGCTACCTTTAAAAAAGGACTTTCCTCTGGAATCAAGGATGCTCTCGCTGCACGAGATTCTCCGGCTAACCTAAGCGAACTTATCCATTTATCCACTCAAATTGATGTGCGTTTTGCCGAGAGGCAGGAGGAACTTCCTTCGGGAAAAAGAACCTGCCCCAACACGGCATTTACCTCGTCTGGCCCCCATGTTCCAACATCCACCCCTACACTCTACTTTGCCTCTTGCTGAAGAGGCTATGGAAGTGGACCGTTTTCACTTAACACAGCAGGAAAAAGCCTGTTGACGCAATGAGAATTTGTGCCCATATTGTGCCAATCCGGAGCACTTTCTCAAAGACTGTTCTTTACGTCCTCCGCGTCCGGGAGAACGCTCTCAACTTGGACCAGTAGGAGTGGCTTCCCTAGATGTTAATACTACCTCTCCTCGCTTGACCACCGCGTTTCAAGTATTTTCCTCTGCCAAGACTTCTTTCTTCGCTTCTGCTCTTTTGGACTCTGTTTCCACTGGTAACATCATTGGTGCCTCCCAGGTCCATAACCACCGTCTTCCAGTCTCTCGTCTTGCTAAGCCCTTCTACATCTCTTCTGTTAATGGACAAAACCTGAACTGTAAGGTGCAATTTCGCATGGAACCCCTCGTCATGCAAGTAGAAAATTTGCTTAAGGAAATAATTGAGTTCTGTGTGCTACCACATTGTACTTCGTAGCTTCTTCTTGGTCTTCCTTGGCTTCATCGTCATTCTCCACATCTGGACTAAAAATCTGGTGAGATCACTAGTGTTGCTTGCGAATATTCGCAATTCGAATTTTATTCGCGAATATCGCATATTCGCGAATTTGCGAATATTCGCGAATATAGCGCTATATATTCGTAATTACGAATACTCGTTTTTTTTTTTTTTTCACAGTACACATCACAGTGATCATCCCTCTCTGCTTCCAGCTTATGTGGTGTAAGAAGGCTCTAATACTACTGTGTGAGACTGGTGTGCGAATTTTCGCATATGCGAAAATTTGCATATGCGAATTTTCGTATATGCTAATTTTCGTTTATGCACATTTATGTATATGTAAATTTTCGCACACGCGAATATTCGCATATGCGAAAATAAAACAAGAATATTACGAATATGCGAATATTCCGCTCAACAGTAGAGATCACTTGTTGGGGACAATATTGCCAAGATCACTGTCTTGTTCCTTCTGTGATATCTTCTGTGCCTGTCAAACTCAGATGTAAAGTCTTGAATTGGGGACATTCTTCCTTGCCAGTTGGTCACCTTAGAAGACGGAAGACTCAACGACAGAAGCCTGCAAGATCCTTACAGCCTTTACCCATTCCAAAAACTCCTTGGTCTCATGTAGTGGGGAACTCTCTGAATTCCAAAGAAGAGGGGAGACCAAAGGGGGGGTACTGTAACGCCAGCAATGAGCACTCTTTGCTTATGTCCCCGCTGCTGGCGGGGCTGGGATTCACATCGCGGGACGTGCTCACATGCGAATTCCAGCCCATCACTCACATTCCTCATCTTCCGCCTCGCCGTGTCCTCGCAGCCCCGGTACGCGTGCTCCCTTGGTTCCCTGCTGGATCTTTGGTTGCCTAGTGCCATAGTGAAAGTCCTGTGTTCCTGTTACTGTGTACCTGTTCCTTGCTACCTTACCTAACCTGCACCTGTGTTACCTGCCCTAACCTACTGCCATCTTGTCACTTCCTGCCCCTCTCCTTCTGTGCCATGCCACCTCCTAGCTACCTGTGTGGACGAAGAGTCGTGCCAGGGGTAGCGACCTGGGTGCCACCTGCTGCAGCAAGACCATCACACTTTGCGGCAAGCTCTGGTGAAAGCCAGCGGCACTTTAGACTCCGCTCCCTGGCACGGCTCACGTCATCATTCACACAGGCCCAGAGGATCCACCACTTGCCGTGACCCGTTACAGAGCTGAGCAGATGATATATACAATACAGTACAATCTGCAGGTATCATGTTATAGAGCAGGAGGAGCTGAGCAGATGATATATACAATACATTACAATCTGCAGGTATCATGTTATAGAGCAGGAGGAGCTGAGCAGATGATATATACAATACAATATGCAGGTATCATGTGATAGAGCAGGAGGAGCTGAGCAGATGATATATACAATACAATACAATATGCAGGTATCATGTTATAGAGCAGGAGGAGCTGAGAAGATTATATCTACAATACAGTACAATCTGCAGGTAACATGTTATAGAGCAGGAGGAGCTGAGCAGATGATATATACAATACAGTACAATCTGCAGGTATCATGTTATAGAGCAGGAGGAGCAGAGCAGATGATATATACAATACAGTACAATCTACAGGTATCATATTATAGAGCAGGAGGAGCTGAGCAGATGATATATACAATACAGTACAATCTGCAGGTATCATGTTATAGAACAGGAGGAGCTGAGCAGATGATATATACAATACAGTATAATCTGCAGGTAACATGTTATAGAGCAGGAGGAGCTGAGCAGATGATATATATATATATATATACAATACAGTACAATCTGCAGGTATCATATTATAGAGCAGGAGGAGCTGAGCAGATGATATATACAATACAGTACAATCTACAGGTATCATGTTATAGAGCAGGAGGAGCTGAGCAGATTATATATACAATACAGTACAATCTGCAGGTATCATGTTATAGAGCAGGTGGAGCTGAGCAGATGATATATACAATACAGTACAATCTGCAGGTATCCTGTTTTAGAGCAGGAGGAGATGAGCAGATGATATATACAATACAGTACAATCTGCAGGTATCATGTTATAGAGCAGGAGGAGCTGAGCAGATGATATATACAATACAGTACAATCAGCAGGTAACATGTTATAGAGCAGGAGGAGTTTAGCAGATTATATATACAATACAGTACAATCTGCAGGTAACATGTTATAGAGCAGGAGGAGCTGAGCAGATGATATATACAATACAGTACAATCTGCAGGTATCATGTTATAGAGCAGGAGGAGCTGAGAAGATGATATATATACAATACAGTACAATCTGCAGGTATCCTGTTTTAGAGCAGGAGGAGATGAGCAGATGATATATACAATACAGTACAATCTGCAGGTATCATGTTATAGAGCAGGAGGAGCTGAGCAGATGATATATACAATACAGTACAATCAGCAGGTATCATGTTATAGAGCAGGCGGAGCTGACCATTTCTGTCAGTCCAGGTAGGAAACACTTTTCTGGGATGCTGGAGGTTGCAGTTTTACAAGCACAGCAGGGGTGCAGATTGGAGAGTATGTCTTAAAGGGTACCTTTCATTAAAAAAAAACTTTTGATATATTATAGATTAATGTAGGCAGAATAACTTTCCAATAGCATGTTATAAAAAAAATATGCTTCTTTCTATTTAATTTTTCACTTTGAAAAAATGACCACTAGTGGTCTCCCTTCCAGTCCTGGCCGCAAGCCCATTTTATAGATTTCAGACTCATGCGGGAGTCCTCAATCTCAGACTGGAAAATTAAATAGAAAGAAGCATATTTTTTAATAACATACAATTGGAAAGTTATTCTGCATACATTAATCTATAATATATCAAAAGTTTTTTTGATGAAAGGTACCCTTTAAGTAATGTATAAAAGACCAACACAAGGCAGGTGCTAGATATACTTCAAACCTGCGTGTTGGTGTTACAAGGGTTAGTAGGGACGACACATAGATGTGGATAACTCTGTGCCCATCTTGTATTACTGAGTGTAATTTCAGTTCTCGTGCCAAATACCAATCACCACAAACAATTAATAGAAAATACTGGGGTTTCTAAGGGAAAACCATAAAAGGCTCAAATGAAGAGGCTCAGTCTAGTTTAGTTCAATAAACCAAGGCTATATTTTATGGGACCTTATTTAAAAACAATTCATGGAACTATGTACTACCTGAGAATACATGGCTTCTATTCCCCGTGCCAATCCCTTCACTGGCTCCCGTTACCCAACAAATTCGGTTTTAATAGTTCACCATGATATTGAAGACCATCCACAACCTGTCCCTCCATACGTCTCCTGACCTCATCTCCCAATACCGCCCCTCAGGTAATCTCCGATCCTCTCAAGACCTCCACCTATCCCCTTCCATCATCTGCACCTCACACAACCTTCCAAGACTTCTCCTGTGCTTTCCCATACACTGAAACTCCCTACTTGGACCCATCTGGCTCTCACCCACCATTAAAGGGGTACTCCACCCCTGACATCTTATCCCCTATCCAAAGGACCCCCATTATCTTGGCTGCGGCACTCCAGACATCCGGTTCATGGAGCGAACTACGCTTCATGCCGGATGACTGGCGATGTGGGGCGGAGGCTTGTGACGTAACGGTCATGACATCACGAGCCTCCAGCGCTCCGTCGCTGCACCTGACGCTCTAAACGAACGTCCGCTGCAGCAGGGAGATCCCGAGGGTCCCCGGCAGCAGGTCCCACGCGATCAGACATCTTATCCCTATCCTTTAAAGTTGTGCAACAGCAAGAACATTACCTCGTTTGTTCCTTCATAGAATTAATACTTTCAAGAGCAACCTGAAGACCCATCTCTTCAAGGAAGTCTACAACCTACAATCCCCCTGCTGCCCCTGTGCTACCCTATGAATGGCTGCTTCCCTACCTGCTCACGGATGATCTGATGTCCCCCCCTCATCGTGTCCCCCACCCCCTTGTAGATTGTCTTCCTACCTAAACCTCATGGGATAGGGAAAGAAGACTCTCTTAATTTTCGCATACAAGTCACAGATGAACCGATGGAATAATTCTCTATAGTTTACCAGGTGCCAAGGTCGGAACCACAGGGGGTGCAGAGGTAGCAGTTGCATCGGGACCATGGTGGCCCCAAAGACACCTCTGCCCAATAAGAAAACACCAATATTATAAATAGAACATGGCACCCTTATTACAGATTTTGAATTAAAGGGGTACTTTCCCAACATCCGTCCCCCCTCAGCCACTGATTGTTGGAGCCACCAGTTCCCTGTGCTGACACTGGGAAGAGCTGTGCCACGTCACTGGGCCCCTTTACAATAGCAACAGTGGTGGGAGCTCACTGAGAAGGTGAGTATAGATTTTTTTTTTGTTTGTTTGTTTTTTATATTGACCTCTTTGCCCTACTACTCTTTCCATAAAATAACATTTTTAGGCATTGCTTCTGAAAAAAAATCCTATACTTACACTTCCACCTCATTCTGACGGAGCCTGCACAGCACTTCCCGGTCTTGGTGTCGACACAGGAAAATGACTGCTCAGCCCATTGTTCCCCCTCAGCCAATGGTTGTTGGAGCCACCAGTTCCCTGTTCTGATACTGGGAAGAGCTGTGCCACGTCACTGGCCCCCTTTACAATAGAAACAATGGGGGGAGCTCACTGGAAAGGTAAGTATAGGTTTTTTTAATGTTTTTTTTTTTTTAACTTTCTGAGCAGGATTATTTATAAGAAGAAAAAAAAATACTCCCAGAATACCCCTTTAACTACAAATAAGCTGACTATAGGAATTCGAAGGCTGCTAAGAGTGTGTGATTTATAATAGTTTATTCTATATCCTGCAAATCTGAAAAGCTCATCAAGATGCCTGAGAGGCAGGTCTGTAGGGAACCCAATGCCAGGAACATGTCATCAGCCAAAGGTGCTAATAAATCACGGGCAGCGAGAGGAGACGGAAGATGACTTCCAAAAGATCTTTCCAGAGGTCTACATTGAATTAGAGTCAAACTGATCCACCAAGATACTAGAGCAGTGGTCGCCAAAGTGTGTACCTCCAGCTGTTGCACAACTACAACTCTGCACACTTCAAAGACCACTGGTTTACTACTGTTCTTGGGTATTACTTGTGACTAACTGTCTGAGCTGATGTGGCAGGAATGGGTTTTCAGCCATATTGATTGGTATTTCTACACTGATATGATTTTCTATCAGTATTTGGCTCACAAATCCCTCTGTTCTGCTGCTCACTCATTCTGAAATCCATTGCTCAGGAAGGGGTGTGTCCCAGGCAAGCAATGAGCTCGCCCACTGTCACTATGCATTCACCTGAGTCTGCTGTGCTGTGCTGGGTCTCTTCATCCAATCACTGCAGGCTGCCCTGTAACCCCCTCCTCTCTGTTTTCATGCTGCAGTCTGATAGGACAGGAGTGAGCACAGAGGAGTGTTAGTCCCGCCCTCACTTCCTGGACTTTGTCCCAGCCTGGGACAAAGATGATGCTCTCGATGTTCTCGATGGTATGGGGACCCCTAGTGGACATGATTTCTATAAAAAGGAGATACAATTTTTACATGAAGTATATTGGAAAGGGCAATGTTTTGGCAAGAGGTACAACATATAAAAAGTTTTTGTTTCTGACAGTGCCCATTTAAGATACATTACACTCACTGGTCATTTTACTAAGTAACACCAAAAGCTAAATCAGCCAATCACATGGCAGCAACTCAATGCTTTTAGGCATGTAGACAAGGTCAAGACAACTTGTTAAAGTTGAAACCGAGCATCTGTATGGGATGGATGAAAGTATGGCCACCAAGAATGGGTAAAAGGGGTCCAATGCAGGACTAGCAGAGTATACCTAGTAAAGTGGCCATTGGGGTGTATATAACTGTGGCCCTAAACCAGTTCCTCCAGTGAGCCGGAGTTACCCCCAGTGGAATACTGATGCTGTATTTATAGAATGGTCTGAGAACTTCTCCGCATTCACTCTTCGGCATGCGATCTAGGTTTCGTCTATACATAGTGTCTGTTGGTTAGCGACATTTTCCTGGTTATTGACACACAGAATGCACACGGTAACCTTCTGTACTGAGGTAAACGCACAAGAGAAACCGAAGTGCAGAAAACAACAACACATAAACACACGGGCGGATTTGCTTTCAAATTCATTGAAGTCAATGGGATCTGCGGCGGATTTTCAGCAGCAGAGATTCCGCTGCTGAAAATCAGCTACGGACAGCCGTACGGCTGTCCGTAGCTGATTTTCAGCAGCGGAATCTCTGCTGCTGAAAATCCGCCGCAGATCCCATTGACTTCAATGACTCTGAAACGAAATCTAAAGCTGAGTTTAAAGGGGTTATCCAGGAAAAAACTTTTTTTTTAATATATATATATCAACTGGCTCCAGAAAGCTAAACAGATTTGTAAATGACTTCTATTAAAAAATCTTAATCCTTTCAGTACTTATGAGCTGCAGAAGTTGAGTTGTTCTTTTCTGTCTAAGTGCTCTCTGATGATACGTGTCTCAGGAAACGCCCAGTTTAGAAGCAAATCCCCATAGCAAACCTCTTCTACTCTGTGCAGTTCCCGAGACAGGCAGAGATGTCAGCAGAGAGCACTGTTGTCAGACAGAAAAGAACAACTCAACTTCAGCAGCTGATAATTATTGAAAGGATTAAGATTTTTTTTTTAATAGAAGTAATTTACAAATCTGTTTAACTTTCTGGAGCCAGTTGATATGAAAAAAAAAAAAAAGTTTTTTCCTGGAATAACCCTTTAAAGGAGTAGTCCAGTGGTTACCCAGTGGTGAACAACTTATCCCCTATCCTAAGGATAGGGGATAAGTTGCAGATCGCGGGGGGTCCGACCGCTGGGGCCCCCTGTGATCTCCTGTATGGAGCCCCGACAGCCCACGGGAAGGGGGCGTGTCGACCTCCGCATGAAGCGGCGGCCGACACGCCCCCAATCTCCGGCTCTGCCATAGAGATTTATTGAGGGGGCGTGTCAGCCGCCACTTCGTGCGGAGGTCGACACCCGCTATCTGGCCGGAGAGCCTGGCCCCCGTACAGAGAGATCGCAGGGGGCCCCAGCGGTCGGACCCCCCGCGATCTCAAACTTATCCCCTATCCTTAGGATAGGGGATACGTTTTTCACCACTGGACTACCCCTTTAAGACAATGGGATGGAAGCCATGACCACTGAAGCAGACTAGGCTCTGTACGGGCAGGCATAATACACTGCATTACAGATCAGTACTGCAGGGTATTATACCTGCAATCAGTTCAGATAGTCCAGTCCCTTAGTAGGACAATGAAAAGAAATTGTAAAAAAAAAGAAAAAATTGGAAAAACACAATAAATGGAAAAAGGCCTGTGGAAAATGAAAGAAGCGATCTGATTGGTCGCTATGGGCAACTCGGTACTTTTTCTTCTAGACAGGTTTTGATAAATCCCCCCCTATATCACTACATAACTGTATAAGGTACCGTATTTTTCGCCGTATAAGACGCACTTTTTCTTCCCCAAAACTGGGGGGGAAAAGTTGGTGCGTCTTATACGGCAAATACCTGTCCTATTGCGGCGGTCCCTGCGGCCATCAACGGCCGGGACCCGCGGCTAATACAGGACATCACCGATCGCGATGATGCCCTGTATTAACCCTTCAGATCAAAGCTGACCGCCGCGTCTGAAGGGAAAATAACACTAACCCGGCTGCTCAGTCAGGCTGTTCGGGACCGCCGCGGTGAAATCGTGGCGTCCCGAACAGCTTACAGGACACCGGGAGGGACCTTACCTGCCTCCTTGGTGTCTGCTCCGTGCCGGGATCCCCTGTATGGCCGGCGCTCTCCTTCGTCCTCGTCACGCATCCCGTCCCATCATCCAATAGGAGTGGCGTGCGTAGCGACGTGATGGCGGCGACGGAGAGCGAGGATGCCGGGCGGCAGAGACGTTCTGGAGTGACGCGGACAGCCCGGGGACACAGTGACAGCGATGGAGGGCGACATCCAGGGCAGCGGTGACTGTCCGGAGCGGCGGGGACACGTGAGTATTACCTCCTATACCAGTGGTCTTCAACCTGCGGACCTCCAGATGTTGCAAAACTACAACTCCCAGCATGCCCGGACAGCCGTTGGCTGTCCGGGCATGCTGGGAGTTGTAGTTTTGAAACATCTGGAGCTCCGCAGGTTGAAGATCACTGTCCTATACTTTACATTGTATTTGGTTCAGAATCTTTATTTTCTAGATTTTTATCCTATAAAATTAGGAGCGTCTTATATGACGAAAAATACGGTAACATACTGTGTGTCAGCGTTTCTACGGATGTTGCAAAACTACAACTCCCAGCATGCCCAGACAGCCAACGGCTGGTTCAGAATCTTTATTTTCTAGATTTTTATCCTATAAAATTGGGAGCGTCTTATATGACGAAAAATACGGTAACATACTGCGTGTCAGAGTTTCTACGGATGTTGCTAAACTACAACTCCCAGCATGCCCGGACAGCCAACGGCTGGTTCAGAATCTTTATTTTCTAGATTTTTATCCTATAAAATTAGGGGCGTCTTATATGACGAAAAATACGGTAACATACTGCGTGTCAGCGTTTCTACGGATGTTGCTAAACTACAACTCCCAGCATGCCCGGACAGCCTTTGGCTGCTGGGATTTGTAGTTTTGCAACAGCTGGAGGCACCCTGTTTGAAAAACACCGCTGTCATGTGGACGTCTTTCAGCGCAAACCACCTGAAGCTTCTTTCCTCAAGAAGAATGAACCTTCTGAGATCAGCTACCTTACTTATTCTCTGATCGTTTGCCCCCGACACATTCTCAGGGTATCAGCTGGACATACTGTCACTAGAGCTTCCTGAATGTCAGGCGGTGACAGCCGTTGATATTTGTCAAATAGCCAGTTGAGTGCTGCGTGCACACATGGCCTCTACTTCTGGTCTTGAAACAACTTTGTGAAACCCCTTGGCCCCAAGTACATGACACATATTTACCACCGCGGGAGGCACTAGCCTTCATTTTGTCCAAAATCGTGCTTTTCATTTAGCCTTTTATTGCCTTTTACTAGCCGATAGTTTTACTGGCTCTTTTATTATAAAAGTCTTGCATGTGTAAAGCCGGTGGACGGCCATGGCCAGCACTGTCACTACTGGCACTTCCTTCTGCCGAGTTTCTGTCTGTGAGGCATGCGCTCTCCCCGACTGCTGCCATGCTGCTTTCTCTCCTGTTGTTTCCCAGGACACATTGTCTCGAGGCTCAGTTGAAGTCTGCAAGAGTTCCTTCTGTTTGTCTGAGGCTGGGTTCACATATATCCGGCGTTCAGCCTCAGGCTAAAACTCACCGCAACTGATTGCAACGTGTATCGCGTAACGCTATCTATATATCTCATAGCTATCTCGTATCTATCGATCTATCTCATATCTATCTCATATCTATCTATCTCATATGTATCTATCTATCTCATATCTATCTATCTATCTCTTATCTATCTATCTATCTCATATCTATCTATCTATCCCATATCTATCTATCTATCTATCTATCTATCTCATATCTATCTCATATCTATTTATCTATCTATCTCATATCTATCTATCTCATATCTATCTATCTATCTCATATATATCTATCTCATATATATCTATATATCTCATATCTATCTATCTCATATCTATCTATCTCATATCTATCTATCTCATATATATCTATCTATCTCATATCTATCTATCTATCTCATATCTATCTATCTATCTCATATGTATATATCTATCTCATATCTATCTATCTCATATCTATCTATCTATCTCATATCTATTTCATATCTATCTCTCATATCTATATATCTCTCATATCTATCTATCTCATATCTATCAATCTCAATCTCATATCTATCTATCTCATATCTATCTATCTATCTATCTATCTATCTATCTATCAGATATCTTTCTATGTATCTATATCTTTATTGGGACACTTAGGGAAGAATGATGAGTGTTTATACTATTCTGCCATGTGCTAAGCAATGCCACAGGCAGAGGAGCAGACAGGGAATGAATACCGCAAGTGCAATGTTCTGCATAAGCTCTGGCTAGCGAACTAGCAATAGTGTTGTGGGAGGAGAATAGGCATGGTGGGGGACTGTAATGAAGAGCTGAGGGTAAGCAATGCATCATGGGAATTGCCGTACCGAGCGATTGCTTAACTAGGAATTAGACTGTGTTCACACTACCTTTGTAGTGTTTGTGAACCGGATGCGGCTGTGGGGAGCGAAAACCGGGCGCTCCCGTATCCCAGCCGGATCTGGCCAGAACCCCATTCATTTCAATGAGCCGACCGGAGTCAAATGCTGACTCCGGTCGGCTCATTTTTGCCCCGTATACGGTTTTCTGCCCGGACCTAAAATCGTGGTAGAACGGGCCGGGTCCGGATGGGATACGGGAGCGCCCAGTTTTGGCTCCCTCCAGCCGTATCTGGTTCCCGTGTTGCCAAATCGTTGTGTGAACCGGCTTGTGACATCATAGCCCCACCCCCTCATGATGTCACACCCAGCCCCCTCAATGCAAGTCTATGGGAGGGGACGTGACGGTAGTCACGCCCCCTCCCATAGACTTGCATTGAGGGGGTGGGGCATGACGTCATGAGGGGGCGTGGCTATGACGTCACGAACTCCCGTCTCCAGCGTTTGGAACAGTTTGTTCCACGCGCAGAGCAGCAGAGAACCCCTTTAAGTTCTTCACCTCCACTATGTGAAAGATGTTCAGTAAAAGTAACCCCTTATGCTGAAACACCCTTTGAGTCCCGGTGTCTTGGTTTACATAAAGGGCCTATCACACACCACCTGCCGGGACGTTCTCACTAGGAAGTACCTAGCTTGACCAGGACCCTGAATGTGTGCTAAGACAAGACCCGTCTACCTGCTCTTGACTATCTTTCCACCTGCCCAATACCTTAGCTTGAACCCCGACTTGACTTCGCCTGACCCTTACTTCTATTATAAAATCTTAATCCTTCCAGTACTTATCAGCTGCTGTATGCTCCAGAGGAAGTTGTGTAGTTCTTTCTAGTCTGACCACAAGGCTCTCTGCTGCCACCTCTGTCTATGACAGGAACTGTCCAGAGTAGACGCAAATCCCCATAGGAATCCTCTTGTGCTCTGGACAGTTCCTGACATGGACAGAGGTGTCAGCAGAGAGCACTGTGGTCAGACAGAAAAGAACTACACAACTTCCTGTGGAGCATACAGCAGCTGATAAGTACTGGAAGGATTAATATTTTTTTTAATAGAAGTAATTTACAAATCTTTTTAACTTTCTGGCACCAGTTGATTTAAAAAAAAAAATGTTTGTTTGGAGTACCCCTTTAAACTAGAATCATTCCGGTCTATGTTGGGTTTAACTAGACCCCTCCCTAAAGTTCTTGGGGGCAGTAGTAAGTCTGGAAAAAGTAGACCTTCCTCTACGAGGCGTTTTGGACAATATGGACACCAGGGCGCCGGCTGGATTTAATTATCATAATGATTAAATGTATTTCTATTGATACATATTTTATATATTCTACCATTGTCAGGTCTTTTTTGGTATTTTTGTATATTTCATGTGTGTTTCATTTCTTCTGGATGCTTTCTATATCTTCATTTTACAGTATGATGCTTATTCTTTGTTTGTGCAGAAGTTACAGTATATAGTCTTTACCTTGTGTTTTTGATTTACATAGGGTTGTGCCGATCATTTTCCGGTCGGTGTACACACCTTATGCCAGTGTTTCCCAACCAGGGTGCCTCCAGCTGTTGCAAATCTACAACTCCCAGCATGCTCGGACAGCCTTCGGCTGTCCGAGCATGCTGGGAGTTGTAGTTTTGCAACAGCTGGAGGCACCCTGGTTGGGAAACGCTGGTCTATGTAAAGGAAAGGTCCTGTACAGTACACGCAATGTCCTAAAAAAGTACATTACTAAAGGAGCAGCTAACCGTGGTACAGGTAAAGAGTACAGAACATGTAATACCTCCCTGTACTGTAAGGGGCACTACCAGACACCAGTCAGTGCATGCACTTCAGTAATACAGGTAAAGTGTACAGAACATGTAATACCTCTCTGTACTGTAGGGGGCGCTACCAGACACCAGTCAGTGCATACACTTCAGTAATACAGGTAAAGAGTACAGAACATGTAATACCTCCCTGTACTGTAAGGGGCACTACCAGACACCAGTCAGTGCATGCACTTCAGTAATACAGGTAAAGAGTACAGAACATGTAATACCTCCCTGTACTGTAGGGGGCGCTACCAGACACCAATCAGTGCTTACACTTCAGTAATACAGGTAAAGAGTAGTACAGAACATGTAATACCTCCCTGTACTGTAGGGGGCGCTACCAGACATCAGTCAGTGCATGCACTTCAGTAATACAGGTAAAGAGTACAGAACATGTAATACCTCCCTGTACTGTAGGGGGCGCTACCAGACACCAGTCAGTGCATACACTTCAGTAATACAGGTAAAGAGTACAGAACATGTAATACCTCCCTGTACTGTAGGGGTCGCTACCAGACACCAGTCAGTGCATACACTTCAGTAATACAGGTGTTTTACCAGTGAATGCCCATTCTGATGGGTCAGTTTTTCCGGCAATTGACACGTCTCACAGATCTGGACTGTCTGTACATTGTATACTGAATCTGGTTTCAAGTTACGATGGTCTAGAAAAGACCATTGTATGTTGAAACTATTGTATGTTGAGACCATTGTAAATTGAGGGATTGCAAATCGGTGGGAAACGAGAAATGAGGCATTTTGGACAATCTTGATCTTCTATGGGAGGATAATTCGGGCCATTAGAGCTTGCACTTGCTCTCGTATTAGCCGTCTTCTTTTACGGAGTGAATTTGTTGCCCTATTCATAGCATCTACACGTAACACAGTAGTCTTGTCATTAGCTCCTTACTGAGTGTAGAATGAAGTGCCACATGTTGGTTATGGCTGAGCCAGAATCATACCCGCTCTGATAGGGATCTCTAAATATGTTCACACAGATAAAAGAAGAAGTTTAAAGGGGTACTCCGCCCCTAGACATCTTATCCCCTATGCAAAGGATAGGGGATAAGATGTGTGATGGTGACCCCCGCGATCTCGGCTGCGGCACTCCAGACATCCGGTGCACGGAGTGAAGTGACTGGCGATGCGGAGGCTCGTGACATCACGTTCACGCCCCAATCATGAGATTACGGCCACGCCCCCTCAATGCAAGTCTATGGGAGGGCCCGTGACGTTACGAGTCTCTGGCGCTGCACCCGATGCTCTACATGAACGCCGGGTGCAGCAGTGAGATCAGGAGGATAGGGGGATAAGATGTCTAGGGGCGGAGTACCCCTTTAACATCTGCCTCAGCATAAAATCAGCGTAAAAGCTGCCTCTGATATATATATTTTTTTTACACGTGGGTATAAATGCTGGCTAGATGGGGCTTGTCATCAGGATTCAGGGCACACATTTCCAGTGCCTAAATATATGAGCCTTTTTGTTATTATGCAAATATGGCTCAAGTGCCCAGGGGGTGTTCCCCAGCACTGCAAAATCCTAGGGGTCACCAGATCATCTCTTCTGACAGGAAGTTGTGTATTTCTTTCATTTTCAGTATAGTATTGTCTCTGTGCTTAAGCCCTCTGACCAACTACTACAGCCTACATCACCACCTCTTCCCAGCCCACACAGCCCTATCTATCTATCTATCTATCTATCTATCTATCTATCTATCTATCTATCTCATATCTATCTATCTATCTATTTCATATCTATCTATCTCATATCTATCTATCTATCTCATATCTATCTCATATCTATCTATCTATCTCATATCTATCTATCTCATATCTATCTATCTATCTCACATCTATCTATCTCATATCTATCTATCTATCTATCTCATATCTATCTATCTATCTATCTCATATCTATCTATCTATCTCATATCTATCTATTATCTCCTATCTATCTCATATCTATCTATCTATCTATCTATCTCATATCTATCTATCTATCTATCTCATATCTATCTATCTATCTCATATCTATCTATCTATCTCATATCTATCTATCTATCTCATATCTATCTATCTCATATCTATCTATCTCATATCTATCTATCTCATATCTATCTATCTCATATCTATCTATCTCATATCTATCTATCTATATCTTTATTGGGACACTTAGGGAAGAATGAGGAGTGTTTCTATCATGCTGCCTTGTGCTAAACAATGCTACAGGCAGAGAGAGGAGCAGACAGGGAATGAATACAGAGAATGCAATGTTCTGCAGAAGCTCTGGCTAGGGAACTAGCAATAGTGCTGTGGGAGGAGAATAGGCATGGTCTCAAGGGGCGACACGCCTTCTTTACCGTGAGAACTGTGAACTCATGGAACAGTCTACCTCAGGAACTGGTCACAGCAGGAAAAATTAACAGCTTTAAAACAGGGTTAAATATATTCCTGGAACAAAATAACATTAATGCTTATGAAGAAATATAAAATCCCAACCCTTCCCCAATATCCCACCACACCCCTACCCTTCAATTCCCTGGTTGGACTTGATGGACATATGTCTTTTTTCAACCGTACTAACTATGTAACTATGGTGGGGGACTGTAATGAAGAGCTGAGGCAAAGCAATGCATTATGGGAATTGCCGTACCGATTGCGATTGCTTAACCAGGAATTAGTGAATAGTGATTTTGGCTGAAAGGAGTTTAATATCCACAAAACAAATACATTGTTGGTGGCTCCAGAACTGGGGCAGACACCTAAGCAGTGCTACATGCTTCTGCAGCATTTATTTCCCTGTAACATTGGCGTACACCTTCTAAACATTCCCTAGTTGATTCAATAGGAAATCAAAAACGCACTTTTTTTTATTAAAGGGGTACTCCACCCCTAGATAACTTATCCCCTATCCAAAGGACAGGGGATAAGATGATTGATCGCAGGGGTCCTGCCGCTGGTGACCCCCGGGTTCTCGGCTGCAGCACCCCAGACATCCGGTGCACGGAGCGAACTTCGCTCCGTGCCGGATGACTGGCGATGCGGGGCGGAGGCTCGTGACGTCACAGTCATGCCCCGCTTGTGACATCAAGGCCACGCCTTTCAATGCAAGTCTAAGACTCCCTTAGACTTGCGTTGAGGGGGCGTAGCTGTGGCGTCACGAGCCTCAGACGCTGCACCTGATGCTCTAAATGATGGGAGGGGAGGGGATAAAATGTCTAGGGGCGGAGTACCACTATAAGGCATGAACATACTGTAACAGGCAGGGATGTCAAATGTTTGTAAAATAAAGAATAAAGTCTGTGAGTTTTTTTAAGCTGGAAGAGGTTGTTTAGGTCCGAATACTCCACAACAAAGGTGTCGTGATCCTATTTGCTGTAAGTCCATTGTCTGAGACCACGGAGAAAGGTGACTTTTTGTGATCCCTCCGCTTGGCTTTGTTGCTGTGTGGTGGCCATTGTAGTCGTGGGGCTGATACGGCCCAGAGCCAGGGGGCTCAGCCTGGCACCATGGGTGCGGTTAGGATTTTGGGTCGATTCTGGTGCTGCATCGGCAGCAGTGGTCACCATGCAATGTTGCACCTAATAAAGTAGGAAAAGGTCACTATAAAGTGGCAAGTGGGCTTATCCAGATTAAATGTACACTGAGGACCTCGGGGGAGATTTATCAAAACCTGAGGAAACGTTGCTGAGTTGCCCATAGCAACCAATCAGATCGCTTCTTTCATTTTTCAGAGGCCTTTTCAAAAGTGAAAGTAGAGATCTGATTGGTTGCTATGGGCAACTCAGCAGCTTTTCATTTTTCAGAGGCCTTTTCAAAAGTGAAAGTAGCGATCTGATTGGTTGCTATGGGCAACTCAGCAACTTTTCATTTTTCAGAGGCCTTTTCAAAAGTGAAAGTAGAGATCTGATTGGTTGATATGGGCAACTCAGCAACTTTTCATTTTTCAGAGGCCTTTTCAAAAGTGAAAGTAGCCATCTGATTGGTTGCTATGGGCAACTCAGCAGCTTTTCATTTTTCAGAGGCCTTTTCAAAAGTGAAAGAAGCGATCTGATTGGTTGCTATGGGCAACTCAGCAGTTTTTCATTTTTCAGAGGCCTTTTCAAAAGTGAAAGTAGCGATCTGATTGGTTGGTATGGGCAACTCAGCAGCTTTTCATTTTTCAGAGGCCTTTTCAAAAGTGAAAGTAGAGATCTGATTGGTTGCTATGGGCAACTCAGCAACTTTTCATTTTTCAGAGGCCTTTTCAAAAGTGAAAGTAGCCATCTGATTGGTTGCTATGGGCAACGCAGCAACTTTTCATTTTTCAGAGGCCTTTTCAAAAGTGAAAGTAGCCATCTGATTGGTTGCTATGGGCAACTCAGCAGCTTTTCCTCTGGACGGGTTTTAATAAATCTGCCCCCTCAAGTTTATTCTTATAAATTTTGCATACCAGCGATAGATCGCTGCACTAGAAATGGATGTGCGGTTCAAGTCTTTCTAAAGGTTTACGGCAAAGCCCGATGGTTGTCCCATTTCTTTGTACCCACCATCTATTGGCTCAATCAGACAGGAGTGCCTCTGTGGAGGACTTGGCACAGATCTCTAAAACCACAAATGAAACAGCAATTCAAACAAGTTCCCTGTAGAGAACAGGGTGGGGAATCCCAAACTTTAAAGCCACATCGAGCTAATGTGGCTGAAGTAAAAGAAACAACAACAACGAGTTCTATATAATGACATAGTTAGTACGGCTGAAAAAAGACAAATGTCCATCAAGTTCAACCAAGGAGGTGAAGAGGAGGAGTATGCACCACGCCACCTTATTCCACTTATTTCATTCAGTCTCCTCGTTTAAAGGGGTATTCTGCCCCTAGACATCTTATCCCCTATCTCCCTGCGGCACCCGGTGTTCGTTTAGAGCTTTGGGTGCCGCGCCGGAGGCTCGTGACATCACGGAAACGCCCACTCCAATAGACTTGCATTGAGGTGGTGTTGCCGTGGCATCACAAGCGTGGCATGGCTGTGAGGTCACGAGCCTCCGGCGCGGCACCCAAAGCTCTAAACGAACTCCCATTAACTTGAGGGGGCGTGGCCGTGATGTCATGAGCGGGGCATGAACGTGACGTCACGAGTCTCCGCCCCGCATCGCCAGTCGTCCGACACAGAGCGAACTTCGCTCCGTGCACCAAATGTCTGGGTTGCCGCAGCCAAGATCGCAGGGGTCCCCAGCAGTGGAACCCCCGCGATGAAACATCTTACCCCCTATCCTTTGGATAGGGGATAAGATGTTTTTCAACAGAGAACCCCTTTAAGTACGTGCCCACTCAACGTAGACCAGGACAGGAAGGTGTTTTCCATACCTGTCCCATAACTCCCCTTCTTGCCTTTCCCAGACCCATATTGGAATATTTATTTGTGAACATGACTGCTATGTCTCCATAGTCACTTTTAAAGGGGTACTCCGGTGGAAACCTTTTTTTTTTTTTTTTAAATCAAAATTTAAACAGATTTGTAAATTACTTCTATTAAAAAAATCTTAATCCTTCCAGTACTTTTTAGCTGCTGAATACTACAAAGGAAATGGTTTTCTTTTTGGAACACAGAGCTCTCTGCTGACATCATGACCACAGTGCTCTCTGCTGACATCTCTGTCCATTTTAGGAACTGTCCAGAGCAGCATATGTTTTCTATGGGGATTTTCTCCTACTCTGGACAGTTTCTAAAATGGACAGAGATGTCAGCAGAGAGCACTGTGGTCATGATGTCAGCAGAGAGCATTTGGAGAAGATTCTAGAAGGCTGGCAAGTTTTTGGGGCTGATATATGCGACTAAATAAAATTTACGCTCATCCACAAAGCTATATATAGGTTCAACATTCCTCCTCAGCCTAATGCCCCTCAAAGGTTAGTGACTTGTTGAAATGCACTGACCCTAAAACTGACCTCCTTCATAATATATGGTTATGTCTCTACACAATAAGCGTCTCGACACTTTTTCATGATGTCTTACTAGAGTAACCTGTTTCGGAAAACAGCCCATGCAATGATTTTGGTAGCTACATGTGCCCTTTTGGTGCGTAGGACCTACATAGTAACTGTGCTAGAAGAAGGATGGACATGGTGGAAGGAGAAGTCACAGAAGGGATTACAAAGATGGAGTTTACATCAGTGATCCCTCTACTCACAATGGTTTCAGATTACAATATTTTCAGTCTTTTCTGGACCATCGTAACTTAAAGACTGAACATACAATGTACAGACAGTCCAGATCTGTGAAACGTCTCAATGGCCGGAAGATCTGACCAATCAGTGGTAAAACCCCTGTATTACTGAAGTGCATGCACTGACTGGTGTCTGGTAGCGCCCCCTACAGTACAGGGAGGTATTACATGTTCTGTACTACTCTTTACCTGTATTACTGAAGTGCATGCACTGACTGGTGTCTAGTAGCGCCTCCTACAGTACAGGGAGGTATTACATGTTCTGTACTCTTTACCTGTATTACTGAAGTTCATGCACTGACTGGTGTCTGGTATCGCCCCCTACAGTACTGGGAGGTATTACATGTTCTGTACTCTTTACCTGTATTACTGAAGTTCATGCACTGACTGGTGTCTGGTAGCACCCTCTACAGTACTGGGAGGTATTACATGTTCTGTACTCCTCTTTACCTGTATTACTGAAGTGTATGCACTGACTGGTGTCTGGTAGCACCCTCTACAGTACTGGGAGGTATTACATGTTCTGTACTCTTTACCTGTATTACTGAAGTTCATGCACTGACTGGTGTCAGGTAGCGCCCCCTACAGTACAGGGAGGTATTACATGTTCTGTACTACTCTTTACCTGTATTACTGAAGTGTATACACTGACTGGTGTCTGGTAGCGCCCCCCTACAGTACAGGGAGGTATTACATGTTCTGTACTCTTTACCTGTATTACTGAAGTGTATGCACTGACTGGTGTCTGGTAGTGCCCCCTACAGTACAGGGAGGTATTACATGTTCTGTACTCTTTACCTGTATTACTGAAGTGTATGCACTGACTGGTGTCTGGTAGCGCCCCCTACAGTACAGGGAGGTATTACATGTTCTGTACTCTTTTACCTGTATTACTGAAGTGTATGCACTGACTGGTGTCTGATAGTGCCCCCTACAGTACAGGGAGGTATTACATGTTCTGTACTACTCTTTACCTGTATTACTGAAGTGCATACACTGACTGGTGTCTGGTAGATCCCCCTACAGTACAGGGAGGTATTACATGTTCTGTACTCTTTTACCTGTATTACTGAAGTGTATGCACTGACTGGTGTCTGGTAGCGCCCCCTACAGTACAGGGAGATATTACATGTTCTGTACTACTCTTTACCTGTATTACTGAAGTTCATGCACTGACTGGTGTCTGGTATCGCCCCCTACAGTACTGGGAGGTATTACATGTTCTGTACTCTTTACCTGTATTACTGAAGTGTATGCACTGACTGGTGTCTGGTAGTGCCCCCTACAGTACAGGGAGGTATTACATGTTCTGTACTCTTTACCTGTATTACTGAAGTTCATGCACTGACTGGTGTCTGGTATCGCCCCCTACAGTACTGGGAGGTATTACATGTTCTGTACTCTTTACCTGTATTACTGAAGTTCATGCACTGACTGGTGTCTGGTAGCACCCTCTACAGTACTGGGAGGTATTACATGTTCTGTACTCCTCTTTACCTGTATTACTGAAGTGTATGCACTGACTGGTGTCTGGTAGCACCCTCTACAGTACTGGGAGGTATTACATGTTCTGTACTCTTTACCTGTATTACTGAAGTTCATGCACTGACTGGTGTCAGGTAGCGCCCCCTACAGTACAGGGAGGTATTACATGTTCTGTACTACTCTTTACCTGTATTACTGAAGTGTATACACTGACTGGTGTCTGGTAGCGCCCCCCTACAGTACAGGGAGGTATTACATGTTCTGTACTCTTTACCTGTATTACTGAAGTGTATGCACTGACTGGTGTCTGGTAGTGCCCCCTACAGTACAGGGAGGTATTACATGTTCTGTACTCTTTACCTGTATTACTGAAGTGTATGCACTGACTGGTGTCTGGTAGCGCCCCCTACAGTACAGGGAGGTATTACATGTTCTGTACTCTTTTACCTGTATTACTGAAGTGTATGCACTGACTGGTGTCTGATAGTGCCCCCTACAGTACAGGGAGGTATTACATGTTCTGTACTACTCTTTACCTGTATTACTGAAGTGCATACACTGACTGGTGTCTGGTAGATCCCCCTACAGTACAGGGAGGTATTACATGTTCTGTACTCTTTTACCTGTATTACTGAAGTGTATGCACTGACTGGTGTCTGATAGTGCCCCCTACAGTACAGGGAGGTATTACATGTTCTGTACTACTCTTTACCTGTTTTACAGCTCCCAGCAGATCTTTCTTACTTTTGTATGTAAGGACTTACTTTATCTGTAGTAGTTATCTACCTTTTATTCTTTAAAGGGGTACTCCGCCCTTAGACATCTTATCCCCTATCCAAAGGGGATAAGGCCTTGTCTGTGGGGCCTACTGTGAGGATTGGTAGTGGGGTCTACAGTGAGGTCTGATGAAAGAAAGCCTGAGAGAGATAAGCTGAGCCTAATGAATAGAAGTGGTGATGAGTCACAAATTCTGCAGAGGAAATTCAAGAATCAGGACCCACCAAGAGAATTAAAGGGGTACTCTGGAATTTTTTTTTTTTTTTATCAACTGGTGCCAGAAAGTTAAACAGATTTGTAAATTACTTCTATTAAAAAAAAAATCTTAATCCTTCCAGTACTTATTAGCTGCTGAATACTACAGAGGAAATTATTTTCTGTTTGGAACACAGAGCTAGCTCTCTGCTGACATCATGACCACAGTGCTCTCTGCTGACACCTCTGTCCATTTTAGGAACTGTCCAGAGCAGCATGTGTTTGCTATGGGGATTTTCTCCTACTCTGGACAGTTCCTAAAATGGACAGAGATGTCAGCAGAGAGCACTGTGGTCATGATGTCAGCAGAGAGCTCTGTGTTCCAAACAGAAAATAATTTCCTCTGTAGTATTCAGCAGCTAATAAGTACTGGAAGGATTAAGATTTTTTAATAGAAGTAATTTACAAATCTGGCATCAGTTGATTTAACAAAACAAAAAAAAGTTTTCCACCGGAGTACCCCTTTAAGGTGGATGAATTTCCACATTACGCAAAAATAAAAGATCAGTTACACGGCGGAATCCCAACGGGGCTTGAATTTTGGCGGAATTCTGTGTCCTGGGAACACAGTAATTCAGCCGAATTTCCACGCAAATTTAGCAATTTCCGTAAATTCTGCCATGTGATCGGACCCTCAGGTTCATACTGTCGCAGCAGAATGATTGTCTAGGGCCCTTTTGATGCAAGTTCTATGCAAGTTTTTAGGAGCCCAAAATGATGAAGCCAATGGTTCTTCACAATGGAATGATGTTCTCCCAACTTCAGACTACCACCTCCCCCCATGGGCCATAGGGAGAAGTGTTAGTCTGAAACCTACTCCAGAGACAGCCCTGACACCTAATAGCAGACGGAACAGGTGGGCAGAGACTGGTGGTCTCTATTAGGTGAGGGTCTGGATCGCGGATTTGTCTGGAGCTCTGTTAAAGGGGTACTCCGGTGGGAAACTTTTTTTTTTTTTTTAAATCAACTGGTGCCAGAAAGTTAAACAGATTTGTAAATTACTTCTCTAAAAAAAAATCTTAATCCTTCCAGTACTTATTAGCTGCTGAATACTACAGAGGAATTTTTTTTCTTTTTGGAACGCAGTGCTCTCTGCTGACATCATGAGCACAGTGCTCTCTGCTGACATCTCTGTCCATTTTAGGAACTGTCCAGAGCAGCATATGTTTTCTATGGGGATTTTCTCCTACCCGGGACAGTTCCTAAAATGGATAGAGATGTCAGCAGAGAGCACTGTGCTCCTGATGTCAGCAGAGAGCTCTGTGTTCCAAAAAGAAAAGAATTTCCTCTGTAATATTCAGCAGCTAATAAGTATTGGAAGGATTAAGATTTTTTAAATATAAGTAATTTACAAATCTGTTTAACTTTCTGGCACCAGTTCAGTTGATAAAAAAAAAAGTTTTCCTCCGGAGTACCCCTTTAAAGGGGTTCTCTTATTTGGACACTTCCAACATTTTAGATCTTTTTTTCTAACAAGCGTTCACCCCACTGGGCCCAACAGCGCTCGGGTGCAATCTGTTGGCAAACCTGGAGGTAAGTATTCAATATCTGTGCAGCGCCACCAGAGGACACATTAGGAATTACATGGTACTAATTCTAATCAATAGTGCCCAGTATTTATCATTGTGTTTACCCTTTTTTTTCCGTCTATATTTGGCGCTATTTTGGCACAAGTGTCCTTTTTTGCACCTTTTGGTTTACACATTTCTGCTGATTTGGAGTTGCAATGCATTGATTTTGGCAATACACATAATATGGACGGGTTTTATGAACCTTTGTGAAAAAGGCGCAAAACCACCAAAAAGGCGCAAAACTGCCAAAAACCTACCCCAGCCCAGATTTAGCTTAGCTTTTTGATGTATGTGAAGAGTTAAATTTCAGAAAATGTTTACCTGCAGAAAATGTAACAAATGCTCTGTGACCATTTAAGAACGCTTAGAGCCTGCACTGGGAGCCTATGATGTCATAGCCCCACCCCCTCATGAAGTCACGCTCCGCCCCCTCAATGCAAGTCTATGGGAGGGGGCGTGACAGGGAGTGGGTAATGCAGTAGACTACAGCTGCTGCATAGCCCAGTAAAACTGGATTTCTTACAACACACACCACAGCTGCTGCAGAACCCAGTAAGGCTGGAATTCTCATAATACACACTGCAGCTGCTGCAGAACCCACTAAGACTGGATTCCTTATAATAAACACTACAGCTGCTATAGAACCCATTAAGGCATGATTCCATATAATACACACTACAGCTGCTGCAGAACCTAGTAAGGCTGGATTCCTTATAATAAACACTACAGCTGCTATAGAACCCATTAAGGCATGATTCCATATAATACACACTACAGCTGCTGCAGAACCTAGTAAGGCTGGATTCCTTATAATACTACAGTAAGGCTTTATTCCTTTTAAAATTCACACTACAGCTGCTGCAGAACCTAGTAAGGCTGGATTCCTTATAATACTGCAGTAAGGCTTTATTCCTTTTAAAATTCACACTACAGCTGCTGCAGAACCCAGTAAGACTTGATTTGTTATATACACACTGCAGCTGCTGCAGAACCTAGTAAGGCTGGATTCCTTATAATATTACATTAAGGCTTTATTCCTTTAAAAATTCACACTACAGCTGCTGCAGAACCCAGTAAGGCTTGATTCCTTATAAGGGTATGTTCACACTACGGAATTCCCGTGGAATTCCGCGGTGTGAACTTAACATTAATGTGAATGGGTCTCCGCGAGACCCGTTCACACTGCGGAATTTCAGCGGCGGACAATTGCACTGCTGAAATTGTTCCGCTCAAAGTAAGAACATGTTCATTCTTTGCGCGGAAGTCTGCGAGTACTGCATAGCCGTCAATGGTGACGGCTCAGTGCCACGTGGTCCTTCCGAGGCCGCCGGCTGCCAGTCTGAATCTCCGCTCGCTGAATTCAGCGAGCGGAGATTCCATTCACACTCTGTAGTGTGAACATACCCTAATACACATTTCAGCTGCTGCAGAACCCAGTAAGGCTTGATTCCTTATATACACACTGCAGCTTCTGCAGAACCCAGTAAGACTTGATTCCTTATAATACACACTACTGCTGCTACAGAACCCAGTAAGGCTTGATTCCTTATAATACACACTACAGCTGCTGCAGAACCCAGTAAGACTTGATTCCTTATAATACACACTACAGCTGCTGCAGAACCCAGTAAGGCTTGGTTCCTTATAGACACACTGCAGCTGCTGCAGAACCCAGTAAGACTTGATTCCTTATAATACACACTACTGCTGCTGCAGAACCCAGTAAGGCTTGATTCCTTATATACAAACTGCAGCTGCTGCAGAACCCAGTAAGACTTGATTCCTTATAATACACACTACTGCTGCTGCAGAACCCAGTAAGGCTGGATTTCTCAAAAAAAGATAAATAAACAAGACAAATATATTAGAGTTGGTTCAGACTGTAGAATGAATGCTCCTACAGAAAGGGTATCTGTCATTGAGAGCTTAGAGACGCAATGGCACCCTGGTTGGTACGTGCGACACCCAGCAGATAGGGGGGTCCTCTGCTCTTTTAGGCAGAACTGAGGAATGCCAACAGGGATCTTGCATGTTCTTCAGACGCCTGTGCCCATGGATGCCATACACCAGTGGTCTCCAAACTGTGGACCTCCAGATGTTGCGAAACTACAGCTCCCTTCATGCCCGGAGAGCCGTAGGTCCACAGTTTGGATACCACTTCCATCTGTATGATAATGTTACAAAAAAGAAGGTTGCAGCAGCATTCTTGGTCAAAAAACCGTGCAACCTTCTTTTTTGTATACTCTGAATTTGCCACAGCAGCGTGCACCCGTATATTAGGTAGTTGTGCTGGCTATTTTTCTTTTTGTTTTTACAGTATAATAATGTTGGCAGACACCTGAGCCCCATTCCAACGTTCCTACGTTACGTCTTACGACATCATAGCCTATTTATTCCACTTCACCGTCATTGTCCTGGCGCCGTTGCTATCTCCTCATCGCCCCAACACTACCCGGGTACAAAATCGAAAAGGGGACATAGAAACCTTAATCCTCCCCCAGTGCTCCGCTCAGTGGCCTAGAGAAATGTATAGCTAAAAGGGTACAGCTGCTGTCATGGGAGAAGCTGACAGATGGCGACAAATGGCTGCTTGGAGTATTAATAGACATTCCAAGGAAGTGCCGGCCAAGCAGACTCAGCCCGATTCCTAAATATGGAAGCACAAGCTGAAGTTGGGGGAAGAGAACGAAAACAGAGTCCTGAAAACTAGAGTGAGCGATCCCCCCCCCAACCGTATGCGTCAGCCTCCTCATAAGTGACGTCCGCACTACATTTAGCCACATTATGGCCCCTCCGTATTTCTAGAACTGGCTCGAAATTGAACTGTCCCGTTCCATGGGGGGCTCCCGTAGTAATAGGTTCAGGGCCGGCTCTACCTTTAGGCAAAATAGGCAGCCGCCTAGAGCGCCCTCTTCATGGGGGAGGCACCGCTCTGCCTGCCGAAAGAAAGTTAGACAATCAGCATCTGAACCATTGGCTCAGCCAGCAGCTGAGGAGGAGGTTTGTTACAGTGTGTCACCCCAGTAGTAGACTAATTATATGAGGAAGGGGCTTGTTACAGTATGTCACCCCAGTAGTAAGGTGGGGTGTGTCAAAAGCCATGCCAGTGGGTGGAGTCAAGGGGGCGGAAAAATTTGCTTTTGCCTAGGGTGTAAAAAATCCTTGCACCAGCCGTGGATAGGGCTCCACTACTTTAAAACGTGTTCCCCTATATGCAGGTGTCTGATTGCAGGTGGACCCATGTGTACAGAGCCCTGCTTGTCCTCAGTGTACAGAGCCCTGCTTGTCCTCAGTGTACGGAGCCCTGCTTGTCCTCAGTGTACAGAATCCTGCTTGTCCTCAGTGTACAGAGCCCTGCTTGTCCTCAGTATACAGAGCCCTGCTTGTCCTCAGTGTACGGAGCCCTGCTTGTCCTCAGTGTACGGAGCCCTGCTTGTCCTCAGTGTACAGAGCCCCGCTTGTCCTCAGTGTACAGAGCCCTGCTTGTCCTCAGTGTACAGAGCCCTGCTTGTCCTCAGTGTACAGAGCCCTGCTTGTTCTCAGTATACAGAGCCCTGCTTATCCTCAGTATACAGAGCCCTGCTTGTCCTCAGTGCACAGAGCCCTGCTTGTCCTCAGTGCACAGAGCCCTGCTTGTCCTCAGTGTACAGAACCCTGCTTGTCCTCAGTGTACAGAGCCCTGCTTGTCCTCAGTATACAGAGCCCTGCTTGTCCTCAGTGTACGGAGCCCTGCTTGTCCTCAGTGTACAGAACCCTGCTTGTCCTCAGTATACAGAGACCTGCTTGTCCTCAGTGTACGGAGCCCTGCTTGTCCTCAGTGTACAGAGCCCCGCTTGTCCTCAGTGTACGGAGCCCCGCTTGTCCTCAGTGTACGGAGCCCCGCTTGTCCTCAGTGTACAGAGCCCCGCTTGTCCTCAGTGTACAGAGCCCCGCTTGTCCTCAGTGTACAGAGCCCCGCTTGTCCTCAGTGTACAGAGCCCCGCTTGTCCTCAGTATACAGAGCCCTGCTTGTCCTCAGTATACAGAGCCCTGCTTATCCTCAGTATACAGAGCCCTGCTTGTCCTCAGTGCACAGAGCCCTGCTTGTCCTCAGTGCACAGAACCCTGCTTGTCCTCAGTGTACAGAGCCCTGCTTGTCCTCAGTATACAGAGCCCTGCTTGTCTTCAGTGTACAGAGCCCTGCTTGTCCTCAGTATACAGAGACCTGCTTGTCCTCAGTATACAGAGCCCCGCTTGTCCTCAGTGCACAGAACCCCGCTTGTCCTCAGTGTACAGAGCCCTGCTTGTCCTCAGTGTACAGAGCCCCGCTTGTCCTCAGTGTACAGAGATCTGCTTGTCCTCAGTGTACAGAGCCCTGCTTGTCCTCAGTGTACAGAGCCCTGCTTGTCCTCAGTGTACAGAGCCATGCTTGTCCTCAGTGTACAGAGCCCTGCTTGTCCTCAGTATACAGAGCCCTGCTTATCCTCAGTATACAGAGCCCTGCTTGTCCTCAGTGCACAGAGCCCTGCTTGTCCTCAGTGTACAGAACCCTGCTTGTCCTCAGTGTACAGAGCCCTGCTTGTCCTCAGTATACAGAGTCCTGCTTGTCCTCAGTGTACAGAGCCCCGCTTGTCCTCAGTATACAGAACCCCGCTCTTCCTCAGTGTACAGAGCCCCGCTCTTCCTCAGTGTACAGAGCCCCGCTTGTCCTCAGTGTACAGAGCCCCGCTTGTCCTCGGTGTACAGAGCCCTGCTTGTCCTCGGTGTACAGAGCCCTGCTTGTCCTCGGTGTACAGAGCCCTGCTTGTCCTCTGTGTACAGAGCCTCACTTGTCCTCTGTGTACAGAGCCTCGCTTGTCCTCAGTGTACAGAGCCCTGCTTCTCAGTGTACAGAGCCCTGCTTGTTATCGGTGTACAGAGCCCTGCTTGTTATCGGTGTACAGAGCCCTGCTTGTCCTCGGTGTACAGAGCCCTGCTTGTCCTCGGTGCACAGAGCCCTGCTTGTCCTCGGTGTACAGAGCCCTGATTGTCCTCAGTGTACAGAGCCCCGCTTGTCCTCAGTGTACAGAGCCCAGCTTGTCCTCAGTGTACAGAGCCCCGCTTGTCCTCAGTGTACAGAGCCCAGCTTGTCCTCAGTGTACAGAGCCCTGCTTGTCCTCAGTGTACAGAGCCCTGCTTGTCCTTAGTGTACAGAGCCCTGCTTGTCCTGCCCCCCAATATTCTGTGCCACCACGTCCCTCATGATCTGCCCTGCCCCCAATATTCTGTGCCACCACGTCCCTCATGATCTGCCCTGCCCCCAATATTCTGTGCCACCACGTCCCTCATGATCTGCCCTGCCCCCAATATTCTGTGCCACCACGTCCCTCATGATCCGCCCTGCCCCCCAATATTCTGTGCCACCACGTCCCTCATGATCTGCCCTGCCCCCAATATTCTGTGCCACCACGCCCCTCATGATCCGCCCTGCCCTCAATAATCAGGCAATAAATTATAGATTGAAATGCGTCATTTTGTGTTTTTTTTTTCTTCTTTTGCACAGTCCTGAAACCACTTTGTTTGTACCCGTCACATTCTCCATGGATAAAGCCGCCATATTAGACACCGTCAACCTCGCCGCTGGATCCGAATTGTCTGTATCCTATAATAACAATACACAACTTGTCCTGCACGAAAAAATGTATTAGATGAATCTTCAAAGGCGAATAAATAATAGGCATGTCAGGAAACAGTTAAAGGGGTACTCCCCTGGAAAACATTTTTTTTTAAATCAACTGGTGCCAGAAAGTTGAACAGATTTGTAAATTACTTCTATTAAAAAATCTTAATCCTTCCAATAATTATCAGCTGCTGAAGTTGAGTTGTCGTTTTCTGTCTGGCCACAGTGCTCTCTGCTGACATCTCTGCTTGTCTTGGGAACTGCACAGAGTAGAAGAGGTTTGCTATGGGGATTTGCTTCTAAACTGGGCGGTTCCCGAGACAGGTATCATCAGAGAGCACTTAGACAGAAAAGAACAACTCAACTTCAGCTGCTCATAAGTACTGAAAGGATTAAGATTTTTTAATAGAAGTCATTTACAAATCTGTTTAACTTTCTGGACCCAGTTGATATATAAAAAAGAAGTTTTTTCCTGGATAACCCCTTTAACTACGACACGACTAACGTAAAGTGACTCTGATGGAACGTATTCCGGTTTTGGTGAGATATGAATAATACTAAGGGTAATTTTTTTTATAGCGCCCACATATTCCGCAGCGGTGTATGTTGTACACAGCAGAACAGGCATTTCTGGTCGGGTTTATTACTCATATACCGGATTGCATAAACAGATACTGCGGTAATTACGGTAATTATGGCTGTAGTCTCCTCACAGCACGATGTATCGCTCAATGTGGGAACGTTCCATTATGCGGAGGAGGAGGGGGGAGTTGTCACAATCTTACACCCCTGCGTCCCTGAGAGTCTCACAGTCCACAGCTCAGTACCGTCCGTGCTCCTATTTATAAACACTACAGAGTCGTCTCCTGACCCCCCCGGAGGACGTAGTGGACACCGGAAGCGGAAGTTCTGGAATAGACCCCCCCCCCTATTCCCATAGGAGTGGAAGAGTAAGTACAGTGAATACGGGGCTTCAAGAA
Source organism: Hyla sarda (assembly GCF_029499605.1). Classification (NCBI taxonomy): domain Eukaryota; kingdom Metazoa; phylum Chordata; class Amphibia; order Anura; family Hylidae; genus Hyla; species Hyla sarda. The sequence goes on along the minus strand of NC_079201.1, from coordinate 13,492,838 downwards.
GGGGCAGCGGGGGCGGCAGGTAGGTGGCGCTGTGGTTAATAGGGGGGTTCATAGGGATGACTGCTGGGCTTGTAGACGCTTTACGGCTTTTGCTGCTTAAAATTGTGGGGACCCTAAAGGGGGTCAGGGGTTCTTTAAGGAAATGTGTACAAACAATTAGTGGTCTTTAGTCTGTGGCTGTCAGGGCATGCTGGGAGTTGTAGTTTTGCAATAGCCGTAAAGGCACAGGATGGGGGAATGTTGCCTTCAGCTGTCAGGGCATGCTGGGAGTTGTAGTTTTGCAATAGCCGTAAAGGCACAGGATGGGGGAATGTTGCCTTCAGCTGTCAGGGCATGCTGGGAGTTGTAGTTTTGCAATAGCCGGGGAGGCGCGGGATAGGGAACTATTAAAGGGGTACTCCGGTGAAAAACAATTGTTTTCAAATCAACCGGTGCCATAAAGTAACACAGATTTGTAAATTACTTCTATAAAAAAATAATTTAATAAATTTAAAATTTAAAAAAAAATTTAAATACATAAAAAAATAAATTTTAAATAATAAAACACATAAAAACTATACCGTACATAATGTGAACTGACACTTAACGAGGTAAAGTCGCTTCGGCAAATCAACTGGTGCCAGAAAGTTATACAGATTTGTAAATTACTTCTATATAAAAAAAAACTTAATCCTTCCAGTACTTATCAGCTGCTCTATGCTCCACAGGAAGTTGTGTAGTTCTTTCCAGTCAGAACACACTATTTTCTTCTGACACCTCTGTCCATGTCAGGAACTGTCCAGAGTAGGAGCAAATCCCCATAGCAAACCTCTCCTGCTCCGGACAGTTCCTGACATGGACAGAGGTGTCAGCAGAGAGCACTGTGGTCAGACTGGAAAGAACAACTCAACTTCAGCATCTGATAAGTACTGGTAGGATTAAGATTTTTATATAGAAGTCATTTACAAATCTCTTTAACTTTCTGGCACCAGTTGATTTGCCGAAGCGACTCTACCTCGTTAAGTGTCAGTTCACATTATGTATAGTTTTGATGTGTTTTATTATTTATTTTTTAATTTTATTTATTTAAATTCAATGTATTTATTGTGGGAAGTTATTTGACCTATAATCACAATTGAGGAGCTTTAGGAAGATTTAGCACGCCGTGTTTTGAACGTTGAATTGCTTTACTGCACTTCTTCCCCATTTTTTTACGTTTTGGCTTCTTCTTCTGCTTTTTTTTTTTCCTCCCCCCCCAAATAATAAAAAATTAAATTGTGGCAAAAATGACACTTTTTTTTTAAATTTTTTTATTATTATTTTTTGTTTACTATGATTTGCACAATGCATTTTTACCAGTGTTGGGATAGTCACGAAAAAAAAATAAAAAACAGGAGCTTATACTGTGCATAAGCCTTTATGCCAGTGTTTCCCAACCAGGGTGCCTCCAGCTGTTGCAAAACTACAACTCCCAGCATGCCCGGACAGCCAAAGGCTGTCCGGGCATGCTGGGAGTTGTAGTTTTGCAACAGCTGGAATCACTGCTGTTACGCACATGGATACACATATACACTTGTGCATCTGAGATTGGACGTGGCGGTGCGGATGGTTGAGCGCCCCCTATGGACACGTTTTTATGTCAACAAGTCCCGGTGCATTGCAGTGGATTGCAATTTGCCATAGAATGTAATGTGTGACCATCGGTTACTGCGGGGGCTGGGGGAGGGGGGGGGTGCGAGTGTCACGTGACATATTTAATGCACCAGGTATAATGTCCCGATCCTGGATCACTATATCAGTTCAGGTCATTGGGCCCATACTCGGCCCGAGACTTCTTGCTATTGTACGAAGATATATATATGTGTGTATATATATATATATATATATATGTGTGTGTATGTATATAAATTAATAATATTAATTAGTAATTAATTGTTAATTAATTTAATTATTAATTAATTAGTATATATAAATTAAATATATATATATATATATATATATATATATATATAATTGCAGTCTGGAATCTGAATTTCCGCGGCAAATCTGTTGTGTGCATAGAATTTTATTGTAAACAATGGGACTCTGCTGCAACGGAATTTCCAGGCTATGTTTAATAATAATAATAATAATAATAATAATAATAATAATAATAATAATAATAATAACTAACAATAATAATAACTAACAATAATAATAATAAATTAATAAATAATTCAATTATTATTACTACTACTACTACCTGTACCCCTTTGGATGGACATTGAATTAAAGGGGGTACTTAGGTGGAAACCTTTTTTTATTTATTTTTTTATTTATTTATTTTTTTTAAATGAACTGGTGCCAGAAAGTTAAACAGATTTGTAAATGACTTCTATTAAAAAATCTTTACCCTTCCAGTACTTATTAGCAGCTGTATGCTACAGAGGAAATTCTTTTCTTTTGGAATTTCTTTTTTGTCTTGTCCACAGTGCTCTCTGCTGACACCTGATGCCCGTATCAAGGAACTGTCCGGAGCAGGAGAAAATCCTCATAGCAAACCTATTCTGCTCTGGACGGTTCCTGACACGGACAGAGGTGTCAGCAGAGAGCACTGTGGACAAGACAAAAAAAGAAATTCGAAAAGAAAAGAATTTCCTCTGTAGCATACAGCTGCTAATAAGTACAGGAAGGATTAAGATTTTTTAATAGAAGTCATTTACAAATCTGTTTAACTTAGCACCAGTTAATAAAAAAAAAAAAAAAGTTTTCCACCGGAGTACCCCTTTTAAATTCCGGCGTGTGAATGGGACCTCGTAGTAATAAACTCCGGGTGGCGCTTTTATGAGTGGTCTCCCCTGTTTGGAGCATTGGGGGGTCCCAGCAGCCATCTTCTCCACCCTCAGTGTTAGTCGGATATGATCCTGATTGTGTAATCACCCCGAGCGCCGGAGCATCCTGTTTATTCTCCATTATGTGCGGAGTGATCCACCGAAAATGATGACCTAGTCGGGACGTCTCCCGACCTCACACTGGAATCTGTCGCTGACATTCCTGCTCCGCCCGCCGCTCACTACAACACATACTCAGCTAATTGACGTGTATAGAAGCCTTCGCCACATAGTCAGGTATTTAAAGGGAAACTCTGCCAGCACTTAGTTTCCACAGTGTGATGACTTATTCAGGAGTCCTCTGATACCGATGAGGATGATGAGGTCGCTGGGTTTTCCTGCGTTTGTAGTTGCCAGTCTATCCTCTCCTGGGCATCCGGAAATTCCGTTTTGCTGTTCCTCTGTTATTGCTCCTGGAAACGTTTATTGACCACTTAGTATGTACACTGTATCTTCTAGGCTGGGTTCACACTACATTAGTGCTTAAAGGGGTACTCTGCCCCTCTACATCTAAAGGAGAGGGGATAAGATGTCTGATCACGGGGGGTCCTGCCGCAGAGGACCCCTGCGCTCTCCCTGCTGCACCCGGCATTCGTTTAGAGCGTCGGGTGCAGCGTCGGAGGCCCGTGACATCATGGCCACACCCCCTCAATGGAAGTCTATGGAAGGGGGCGTGACGGCCGTAGACTTGCATAGAGGGGGCATGGCCGTGATGTCAGGAGTGGGGCTTCACTGTGATGTCACGAGCCTCCGCATCGCCAATCATCTGGCACGGAGCGGAGTTCGTTCCATGCATCGGATGTCTGGGATGCCACAGCCGGAGCCATAATGGAGAGCAGAGCGCATAATCACTAGGTGCGGCCCATTGAAATAAATGGCATCCACTGCTCTTCACTGCATTATACATTTTCAGCGGATGCGTCTGACTGAAGCACCAATGTAATGCTTCCAAATATTTTAAAACACCTGTGCGATGTTAAGGCTCTTTGTACCCCTTGTTACGTTCCTTGAAGGGTGTAGTTTGCCAAATTGTGTGCCATGTGTGTTTTTTTTTTTTTTTTTGCTGTTCTAGGTTACAAGTTTTGGGGGGCTTTCAGTCCAGTCACAAAACTGTTTGGCGTCACAAAAATTGGAGTTGCATTCTGTTTGTGTTCCCTTTTATTTTTTTTGAGCAGTGTAGTTACAGCCTATGTCCGCGGTGCATTGCGGCCCATGCCATGTCCGTGGTACATTACAGCCTATGTCCGTGGTGCATTACAGCCTATGTCCATGGTGCATTACAGCCTATGTCCATGGTGCATTACAGCCTATGTCCATGGTACATTACAGCCTATGTCCATGGTGCATTACAGCCTATGTCCATGGTGCATTACAGCCTATGTCCATGGTGCATTGCAGCCTATGTCCATGGTGCATTGCAGCCTATGTCCATGGTGCATTGCAGCCTATGTCCGTGGTGCATTGCAGCCTATGTCCGTGGTGCATTGCAGCCTATGTCCGTGGTGCATTGCAGCCTATGTCCGTGGTGCATTGCAGCCTATGTCCGTGGTGCATTGCAGCCTATGTCCGTGGTGCATTACAGCCTATGTCCGTGGTGCATTACAGCCTATGTCCGTGGTGCATTACAGCCTATGTCCGTGGTGCATTACAGCCTATGTCCATGGTGCATTACAGCCTATGTCCATGGTACATTACAGCCTATGTCCATGGTGCATTGCAGCCTATGTCCATGGTGCATTGCAGCCTATGTCCATGGTACATTACAGCCTATGTCCATGGTGCATTACAGCCTATGTCCATGGTGCATTACAGCCCGGCTTCACCCATAGTGATTACATGAACATAGGTAACGATTGCGGTAACGTTCCTCTTCTCTTTCAGTAGTTATTTCTGCCGGTTTGGTCTCATTCTATACTTGGCGCGGCCGGACGGCCCATCACATGCTTGATGCTATTTCTGTGACCGTTCCATCTGTGTTTCCCTCATTCTATGTAGATGCCACATGAGACCACAGGCATTCTCTAGCTGAAGTAGGAAGGGATTAGATGACGGGTGCTGCCGCCATCTCTGGTGGGTCCAATGATTATGGCCGTCTGGGCGGGAGGCCTCCGATCCCGTCTGGTTTACCTTGTAAAAGGTGTCGCTTTCTAATACCTGGGGAATAAAGTGCTGGTTTCCCTCAATCCAGGTAGTAGAAGATTTTACTAGGCAATTACTTATTTAGTTTTGATTGCTTAGTCTGGTGTGACTAAATACACCCTAAGTGAAAAATAATAATAGTAATTTTATATTATTTATTATTATTGATTTTATTATTAATTATTATGATTATTAAAATATAAAATGACTATTTATTTTATTATTTATTATAAATATATATTTTTTATAACTTATTATCAATAAGGAAAAAAGAATAAAAAAAAAATTACAAATTATTTAAAAATAATAATAATAATAAAAAATGAAATAAATTAATAAATCATTTTGGGACAGCCCTTTATTAGGTGACTTAGGCCTTGTTCACACTGTCGCTGGTCTCTGTCCCCTTTAGGGTCCATTCAGATCCTTTGCACAACGGACTCCGCCGGGTTCTGCCAATTCCCATGGACTGAAATCGCGTAATGTCCAACATTAAAGAGGAAAAGATTTGTAAATTATTTCTATATAAAAATCTTAATCCTTCCAGTACTTATCAGCTGCTGTATGCTCCTGATGAAGTTGTGTAGTTCTTTAAAGTCTGACCACAGTGCTCTCTGCTGACACCTCTGTCCGTATCAGGAACTGTCCAGAGTAGAAGTAAATCCCAGTAGTAAACCTCTCCTGCTCTGGACAGTTCCTGACATAGACAGAGGTGTCAGCAGAGAGCACTGTGGTCAGACATTAATTAGGAGTCAATAGGGAAATCTGAAACCCATTTTATTTACTTTTATTTTTATATATTTTTTATTTATTTATTTATTTATTTATTTTTCAGCTCAGGAGCGTTTTTTATTTTTTTATTTTATTTTTTTTAAATCGAAAGAGTCACATAACTTTTAATGAGGTAAAAAAAAGCCTATGCTAATACACCCAATTTTGGGAAGAAACGCCACAGAAACATCAGCATGTAGTAAATATCAAACACATCAGAATAATTACTTATTTACATTTGAGACAAGTTGTAAAATGTCCCCAAAATATTACAGGATTTTGAGGTCGCAATCTGGTCTTCCGAAAATCGAGAAGTGGAATCTGATTGGTTTTTCGTGGGTAACTGCTCCGCTTCTCCTTTACAGAAATTGTGATAGGTTTCCTCTTTTTCGTGTTTTTACTTCTTTTCTGTGAGTGAGAGGAAACCCTTATCTAAATGGGGAATAGTTTCATATCTATGGTGCCTCCAGCTGTTGCAAAACTACAACTCCCAGCATGCCCGGACAGCCTTTGGCTGTCCGGGCATGCTGGGAGTTGTAGTTTTGCAACAGCTGGGGGCACTCTGTTTGGGGAAACACCGATTTAGAGACTGTCAGTGTACATTGTAACAAACCTCAGCTCTGTGTAGTCAATTACAGTAACCTAGAGAAATAAGATCTCTTGTAACTGAAGATTATTTCTTATGTCCTTATAGATGGCGTCCAAGCTTTTTCGTCGCTTCCGTGCCTCTACGCTGAGACGGCAGAGAGGTCCTGGACCTCCAGAAGAACCCCCAGAGATTGCGGAGCTGGTGGATGACGCGGATGGACTATCTGTGCGCCTGAGCGGGACCCTCAGTCTGAGTGAAGACAGTCTTGGCTCTGAGGAGAGTGATTCAACTGGTACGAGAGAAAAAATTGATGGTGTTTTTTTTATTTATTTTTTGTGTGTGCAACATTGTGTATGAGTGTGCAATGCTTTCCTGCCATTTGTGTTTTTGTGTGTGCAGCATTGTGTATGAGTGTACAATGCTTTCCTGCCATTTGTGTTTTTGTGTGTGCAGCATTGTGTATGAGTGTACAATGCTTTCCTGCCATTTGTGTATTTTATCTTTTGTGTGTGCAGCATTGTGTATGAGTGTACAATGCTTTCCTGCCATTTGTGTATTTTATCTTTTGTGTGTGCAGCATTGTGTATGAGTGTACAATGCTTTCCTGCCATTTGTATATTTTATCTTTTGTGTGCGCAGCATTGTGTATGAGTGTACAATGCTTTCCTGCCATTTGTGTATTTTATCTTTTGTGTGTGCAGCATTGTGTATGAGTGTACAATGCTTTCCTGCCATTTGTGTATTTTATCTTTTGTGTGTGCAGCATTGTGTATGAGTGTACAATGCTTTCCTGCCATTTGTATATTTTATCTTTTGTGTGCGCAGCATTGTGTATGAGTGTACAATGCTTTCCTGCCATTTGTGTATTTTATCTTTTGTGTGTGCAGCATTGTGTATGAGTGTACACTGCTTTCCTGCCATTTGTATATTTTATCTTTTGTGTGTGCAGCATTGTGTATGAGTGTACAATGCTTTCCTGCCATTTGTATATTTTATCTGTGTGTGCAGCATTGTGTATGGGTGTACAATGCTTTCCTGCCATTTGTATATTTTATCTTTTGTGTGTGCAGCATTGTGTATGAGTGTACAATGCTTTCCTGCCATTTGTATATTTTATCTTTTGTGTGTGCAGCATTGTGTATGAGTGTACAATGCTTTCCTGCCATTTGTATATTTTATCTTTTGTGTGTGCAGCATTGTGTATGAGTGTACAATGCTTTCCTGCCATTTGTATATTTTATCTTTTGTGTGTGCAGCATTGTGTATGAGTGTACAATGCTTTCCTGCCATTTGTATATTTTATCTTTTGTGTGCGCAGCATTGTGTATGGGTGTATGATGCTTTCCTGCCATTTGTATATTTTATCTTTTGTGTGTGCAGCATTGTGTATGAGTGTACAATGCTTTCCTGCCATTTGTGTATTTTATCTTTTGTGTGCGCAGCATTGTGTATGGGTGTATGATACTTTCCTGCCATTTGTATATTTTATCTTTTGTGTGTGCAGCATTGTGTATGGGTTTACAATGCTTTCCTGCCATCTGTTTAATTGTGTTTTTATGTTTGTGTGTGCAGCATTGTGTATGGGCGTATGATGCTTTCCCGCCATTTGTATATTTTATCTTTTGTGTGCGCAGCATTGTGTATGGGTGTATGATGCTTTCCCGCCATTTGTATATTTTATCTTTTGTGTGCGCAGCATTGTGTATGGGTGTATGATGCTTTCCCGCCATTTGTATATTTTATCTTTTGTGTGCGCAGCATTGTGTATGGGTGTATGATGCTTTCCCGCCATTTGTATATTTTATCTTTTGTGTGCGCAGCATTGTGTATGGGTGTATGATGCTTTCCTGCCATTTGTGTATTTTATCTTTTGTGTGTGCAGCATTGTGTATGAGTGTACAATGCTTTCCTGCCATTTGTATATTTTATCTTTTGTGTGTGCAGCATTGTGTATGAGTGTACAATGCTTTCCTGCCATTTGTATATTTTATCTTTTGTGTGTGCAGCATTGTGTATGAGTGTACAATGCTTTCCTGCCATTTGTGTATTTTATCTTTTGTGTGTGCAGCATTGTGTATGGATGTATGATGCTTTCCTGCCATTTGTATATTTTATCTTTTGTGTGCGCAGCATTGTGTATGGGTGTATGATGCTTTCCTGCCATTTGTATATTTTATCTGTGTGTGCAGCATTGTGTATGGGTGTACACTGCTTTCCTGCCATTTGTATATTTTATCTTTGTGTGTGCAGCATTGTGTATGGGTGTACACTGCTTTCCTGCCATTTGTATATTTTATCTGTGTGCGCAGCATTGTGTATGGGTGTATGATGCTTTCCTGCCATTTGTATATTTTATCTTTTGTGTGTGCAGCATTGTGTATGAGTGTACAATGCTTTCCTGCCATTTGTATATTTTATCTTTTGTGTGTGCAGCATTGTGTATGAGTGTACAATGCTTTCCTGCCATTTGTATATTTTATCTTTTGTGTGTGCAGCATTGTGTATGAGTGTACAATGCTTTCCTGCCATTTGTGTATTTTATCTTTTGTGTGTGCAGCATTGTGTATGAGTGTACAATGCTTTCCTGCCATTTGTGTATTTTATCTTTTGTGTGCGCAGCATTGTGTATGGGTGTATGATACTTTCCTGCCATTTGTATATTTTATCTTTTGTGTGTGCAGCATTGTGTATGAGTGTACAATGCTTTCCTGCCATTTGTATATTTTATCTTTTGTGTGTGCAGCATTGTGTATGGGTTTACAATGCTTTCCTGCCATCTGTTTAATTGTGTTTTTATGTTTGTGTGTGCAGCATTGTGTATGGGCGTATGATGCTTTCCCGCCATTTGTATATTTTATCTTTTGTGTGCGCAGCATTGTGTATGGGTGTATGATGCTTTCCCGCCATTTGTATATTTTATCTTTTGTGTGCGCAGCATTGTGTATGGGTGTATGATGCTTTCCCGCCATTTGTATATTTTATCTTTTGTGTGCGCAGCATTGTGTATGGGTGTATGATGCTTTCCCGCCATTTGTATATTTTATCTTTTGTGTGCGCAGCATTGTGTATGGGTGTATGATGCTTTCCTGCCATTTGTGTATTTTATCTTTTGTGTGTGCAGCATTGTGTATGAGTGTACAATGCTTTCCTGCCATTTGTATATTTTATCTTTTGTGTGTGCAGCATTGTGTATGAGTGTACAATGCTTTCCTGCCATTTGTATATTTTATCTTTTGTGTGTGCAGCATTGTGTATGAGTGTACAATGCTTTCCTGCCATTTGTGTATTTTATCTTTTGTGTGTGCAGCATTGTGTATGGATGTATGATGCTTTCCTGCCATTTGTATATTTTATCTTTTGTGTGCGCAGCATTGTGTATGGGTGTATGATGCTTTCCTGCCATTTGTATATTTTATCTGTGTGTGCAGCATTGTGTATGGGTGTACACTGCTTTCCTGCCATTTGTATATTTTATCTTTGTGTGTGCAGCATTGTGTATGGGTGTACACTGCTTTCCTGCCATTTGTATATTTTATCTGTGTGCGCAGCATTGTGTATGGGTGTATGATGCTTTCCTGCCATTTGTATATTTTGTCTTTGTGTGCGCAGCATTGTGTATGGGTGTATGATGCTTTCCTGCCATTTGTATATTTTGTCTTTGTGTGCGCAGCATTGTGTATGGGCGTATGATGCTTTCCTGCCATTTGTATATTTTATCTTTTGTGTGCGCAGCATTGTGTATGGGTGTATGATGCTTTCCTGCCATTTGTATATTTTATCTTTGTGTGTGCAGCATTGTGTATGGGTATACACTGCTTTCCTGCCATTTGTATATTTTATCTTTGTGTGCGCAGCATTGTGTATGGGTGTATGATGCTTTCCTTCCATTTGAATATTTTATCTTTGTGTGCGCAGCATTGTGTATGGGCGTATGATGCTTTCCTGCCATTTGTATATTTTATCTGTGTGCGCAGCATTGTGTATGGGTGTACACTGCTTTCCTTCCATTTGTATATTTTATCTTTGTGTGTGCAGCATTGTGTATGGGTGTACACTGCTTTCCTGCCATTTGTATATTTTATCTTTGTGTGTGCAGCATTGTGTATGGGTGTATGATGCTTTCCTGCCATTTGTATATTTTCTTTTGTGTGCGCAGCATTGTGTATGGGTGCATGATGCTTTCCTGCCATTTGTATATTTTGTCTTTGTGTGCGCAGCATTGTGTATGGGTGTATGATGCTTTCCTGCCATTTGTATATTTTATCTTTGTGTGCGCAGCATTGTGTATGGGTGTATGATGCTTTCCTGCCATTTGTATATTTTATCTTTGTGTGCGCAGCATTGTGTATGGGTGTATGATGCTTTCCTGCCATTTGTATATTTTATCTTTGTGTGTGCAGCATTGTGTATGGGTGTATGATGCTTTCCTTCCATTTGTATATTTTATCTTTTGTGTGCGCAGCATTGTGTATGGGCGCATGATGCTTTCCTGCCATTTGTATATTTTGTCTTTGTGTGCGCAGCATTGTGTATGGGTGTATGATGCTTTCCTTCCATTTGTATATTTTATCTTTTGTGTGCGCAGCATTGTGTATGGGTGTATGATGCTTTCCTGCCATTTGTATATTTTCTTTTGTGTGCGCAGCATTGTGTATGGGTGTATGATGCTTTCCTGCCATTTGTATATTTTATCTTTTGTGTGCGCAGCATTGTGTATGGGTGTACAATGCTTTCCTGCCATTTGTATATTTTATCTGTGTGTGCGCAGCATTGTGTATGGGTTTACAATGCTTTCCTGCCATTTGTATATTTTATCTGTGTGTGCGCAGCATTGTGTATGGGTGTATGATGCTTTCCTGCCATTTGTATATTTTATCTGTGTGCGCAGCATTGTGTATGGGTGTACACTGCTTTCCTTCCATTTGTATATTTTATCTTTGTGTGTGCAGCATTGTGTATGGGTGTACACTGCTTTCCTTCCATTTGTATATTTTATCTTTTGTGTGCGCAGCATTGTGTATGGGTTTACAATGCTTTCCTGCCATTTGTATATTTTATCTGTGTGTGCGCAGCATTGTGTATGGGTGTATGATGCTTTCCTGCCATTTGTATATTTTATCTGTGTGCGCAGCATTGTGTATGGGTGTACACTGCTTTCCTTCCATTTGTATATTTTATCTTTGTGTGCGCAGCATTGTGTATGTGTGTAGACTGCTTTCCTGCCATTTGTATATTTTATCTTTGTGTGCGCAGCATTGTGTATGGGTGTATGATGCTTTCCTGCCATTTGTATATTTTATCTTTTGTGTGCGCAGCGTTGTGTATGATGCTTTCCTGCCATTTGTATATTTTATCGTCTGTGTGCGCAGCATTGTGTATGGGTGTATGATGCTTTCCTTCCATTTGTATATTTTATCTTTTGTGTGCGCAGCATTGTGTATGGGTGTATGATGCTTTCCTGCCATTTGTATATTTTATCTTTTGTGTGCGCAGCATTGTGTATGATGCTTTCCTGCCATTTGTATATGTTATCGTCTGTGTGCGCAGCATTGTGTATGGGTGTATGATGCTTTCCTTCCATTTGTATATTTTATCTTTTGTGTGCGCAGCATTGTGTATGGGTGTATGATGCTTTCCTGCCATTTGTATATTTTATCTTTTGTGTGCGCAGCATTGTGTATGATGCTTTCCTGCCATTTGTATATTTTATCTTTTGTGTGCGCAGCATTGTGTATGATGCTTTCCTGCCATTTGTATATTTTATCGTCTGTGTGCGCAGCATTGTGTATGGGTGTATGATGCTTTCCTGCCATTTGTATATTTTATCTGTGTGTGCGCAGCATTGTGTATGATGCTTTCCTGCCATTTCTGACACCTCATTGTATTTTTCTTGCAGAAAGCAGATGCATAGAAGAACTGAACAGCAGTTCCCTCCTAACACAGCAACTCAGAGAGATGTGGGCCAGTACACGGGGTCATAGTCTTCCCGTCAGACTGACCTTTGAGGTGACAGAGGCCAATGTGGTAAAGGACGTCCATGCCAAGTATGTGGTAAGTACACTGTGTGTAGATGTAAGTCCAAGTATCCATTATTAAAAAAAAAGGATAATTTTCCATCATATTCTTTCCAACAACAGCATCACTCCTGTCCTAAGGTTACATGTGGTATTACAGCCGGGCACTACTATCAGATCTGTTCTGCCATTTTTAGTACGGTAATGGAAGATTGGCTTCGAGGAGACCTGGCTCACGGCGCTGATCGACCAAACAGATATGTTGACTTAAAAGAGGATTTATTGACCAGAATGCAACGCGTTTCGCTGCGCATGCGCAGCGAAACGCGTTGCATTCTGGTCAATAAATCTTCTTTTTAAGTCAACATACCTGTTTGGTCGATCAGCGCCGTGAGCCGGGTCTCCTCGAAGCCAATCTTCCATTACTGTACTTACTCCGGAGGGCAGCAGACGACCTACTTTATGTACCCGTTCCATTGTTATATAGGTGTCTACACAACCACCCAGGGTGAGCAGTTCATTTATATACTAATCTCACTATCTGGGTCCAAACAATATTATTCTGTCGAGCGCTTACTTACCTATTAGCACTGGTCACATGACTAGAGCTCTGCTTGGGACCAATGAAGTGGGTTGGTCACTGGTAATTTTTCTCCTAATTTCGTCCTTTCTATTTACACTATACTTTATTCATCCCCTCATCTCTATCCATACAGTGTAGACTTTAAAGGGTAGCTCCAACCATCCCTTTTTTTCCCCTCTCTGTCCCTGCCTATTTCCCATCTATCCCTAACCTCTTCCCTGCCTAATTTATTTTTTATTTTTACTATATTAAAAATGCAGTTTTGTCTGCCTGGCAGTGTGCTCACTACCAGGCAGACTTCCCCAGCAGGCACCACGTCACTGATGCCTGCTGGGAGGGGGACTTCCGCCCTTAGTTCATCTACACACGGTGCCTCCAGCTGTTTCACCACAACAACTCCCAGCTTGCCCTGACATCTATTGGCTGTCAGGGCATGCTGAGAGTTGTAGTGGGGAAAAACTGGAGGCACCCTGTGTTAAAAACAATACATGGCCGCGGCGCAACCTGAACCCCGCTACCCCTCCCCTGAAACCCGCTACCCAAACACCCCACCCCCCAGTGGTGACGGTCAGGACAGCAGCGACTGGATGCCAGGAGACGGGTCGGCGTGCAAGGCCAGGGAGCATGGGAGCCATTGCGCGCTTCTTCTGTTCTCAGCGCTTGCCGAGTCGAAATTCAGTAGTGACGTCATTGCCGAATGTATTCGGCCACTAGGAGGGCGACCCCTAGTGGCCGAATTTAAAAGTGATTTTAAACTGTTTTAAAATCACTTTTTTTAATGAAAGTATATTAGAGATATGTTGTAGGACTTAAGTACAACATATCCATTTTTTTTTTATTTCAGGACCGTGCCCATTTAAATGGAATGGGGACGAGTTCACTGTGGTCCTTATCAGCGGTGGTCCCTAGAATTATACATTTATTATATCCTGTGAGTAGTTGATTTATTTGTAGGAATACCCCTATAACATAAACATAGGAATCTCTAATAGGGTCTCTGAAAATGTTTTTGTAAAGGAGACCTCCCCCTTCATCCAGTGGAGACTCCTACATCAGTCCTAAGAAAATCCCAATAGCAAGAAGATGCATCCGGCTTAAAAATGTATAGCAACGTGTTAGTCTGCCTTGTACTATTAAAGGGGTACTCCGGTGGAAAACTATTTGTTTTTGTTTTTTTATCAACTGGTGCCAGAAAGTTAAACAGATTTGAAACTTCTATTAAAAAAAAAAATATTAATCCTTCCAGTACTTATTAGCTGCTGAATACTACAGAGGAAATTGTTTTCTTTTTGGAACACAGTGCTCTCTGCTGACATCACGAGCACAGTGCTCTCTGCTGACATCTCTGTCCATTTTAAGAACTGTCCAGAGTAGGAGAAAAATCCCCATAGAAAACATATGCTGCTCTGGACAGTTCCTAAAATGGACAGAGATGTCAGCAGCGAGCACTGTGCTCATGATGTCAGCAGAGAGCTCTGTGTTCCAAAAAGAAAACCATTTCCTCTGTTGTATTCAGCAGCTAATAAGTACTGGAAGGATTAAGATTTTTTAATAGAAGTAATTTACAAATCTGTTTTAACTTTCTGGCACCAGTTGATTTAAAAAAAAAAAAATAAATAAATAAATACATTTCCACCGGAGTACCCCTTTTAAGTGTAATATTGATTGTTGCAAAACTACAACTCCCAGCATGCCCGGACAGCCTTCGGCTGTCCGGGCATGCTGGAAGTTGTAGTTTTGCAACAGCTGGAGGCACCCTGGATGTAATAGACTGTAGTAAGCTCTACAAAAAAAAACGTTTTCCACCGGTGTATCCCTTTAATGCCGCACAGAAGTCCACATGGCAGATGCATGCGTCAGATGGCAAAGTCACCGGTGTAGTCAGAGCCTTAGAGCTGCTTTCTAATATTAGTCATTGGGTAGTCAGTAGTAATTGGGGATGTCCCGATACTGGGATCTGGATCAGCGCAAACACTTGTACAAAAGTCCCCGATACCCGTCCACATACCTGACGACTATTTAAAAAAAATATATATATATACCGGTGTGTGTGTGTATATATATATATATATATATATATATATATATATATATATATATATATATATATCCCTATCACCTTCCCTACGCTCCCGCGCCGAGGCCTCTTCATTTGCGCCATTATTTGAAGTGGTGCACGACCTTCCGCGCGATGACGTCTTTTCATTCCGCTCACAGGCAGAGGTCCTGCACCACAAAGGGTGCATTCTCATCACAATTTTGCTATAAGGTTCCCGTATACAGTTTTGTTTTTAAAAAAAAAACGTATACAACCATGTAGAAAACCTTTTACGTTGACCACCCATCCAAAAATGTACACAACAAGATGTCTACGATTGTGTAAAGGTTTGTCACGTGTACGTTTAATTGCGGTGCACAAAACCGTTGTTACGGCCGGTTCACACTACGGGTGCCGGATCCGGTTGGGAGGAGGGAAAACCGTCCGCTCCCGTATCCCAGCCGGAACCCCATTCATTTCAACAAGCCGACCGGAGTCAAACGGTGACTCCGGTCGGCTCATTTGTGCCCCGTATGCGGTTTTCCCGCCGGACCTAAAACTGTGGTATACCACAGTTTTAGGTCCGGTTAGAGAACCAAATACGGGGCACAAATGAGCCGACCGGAGTCACCGTTTGACTCCGGTCGGCTCGTTGAAATGAATGGGGTTCCGGCTGGGATACGGGAGCGGACGGTTTTCCCTCCTCCCAACCGGATCCGGCACCCGTAGTGTGAACCGGCCGTAACAACGGTTTTGTGTCCAGTTTCTTGTTTTTCTGTTTTGTGTCCATAATAAAAACTGTATACAGTTAATGGAAACCGTATTGAGCACATGATTGCATACAGTTTTGTCAGTTTTTGAGGGATAAGTTTTCCAAAACAGTATGGCAAAATCTTGAGGTGAAAGTAGACTAAGGGTACGTTCACACGCGCGGATTTTTTAGCGGGTTTTCCGCTGCATATTTAAAAGGGGGCGGGCTCTTCTCGTCTGCCCGCAGCAGATTTTCCGCGGCGGAATTTACGCTGTGGAAAATCCGCCACAGTCCCTACCGACTTCAATGGGGCTTGCGGCGGATTTTCTGCAGTGTACATTCCGCCGCGGAAAATCGGCTGCGGACAGCCGAGAAGAGCCCGCCCACTTTCAAATATGCAGCGGAAAACCCGCAAAAAAAATTGCGCGTGTGAATGTACCCTAACACAGCGAAGGATGGAAAGTCCTCAGGACGGGAGTGGAGGGAAGGTGTGATGCTTTTATTTTTTTTAATTTTCCTTTGGAGGGGACTTATTGGAGGCTTCTACCTAATAGGAGGTTTTCTACCTACCTATTGGCGGTTTCTACCTAATAGGGGGGTTACTTACCTATCATTTGGGGGCTTTTACCAAATAGGGAGGATTCCCTGACTACCTATCTTCTAGGGGCTTCTACCTTATAGGGGGGATTCCCTACCTAACTGCTGGGGCCTTCTACCTAATTGGGGGGAGGTAGTTGCCTACCTACTGGATGCTTTTACCTAATAAAAGGGGGTTACCTACCTACTGAGGGGTCCTACCTAATCTTAATGGGGTACTCCACTGGAAACATTTTTATGAAATCAATTAAATTACTTCTATTTAAAAAAAAATAATAATCTTAATCCTTCCAGTACTTATTAGCTGCAAGGAAATTATTTTCTTTTTGAATTTCTTTTCAGTCTGACCACAGCGCTCTCTGCTGACACCTCTGTCCATGTCAGGAACTTGTCCAGAGCAGTATAGGTTTGCTATGGGGATTTTCTCCTGCTCTGGATAGTTCCTGACATGGACAGAGGTGTCAGCAGAGAGCACTGTGGTCAGGCAGAAAGGAAATTCAAAAAGAAAAGAACTTCCTGTGGAGCATACAGCAGCTAAGTACTGGAAGGGTTAAGAATTTTTTTTTTTTTTTTTTTTAATAGAAGTAATTTACAAATCGAATAACTAAAGAAAACGTAGGTGCACTCGCCGCAGAGCTGAGACTGTCGCGTCTAGATGTCCGGTGTCGGGTAGCCAGGTCACGGCATAGGCGCTGGTATCGTATGGTGCTCGAAGGCTACGCCGGTAGTTTCGCATGTAAGTTCGTGCTTTCTCTGGCCTCGCCGGAATTTACTAATCTGTTTAACTTTCTGGCACCAGTTGATTTTAAAAGAATATGTTTTCCAGAGGAGTACCCCTTTAATTATCCTAATTATCAATCAGTAAGGGCCTCATCTTCGACTTTCACCTATGGTCTAGACCAGTGGTCTCCAACCTGCGGACCTCCAGATGTTGCAAAACTACAACTCCCAGCATGCCCGGACAGCCAACGGCTGTCCGGGCATGCTGGGAGTTGTAGTTTTGCAACATCTGGAGGTCCGCAGGTTGGAGACCACTGGTCTAGAGCCACCTCTGCTGTCACATGACAAAAAAATAAAAATTATAATGTTAGTATTTGGTATTTGTGAGTACTAGAATAAGATTGGTATGTGTGTGTGTGTGTGTATATATATATATGTGTGTGTGTGTGTGTATATATATATATGTGTGTGTGTGTGTGTATATATATATATGTGTGTGTGTGTGTATATATATATATATATATATATATGTGTGTGTATATATATATATATATATATATATGTGTGTGTGTGTGTATGTATATATATATATATGTGTGTGTGTGTATATATATATATATATATATATATATATATGTGTGTGTGTGTGTATGTATATATATATATATATGTATGTGTGTGTGTGTATATATATGTGTGTGTATGTATATATATATATATGTGTGTGTGTGTGTGTGTGTATGTATATATATATATATAAATCTTTTTCCAGTACTGACTAATTTATTATTATTATTATTATTATTATTATTTTATTTTTTTTTTACACAAAATGGTATCTGGACATAGTCGTGGAGGTCATCTGTAACATAATACGAGAAATGAAACGTACGCGGTTTCTTATTTTTTTTGTAACTCTTCTCTCCTCCCTAGGTGTACACCATCTACCTTCTGCACTCGGGGCAGTTTGACCCTTCCCCCGCCTTCATCACCTGCCGCTACTCCGATCTGGAACGCCTGAGAAAAACCCTGAGCTCCCGCTATCCCGATGAAATGAGTTCCGTCTCCTTCCCTCACAAGCGCCTGCACAAGAACTTCACCGCCCAAACCATAGCGAAGCGCAGTCGCGCCTTTGAACAGTTCCTCTGCTACGTCTCCTCGGTGCCCGCCCTGAGACAGTCTGCAGAGTTCCTCGGATTCTTCTACCTGCGCGACATGCAGAAGGCGCAACATCTTACGTGCACGAGTTTGTATCAGTTGGCGCTACCCTTGTGGATGAACTGTTGGCGGCTGCAGGAGAAGCTGTGCCCCGCGGGGCCCTCCGCTCACAGACTGCTCGTACTTGCCGGATTGGTGGTTTGCCACCAGGAGATGGATTCGCTGCCGGACGCACAGGCCTTCAGTGAACGCGCTATTTCGCTTTTTCAGGATTCGCAAGAGAACGCGCCTTTTCTCGTTTCCTTCCTACACGCTCACATACAGTTATCGTGGCGGGTGGGGGTAGACAAGAGAAGTTCGGAAGCCACGTTACTACGGCTGCAGGAAGCTGGACATGCCACGCACAACGCTCCCTCGCTGAAGGAGGTTCTCATCAGAGAGACAGACCGGGCGACTACGTAGAGGTGGCCATATTAGACCAGTATTGCCCAACCAGGGTGCCTCCAGCTGTTGCAAAACTACAACTCCCGGCATACTTGGCTGCCTGACTCCTCTTTTGCTTCTGATTCTGAAGAAAAATCCAAGATGGCCATAAGCACATGTACAAAAGCTCCTCCTTCCCCAAATGGTCACTGCTCAATTTGCTTGTGCAGTCTGCCATCTACTGGACACTTCATGAAATTGCAGAATACCCAAGACAATAATAATATAATTACAGAATAAAGAAAGGTTATAGGTCAGTGTTTCCTAACCAGTGTGGCATCAGCTGCTGCAAAACTACAACCCCTAGCATGCCCAGACAGCCTTCGGCTGTCTGGGCATGCTGGGAGTTGTAGTTTTGCAACAGCTGGAGGCACCTTGGTTGGGAAACAGTGGCCTAGACCAACTGCTTTAGTGCTGCACGTTGCCAGGAAGCACAAAGGAGGATTGTATGAACACAGTGACCAATGTAAATGTTCATACAAGCAGACAGACAAGGAACACTCCGATTATACTCCAAATAATCAAAGAAAAGCAGTTTATTTAGTTACTCACCGGATCTAGTTGTACGACGCATTTCAAGTACCTGAGTAAGGGTCCGCAATGGCCTGGAAACGCGTCAATTTTTTTAAACAAATTTTATATTGACCATATTGCGTCTTTTTGCTAAATGTACATAGGCATCTTTAGCCAAAAGGAACAAAGCATTTGCACTGCATGCCTTATCACAGAAGAGGGCGCCACTTTTGCACACTCCAAGTATTAAAGGGGTACTCCTGTAGATTTTTTTTTTTTTTTTTATTAATCTTTAAAAGGGGTACTCCGTTAGAAAACCATTTTTTTTTTTTAAATCAACTGGTGCCAGAAAGTTAAACAGATTTGTAAATGACTTCTATTAAAAAAATCTTTACCCTTCCAGTACTTTTTAGCAGCTGTATGCTACAGAGGAAATTCTTTTCTTTTTTGAATTTCTTTTTTTGTCTTGTCCACAGTGCTCTCTGCTGACACCTCTGTCCGTGTCTGGAACTGTCCAGTGCAATGGGGATTTTCTCCTGCTCGAGACAGTTCCTGATATGCGCATCAGGTGTCAGCAGAGAGCACTGTGGACAAGACAAAAAAAGAAATTCAAAAAGTAAAGAATTTCCTCTGTAGCATACAGCAGCTGATAAGTGCTGGAAGGGTAAAGATTTTTTAATAGAAGTAATTTACAAATCTGTTTAACTTTCTGGCACCAGTTCATTAAAAAAAAGATTTTTTTTCCCCCTGGAGTACCCCTTTAACCTAAGTAATGGGAACCGCCATCTGCATTATGGACAAAAAGCATTTATTACAAATGGCTTAAAAAAAAAGAACAAATCATTCAACAAAAGGTTTTAAATAATTGGATTTATTAAAATATATTATTTACAATTGAGAGAAAATAAAGTGTCATGAGGGCGGAGCTACATGTGAAGTAATTACAGGTCAGTAATGCATAAATCATGACGGAATTAGACGTCTGTATCCAAGATGGATATTCATAGTTTAGGATCCTGCTTCACCCGGAAGACGCCCTCCTGTGCGCACGTGACTGCCAGCACGCCATCTCTTCTCCAAAGGCGTCCGTGTACCAGTCCCCGGGAGTTACCTAGAAAGGATAACCGTAGTATTTCGGAGATGGAGATATTAAAGTGCTACTGTCATTTCATAAAGTTTTGATGTTTCAAAAGTTTTGATCGGTCATGGTCTGCGTGCTGAGACCCCCACTGATCGCTAGATCAAGTGCGGAGAGGCACTTGGCCGTCTCCCTCCTCGCCGCAGGATACTGTTTCTATAGAAAGTCTGGACAGTATTTTCTTTGTGGATTCCGGGGACGGCACTAGGACCACATGGACTGCATTGCTGTCCTCCATAGATGGCAATGCATTTCTAAGCGCTCAGAAATGCATTGACGCCTATAGGGACCGCAATGCAGTCCCCCACAGAATCTCTGGCAGAAGTTCCATCCGGAGATGCCGCAGTGAGGAGAGGGACTGTTAGCCGAGTGCTTCTCTTGTTCTAGCGATCAGTGGGGTCTCCTCTCCTGGACCGGAATAATCAAAAATGTAACCTGTTCTTATTACTAGTCAAAAGATTTTATATATTTTTTTCATTGACAGTGACGCTGAGGAGAAGTATATACTTATTAACATCTTTACCTAATCTTACTGATAAATCTTCCCTATTATCCCTTAAAGCAGATGTCCCCCAACCCAGTCCTTAAAGGGGTACTCCACTGCAATTTATTTTATTTTTAATTAACTGGTGCCAGAAATTAAACAGATTTGTAAATTACTTCTATTTAAAAATCATATGCCTTCCAGTACTTATCAGCTGCTGTATGCTCCACAGGAAGTTCTTTTCTTTTTGAATTTCCTTTCTGCTTGACCACAGTGCTCTCTGCTGACACCTCTGTCCGTATCAGGAACTGTCCAGAGCAGGAGAAAATCCCCATAGCAAACCTTTCCTGCTCTGGACAGTTCCTGACATGGACAGAGGTGTCAGCAGAGTGCACTGTGGTCAGACTGTGGAAAGAACTACACAACTTCCTGTGGAGCATAAAGCAGCTGATAAGTACTGGAAGGATTAAGATTTTAAAAAAGTAATTTACAAATCTGTTTAACTTTCTGGCCCCAAACGAAATGGAGTCTACCGGAGTACCCCTTTAAACTCCATTTCCACCAGAGTACCCCTTTAAATGGGGTCCATTTGCTTAAAGGCGTACTCCGGTAGAAAACTTTTTTTTTTTTTTTTTAATCAACAAGTGCCAGAAAGTTAAACAGATTTGTAAATTACTTTTTTAAAATCTTAATCCTTCCAGTACTTATTATCTGCTGAATACTACAGAGGAAATTCTTTTCTTTTTTGAACACAGAGCTCTCTGCTGACATCATGAGCACAGTGCTCTCTGCTGACATCTCTGTCCATTTTAGGAACTGTCCAGAGTAGCATATGTTTTCGATGGGGATTTTCTCCTGCTCTGGACAGTTCCTAAAATGGACAGAGATGTCAGCAGAGAGCTCTGTGTTCCAAAAAGAAGAGTTTCCTCTGTAGTATTCAGCATCTGATAAGTACTGGAAGGATTAAAGGGGTATTCCAGGAAAAAACTTTTTTATATATATATATATATATATATATATCAACTGGCTCCAGAAAGTTAAACAGATTTGTAAATTACTTCTATTAAAAAATCTTAATCCTTTCAGTACTTATGAGCTGCTGACGTTAAGGTTGTTCTTTTCTGTCTAATTGCTCTCTGACACCTGTCTTGGGAACCGCCCAGTTTAGAAGAGGTTTGCTATGGGGATTTGCTTCTAAACTGGGCGGTTCCCGAGACAGGTGTCATCAGAGAGGATTTAGACAGAAAAGAACAACTCTACTTCAGCAGCTCATAATTACTGAAAGGATTAAGATTTTTTTAATAGAAGTAATTTACAAAACTGTAACTTTCTGGCTATTAAAAAAATTGATTAAAAAAAAAAACAAAAAAAAATACCCCTTTAACTCCTGTCCATGCAGAACTCCCTTTAGTGGAGCACAGCGGCAGTGTGTGAACAGGCCCTTACGTAGACCAATTCATTAGGAATAGCAAAAAGTGATGTAATTAGCCTGTACAGCAGGGTGCCCCAGCTGTTGCAAAACTACAACTCCCAGCTGGCAGCAACAAAACTACAACTCCCAGCTGGCAGCAACAAAACTACAACTCCCAGCTGGCAGCAACAAAACTACAACTCCCAGCATGCCCGGACAGCCTTCGGCTGTCCGGGCATGCTGGGAGTTGTAGTTTTGCAACAGCTGGAGTCACCCCATACTCCACTCACCTGCCCAGTGGCTCTCGCACTCATAAAGCATCCACTCGTCGGCCCTGAAGGGAGCGTGGAACCACATGGAGTGGTCAAGGGAGGCCATGAATTTGATCTGAAGCCGAAGATGGGGAAGCATGGCCGTTCCCAGGAAAGAGTAGTCTGAGATATAGGCAGCCACACAGCAGTGTAACCTCATGTCACCGGGACCTAACACATGGGGATCGGGGAATTAAAAAAAAATATTATTTTTTTTAATTAACTATTTTACATACTGAAATTTCTTACTATTTTTTAAACCTGCTATTTTATATGTAAAGCAATGACTTTATATTTTACTGCATTTGTATACGATGATGTCTATAGAGCGTGTATATAGCATTTTATAAGGCCACTTCTTAATGTTTATTAATAAAAGATGCATGAATTATTCTTTGTTTGAAATGTGTGAATTAGTATTGCGTCTGTGTACCTGCAATTAAAGGGGTATTCCAGGCAAAACCATATATATATAGATAGATATAGAGATATAGATAGATATAGATAGATATAGATATAGATATAGATAGATATAGATAGATATAGATAGATAGATATATAGATAGATATATATATATAGATAGATAGATATAGATATATAGAGATATATAGATAGATATATATAGGCATATAGGCTCCGGAAAGTTAAACAGATTTGTAAATTACTTATTAAAACATCTTAATCCTTCCAATAGTTATTAGCTTCTGAAGTTTTCTGTCTAACTGCTCAATGATGATGTCACGTCCCGGGAGCTGTGCATGATGGGAGAATATCCCCATAGGAACTGCACAGCTCCCGGGACGTGAGTCATCAGAGAGCAGTTAGACAGAAAACAACAACTCAACTTAAGAAGCTAATAACTATTGGAAGGATTAAGATTTTTTAATAGAAGTAATTTACAAATCTGTTTAACTTTCCAGAGCCAGTTGAGATTTTTATATATATATATATATATATATATATATATATATATATATATATATATATATATATATATATATATATATATATATATATATATAAAAAAAGTTTTGGCCTGGAATACCCCTTTAATCTATTACCTGAGTAGTTATGAGATACTATGCAAGGTAACATGGGATATGTGGGCTTTTAAAATTAATGGGGTATTCCGGTGATATATATATATAAAATCACCGGATACCCCATTAATTTTAAAAGCCCACATATCCCATGTTACCTTGCATAGTATCTCATAACTACTCAGGTAATAGATTAAAGGGGTATTCCAGGCCAAAACTTTTTTTTATATATATATATATATATATATATATATATATATCTATCTATATCTCTCAACTGGCTCTGGAAAGTTAAACAGATTTGTAAATTACTTCTATTAAAAAAAAAAAAAAAAAACTTTAATCCTACCAGTACTTATCAGCTGCTGAAGTTGAGTTATTTTCTGTCTGACCACAGTGCTCTCTGCTGACCCCTCTGTCCATATCAGGAACTGTTCAGAGTAGGAGCAAATCCCCATAGCAAACCTCCTGCTCTGGACAGTTCCTGAGATGGACAGAGGGGTCAGCAGAGAGCACTGTGGTCAGACAAAAGAACTCAACTTCAGCAGCTGATAAGTACTGGTAGGATTATTATTTAAAAAAAAAAATGTTTTAATGCAAGTAATCTGTTTAACTTTCTGGAGCCAGTTCATATGTAAAAAAAACAGCTTTTCACAGGCGTACCCCTTTTAATGGGCTAGACCAGTGTGTCTCTGGCTGACAGCTGCGGCACTCTGGTTTAGACCATCAATATGAGATCAATGGAGGTCCGACACCTGGCTATAGCCTTGATCAGTGTAATCGGTGCTCTACTTATACAGACTGCCTGTATACTCTGAGTACTGATCCGAGAGCACAGAGCAGGGTGAGGGATGATAGGGACTATGTGACTGCACTGCGGAGGTCCCCATCAGCCTTAGGATAAGGGATACGTTTTTATATACAGGACTTCTCCTTTAAGTTTCCCATGACTGCTTTTCCCCAGGTCACAGGCGAGGACTGAAACAAATATCCACCTTTTATTATCAGATTATAAATGCACCCTGGAGCTTTAACTTTGACCCTTCTTGGCACTCGAGAGGTTACAGATTACTGGTCAGGACTATGTGCAAAGTTCAATTGTCACCTTGTCCTGCCGACCTACCTGGGAACGTAAGATGTGCAAAGGAATCAGATCATTGCAGCCTATGCAGCACATCCCATATATACTTTATGGACACATTGTAATTAATGTAAGTGAATAATTAACTGAACTGTCGTTTATAAATCCTCATGTGTGAAGAATATATAATCTCCCCCCCCCCCTCTCTATCTATATACATATATGTATAGAGAGAGCGCACTCCTTTGTTATATTTCCGGGTGCAGACTGGTCCGACCACCAACAATACAGAAAAATGCAGCAGCACTCCGATCTAGATGAAAGTGGTGTTCGCCTTTATTCTTCAAGTGAAAAACATGTAGTTTCGACCGTCTCACACAGTCCTGGACAAAGACCATGTGAGACAGTCGTAACTTCGTGATTTTCATTTGATGAATAAAAGCCTAACACCACTCTATATCGGAGTGCTGCTGCATTTTTCTGTGTAGATCTCTCTGTGTGTGTGTGTGTGTGTGTATTATATATAATTATATATTAAACCAAGAAAGCTTACAGCACTACTTATCCAGTCCCTGGTTAGGTGCCAGCGTCCTTAGATCTGATCAAAGTCCATCCAATATACAAGAACAAAGATGTCGCTGCACTCACCAAAAAAAAATAGTGAAAAATGCGAAAATTTATTGGCTCAATTCATAGCAAACTATGAATTGAGCCAATTTTTGGATTTTTCACTTTTTTGGGGGGAGAGTGCTGCTACATCTTTGTTCATGTGTATGTGTATATATATATATATATATACATATAATATACACATACATATCAAATCTATATCTAAAAATATATATATATAAAATTATTATTATTAGTTTTTTTTTTACATATCTAATATACTATATATATATATATAAAATACAATCCCGGCATTACCTATCAGTCCCTTGGCTCGCACCCAGAACATCTGCCGTGGCTGCTGTGGCATGCGGTGATACATGTCCGGTGGGTTGATGGGTTTGATCTCAATGGGAACATCCTGAGCCAAGATTTTATTCAGGCCGACTCTGTGCTTCTCCACCAGAGAGGGATCCCTAAAGGAAGAGGACACCCACATTCAATCCCCTCAACCAATCACAAGTGTGCGCTTCAGCTCCATTTGCATCACAGAATCTCCGCCCGGAGCAGGAGGGGGGTCAGCAAAACGACCTGGCACTATGACCGCTCGGAAATGCACCATCTCCATAGACGGCAATGCATTTCTTTCTGACAAAAGAACAACCGTGTTTTTTTCTTTCCGGTGGAGCCTGGAATTCCTTAGTGTGAATGGTGCAGAATCTCATTGAGAACAATGGGACGCTGCTGTCCTTTATTTTCCAAGTGGAGTTCCGCTAAAAAAAAAATAAGGGGTGCAAACGGTCCCTTAGTGCATTCTCCCAGCATCACCTGACCAGGACCTTCATCATGTAGGTATATGGGGTCATCCTGGCCTCTGGCACAGAGCTTGTTTTTGTGATCGGACGGGGTCTGAACATTCACACCTCAAACGATAAGACATTATGACAAGTCCCACGAATATGCCAAAAAATGTTTTCTTTTTTTTTTTTTTTTGACTGGTACGCTTTAAAGGGGTTGTCCAGGAAAAAAATGTTTTATATATCAACTGCCTCCAGAAAGTTAAACAGAATTGTAAATTATTTTTATTAAAAAATCCTTTCAGTACTTATGAGCTGCTGAAGTTGAGTTGTTCTTTTCTGTCTAAGTGCTCTCTGATGACACGTGTCTCGGGTACCGCCCAGTTTAGAAGCAAATCCCCATAGCAAACCTCTTCTACTCTGTGCAGTTCCCGAGACAAGCAGAGATGTCAGCAGAGAGCACTGTTGTCAGACAGAAAACAAAAACTCAACTTCAGCAGTTGATAATTATTGGAAGGATTAAGATTTTTTTTTTATAGAAGTAATTTACAAACTTTCTGGAGCCAGTTGAGATATATAAAAAAAAGTTTTTTACCTGGATAACCCCTTTAAATGGGCACTGTCATGAAGTAATAAAATTGATATGTTGTAGTACTTAAGTACTACAACATATCTCTAATATACTTTAATTAAAAAAAGTGATTTTAAACAAGTTTAAAATCACTTTTAAATTCGGCCACTAGGGGTCGCCCTCCTAGTGGCCGAATGCATTCAGCAGTGACGTCACTACTGGATTTCGACTCATTTCAGCCTGGCAATGAGTCGAAATTCAGTCACTGCGGTGCTCGCTCCCGCCTGTCAATCAAACAGGCGAGAGCGAGCACGCTGAGAGCTGGGGCTGCACTGCCCACTGTCAGGCTGCTCCACTAGCCTCGCACGTGGCCCCGCCCCCGTTACCCTGTCCGGAGGCAGCGCGCGCACTCATTGCTGCGCTGATCCTCCGGATGGGCAAGTTTGATCTGAGGTCTTATAAGGGGAGCGGAATGTCTTCTTTTCGGGCGGTTGAAAGGAGGGGGTTGTTGCACGGCGGGGTCTGGGGGTGACGGAGTTTGGGGGAGCGGAATGTCTTTTTCGGGCAGGCGGAGGGAGAAGGGTGGGGGGTGTTGCACGGCGGGGCCTGAGGGAGCGGGATCTGTGGCAGCTGAGGCTGAGACTGTTTTCACCACAGGGTGCCTACAGTTGTTTCCCCACTACAACTCCCAGCATGCCCTGACAGCCAATAGATGTCAGGGCAGGCTGGGAGTTGTAGTGGTGAAACAGCTGGAGGCACCCTGTATAGTTGAACTAAGGGCGGAAGTCAGGCCCCCCAACAGTGACGTCATGCCTGCCGGGGAAGTCTGCCTGGTAGTGAGCACACTACCAGGCAGAAAAAAAAGCATTTTTAATATAGTAAAAAAAAATGTAAAGGCAGGGAGGTGGTTAGGGATAGATGGGCAATAGGCAGGGACAGAAAGAAAAAAAAAAGGGATGGTGGGAGCTACCCTTTAAGTATTGTAATCCTGGATGTAAATATAAATTTAAAGGGGTACTCCACTGACCCAGCGTTCAGAATATTTTCTTCCAAACGCTTGCAGCGGGGGTCATGAAGTCACAGCCACGCCCCTCGTGCCGTCATGCCACGCCTCCTCAATGCAAGTCTATGGGAGGGGGCATGGCAGAACAATGCCGCCTCCCATAGACTTGTATTGAGGGGGCGTGGTGTGACGGTCACGAGGGGTGTGGTCATGACATCATCACCCCGGCACCCAACGATCAAAACAAATGCCGGATGCTGAGACCCCAAAAATCAGACATCTTATCCTAATTCTTTGAATAGGGGATAAGATGTCTAGGGGCGGAGTACCCCTTTAAGGGGATATTCCCATCTCCGAAAATGACGGCGTTTTTCAACCAGTGTGCCTCCAGCTGTTGGAAAACTACAACTCCCAGCATGCCCGACAGCCAACGGCTGTCGGGCATGCTGGGAGTTGTAGTTTTGCAACAGCTGGGGTTGCACTGTTTAGGAAACACTTCGCTGATCACTGGGGGTCTGACCTGTGGGACCCCCCCCCCAAGTGATTGTGATAAAAGAGGGGATGCAGCACTGGTGTAACTCTGCACCCCCTTTCATTTAATCCTGTACTATGGCTCCAGCACGGAGAAGGGGAAACAGCTGTTCTGGTGCAGCCATTTTTACCATCCGTGGGGGTCCCCCACCGAATATCAATAGGTCATCACTCTATTAAGATAGTTGAATAGATGTTGGAACAGTGTTTCCCCAAGCAGGGTGCCTACAGCTGTTGCAAAACTACAACTCCCAGCATGCCCCAACAGACTTGGCTGGGAGTTGTAGTCTTGCAACAGCTGGAGGCACCCTGCTTGGGGAAGACTACCCCATACAACCTTAGGCCATGTTCACACATGTTCCACAAAAATTCCATTCAGCAAAGCTGAGGCATGCTGGGAGTTGTAGTTTTGCAACGGCTCAAGGTTCACAGTTTGGAAACCACTGCACTAGAGCATCTTCACACAGAAGAAGACACAAGCAGAGTGAACAGGGGAGTTGTATAACTCTGCAGCTAACTATTGCATGCTGGGAGTTGTAGTTTTGCAACAGCTCAAGGTTCACAGTTTAGAAACCACTGCACTAGAGCATCTTCATACAGAAGACACAAGCAGAGTGATCAGGGGAGTTGTATAACTCTGCAGCTAACTATTGCACGCTGGGAGTTGTAGTTTTGCAACAGCTCAAGGTTCACAGTTTGGAAACCACTGCACTAGAGCATCTTCATACAGAAGACACAAGCAGAGTGATCAGGGGAGTTGTATAACTCTGCAGCTAACTATTGCATGCTGGGAGTTGTAGTTTTGCAACAGCTCAAGGTTCACAGTTTGGAAACAACTGCACTAGAGCATCTCCACACAGAAAACACAAGCAGAGTGATCAGGGGAGTTGTATAACTCTGCTGCTAACTATTGCATGCTGGGAGTCGTAGTTTTCCAACAGCACTCCGCTGTGGGTCTGGTAGCAGGACACCTGTTTAATTCCAGTAGCTGGTGACTAAAGCGGTCAGGATACAGATTTGCACTGGCTTGCATGGGACTGCTGGCCTATCCCGACTGCGGACAAGTCTCAGGCAGCCATGAAGGGAGATTTAAAACAGGCGGAGTTCCGCTTTAAACGCCTAATCCAACAGATAGAAGAAGGTAAAACGTGACTCACTTCAAGTACTTGTGTATGAGCTCGTCCCGGGTGAGCAGCTCCTCCGGCAGCGGTACGGTGGGCATGGTGAACTGGTGGTGCAGGGGGCTCTCCTGGGAGCGGTGGAAGGAGGCCTGACAGATGAGGATGGACACTCCGTGCTGTATGGCCTTCACCGACCTCACGCTGAAACTCCGCCCATCTCGGGTCCTCTCCACATGGTACAAGACCGGAACCTTGGGGTCCCCTAGTGGTGGATATAGGTAGTGATAAATGTCAGAAAGAAAGACATATGGGGGGGGGGGGGGTATTAATCGCACCCACAGATCATTATCCCGTAGTAAATCCCAGACATTACCCGCTCGCACAAAGTAGCAGTGCAGGGAGTGGACGTGTTCTCCATCTACCACCGAGCTGGCGGCTGCCACCAGAGCCTGCCCGACGATCTGCCCACCGAAGAGCCTCTGTGTGGTGGGGACCCAGTGGTGAGAACCTCTGCAAAGCATCAAGAGACAAGCTTCAGACCACGGTTTCCCAACCAGGGCACCTCCAGCTGTTGCAAAACTACAACTCCCAGCATGCCCGGACAGCCTTCGGCTGTCCGGGCATGCTGGGAGTTGTAGTTTTGCAACAGCTGGAGGCACGCTGGTTGGGTAACACTGCTTCAGACACATGGATGTACCCAACGTATCACAATATGATCCCACAGGATAGGAGATAATGAGGTGGGAGATGAGGGGACACTAATGACTGTGACACAGGGAGAGATGAGGGGACAGTAATGACTGTGACACAGGGAGAGATGAGGGGACACTGATGACTGTGACACAGGGAGAGATGAGGGGACACTGATGACTGTGACACAGGGGGAGATGAGGGGACACTAATGACTGTGACACAGGGAGAGATGAGGGGGCACTAATGACTGTGACACAGGGAGAGATGAGGGGACACTAATGACTGTGACACAGGGGGAGATGAGGGGACACTAATGGCTGTGACACAGGGAGAGATGAGGGGGACACTGATGACTGTGACACAGGGAGAGATGAGGGGACACTAATGACTGTGACACAGGGAGAGATGAGGGGACAGTAATGACTGTGACACAGGGAGAGATGAGGGGACACTGATGACTGTGACACAGGGAGAGATGAGGGGACAGTAATGACTGTGACACAGGGGGAGATGAGGGGACAGTAATGACTGTGACACAGGGGGAGATGAGGGGACAGTAATGACTGACACAGGGAGAGATGAGGGGACACTAATGACTGTGACACAGGGAGAGATGAGGAGACACTAATGACTGTGACACAGGGAGAGATGAGGGGACACTAATGACTGTGACACAGGGAGAGATGAGGGGACACTAATGGCTGTGACACAGGGAGAGATGAGGGGACACTGATGACTGTGACACAGGGAGAGATGAGGGGACACTAATGACTGTGACACAGGGAGAGATGAGGGGACAGTAATGACTGTGACACAGGGGAGAGATGAGGGGGACACTAATGACTGTGACACAGGGAGAGATGAGGGGACACTAATGACTGTGACACAGGGAGAGATGAGGGGACAGTAATGACTGACACAGGGAGAGATGAGGGGACAGTAATGACTGTGACACAGGGAGAGATGAGGGGACAGTAATGACTGTGACACAGGGGGAGATGAGGGGACACTAATGACTGTGACACAGGGAGAGATGAGGGGACAGTAATGACTGACACAGGGAGAGATGAGGGGACAGTAATGACTGTGACACAGGGGGAGATGAGGGGACACTAATGACTGACACAGGGAGAGATGAGGGGACACTAATGACTGACACAGGGAGAGATGAGGGGACACTAATGACTGTGACACAGGGAGAGATGAGGGGACACTAATGACTGTGACACAGGGAGAGATGAGGGGACACTAATGACTGTGACACAGGGAGAGATGAGGGGACAGTAATGACTGACACAGGGAGAGATGAGGGGACAGTAATGACTGTGACACAGGGAGAGATGAGGGAACACTAATGACTGTGACACAGGGAGAGATGAGGGGGACACTAATGACTGTGACACAGGGAGAGATGAGGGGACACTAATGACTGACACAGGGAGAGATGAGGGGACACTAATGACTGTGACACAGGGAGAGATGAGGAGACACTAATGACTGTGACAAAGGGGGAGATGAGGGGACAGTAATGACTGTGACATAAGGAGAGATGAGGGGACAGTAATGACTGACACAGGGAGAGATGAGGGGACAGTAATGACTGTGACACAGGGAGAGATGAGGGGACAGTAATGACTGTGACACAGGGAGAGATGAGGGGACACTAATGACTGTGACACAGGGAGAGATGAGGGGACAGTAATGACTGTGACACAGGGAGAGATGAGGGGACAGTAATGACTGTTACACAGGGAGAGATGAGGGGACAGTAATGACTGACACAGGGAGAGATGAGGGGACACTAATGACTGTGACACAGGGAGAGATGAGGGGACAGTAATGACTGTGACACAGGGAGAGATGAGGGGACAGTAATGACTGTGACACAGGGAGAGATGAGGGGACAGTAATGACTGTGACACAGGGAGAGATGAGGGGACAGTAATGACTGTGACACAGGGAGAGATGAGGGGACAGTAATGACTGTGACACAGGGAGAGATGAGGGGACACTAATGACTGTGACACAGGGAGAGATGAGGGGACAGTAATGACTGTGACACAGGGAGAGATGAGGGGACAGTAATGACTGTTACACAGGGAGAGATGAGGGGACAGTAATGACTGTGACACAGGGAGAGATGAGGGGACACTAATGACTGTGACACAGGGAGAGATGAGGGGACAGTAATGACTGTGACACAGGGAGAGATGAGGGGACAGTAATGACTGTTACACAGGGAGAGATGAGGGGACACTAATGACTGTGACACAGGGAGAGATGAGGGGACACTAATGACTGTGACACAGGGAAAGATGAGGGAACACTAATGACTGTGACACAGGGAGAGATGAGGGGACACTAATGACTGTGACACACGGAGAGATGAGGGGACACTAATGACTGTGACACAGGGAGAGATGAGGGAACACTAATGACTGTGACACAGGGAGAGATGAGGGGACACTAATGACTGTGACACAGGGAGAGATGAGGGAACACTAATGACTGTGACACAGGGAGAGATGAGGGGACACTAATGACTGTGACACAGGGAGAGATGAGGGGACAGTAATGACTGTGACACAGGGAGAGATGAGGGGACACTAATGACTGTGACACAGGGAGAGATGAGGGGACAGTAATGACTGTGACACAGGGAGAGATGAGGGAACACTAATGACTGTGACACAGGGAGAGATGAGGGGACACTAATGACTGTGACACAGGGAGAGATGAGGGGACACTAATGACTGTGACACAGGGAGAGATGAGGGGACAGTAATGACTGTGACACCGGGAGAGATGAGGGGACACTAATGACTGTGACACAGGGAGAGATGAGGGGACACTAATGACTGTGACACAGGGAGAGATGAGGGGACAGTAATGACTGTGACACAGGGAGAGATGAGGGGACACTAATGACTGTGACACAGGGAGAGATGAGGGGACACTAATGACTGTGACACAGGGAGAGATGAGGGGACACTAATGACTGTGACACAGGGAGAGATGAGGGGACAGTAATGACTGTGACACAGGGAGAGATGAGGGGACACTAATGACTGTGACACCGGGAGAGATGAGGGGACACTAATGACTGTGACACAGGGAGAGATGAGGGGGCACTAATGACTGTGACACAGGGAGAGATGAGGGGGCACTAATGACTGTGACACAGGGAGAGATGAGGGGACACTAATGACTGTGACACAGGGAGAGATGAGGGGACAGTAATGACTGTGACACAGGGAGAGATGAGGGGACACTAATGACTGTGACACAGGGAGAGATGAGGGGACACTAATGACTGTGACACAGGGAGAGATGAGGGGACAGTAATGACTGTATCCACTCTCTACTACTCCCAGCTGGTGACAGGTGATATTAATCTGCAGCTCTCTGGCACCCCTGCTGGTGACATGTGGTATTACACTGCACCTCTCCGCTCTGGCCGCTAGGGGAGCTGTATGAATCACCTGTATAGATCTCTGTCCAGCGGCTCCAGGTTCAGGACGCTGGTGACCAGCACACTCCTCAGATCCTGCGGCGACTTCTCTTTAGGTTCCAACAAATCATCCGGCTGCAGGGAGGCTGCCATCTTCCGTGTCACGTGACCAAAGAGGAGGGTAGTCACGTGACGACCCTTGCCCAGGACAACACGAGATAAACATTCGCGATGCAAAAAAAAAAGAAAAAAAAAAAAAAAGAAGCCGGAAATGACGTAAAGGTAACCCAGCTCTTCCAGCGAGTCTTCCGCCTTCTCAACGTTAACTAGGTGCGAGCTCGGATTGGCTCTTTCTGTCACCACGTGCCACGTGTTCTACTTTGTGATTGGTTGACTTCTCTGCCAGCCTGTGTCATCCCGTCGCCGATTGGTCAACTCTTTTGTGGGTAGTGGCTTGTCCCTGGTATAAAAGCCTTGTGAAAGGGAACTTCGGTTAATTGATAATATCGGTTTAGGTGGTTGTTTAAGTTGTTGTGTATCATCTACAAGGGGGAGAACAAGGTCTTACTCCCCCTTTTCTTCATAGTGGTGCAGACCTCAGAATTCTGGGGAATCAGAGGGACCAAAGTCTATAGAAGAAACCATTCCAGGTGTGTAGGGGAGGGCACGGATGGCTTCAAGGTGAAGACGACTACTGACCGAGCCCAGGACCATGCAGCGTGGCACCTGCTTCATCAACTATGAGGACTTCAGGGAATGCTTCTCCGCGTACAAGAAGGAGACCCGATCCAGCTACAGCATCCAGAGCAGCGTGTCCGTCCGCCACCACAACAGCAGGTTCAAGCTCAACATCCGTCCCGACATAATGTAAGGGTCCTGAATGGGAAATGTCACCGCCACCTAGGTTACGGAATGTAGGGAAGAATTACAGCCGCAACTTACCATTATTTTCCGAAATGTTTTCGAATTAATTAGATAAAACATATAGCAACGTGATCTGTACTTTATATCAGTACCAATTTGGCGTAGATAAGACTTTTTGATCCCTTTTTATAAAAAAAATAATAATTCTGGGATGTGACGTGACCTAGAAAACCACAATTTTGTTTTGCATTGTTTTTCCTTTTTTCCGATAACCCTAATAACAATGTTATATTTTACGTTTTCCAAAAATTCTTAACGCAGTACTGCCAATTACATTTTTTTTAAACAGTATTTATTTTTTGTCCTCCTAAGAGACTTGTATGAGCAATCCTTCGATTGCTCATACAGATTATATGTCCTGTATTGATCTATCAGATCTGCGCTCTATTGGTAGAGCCGCATAGATCTCTATTCATAGCAGAGTCCCGGCAGCTACTTAGACTTAGCTAAGGCCTCAGGTTGCCGTGCTGATAGATCTGCTGCCGTGAGAAGCAGAAAGGGACTGCTGCACCGCCAATGACTAGTAACGGCCGTGTAGATGCCACAGTCAGTTTTGACAGCAGCATCTAAATGGTTAAAAACTGATAGTGGGTACTGTTCTATGGCGGCCTAAAGTCCTGAGCCCTCTCCGTACACCAGGGTGCCTCCAGCAGTTGCAAAACTACAACTCCCATCATGCCCGGACAGACTTTGGTCCTTATCTGCCCAGATGCTGTAACTACATGTCAGGCGGGTGAGCAGACTCAACTAATCGATAATTAAAATTGTTGACAACGGTTTTCATTTTACTGACAGAGCTCGCTGCAAAAATGAAGTAAAAGCCGTAAAGTGAGTGCAGATGATCTTTCTTGATATTGTTGGGCACATGAGGGCCGATGCCAAACACTGAGCACCATTTAGCTGCTCCTCCGGTTAATTGTTACAGGTATGCCGTCTGGCTGGGCTTGGTTCAAACTGCGTTAGTGCTTTATAGCTATAGCATACTGTGGTGCACTCCAGTGAGCACTATTGAAGTGACTTTGTTCGGCCCACTTCCCACACCTACACATTTATTTAGCTGGACTCAATAGTGCAGCAGGCCATGTAATTTAGTCCCGGTAAATGTATTCACTAGCTGACTATGTTTGGGCCATTAAAGTGAATGGTACTTTCAGCAGTGTGCCTTTCTTTGACAGCATGCTGATGTATAGCTTGGAAGTACTGCATTAACACTGTGAACTATGAGTAAGCCACATGGCATGGCGGTAAACAGCATGAGGAGCAGGTAAGTGCTCATCATTCTCACTATCGTGTCCGGCACTGGCCTACTACAGTGGGAGGCCAACATATAACTCGAACCCCCGTTGATTAGGAGAATAAGTCAGAAGACATCTGCACTGCCGAGCGCCCCTCTCCCTGCCTCCATCCCTCCCCCCCTACCTGTGTCACATGATGGAGACACACGCTCATAGACTTAAATGGCGTGTTTACGGAGCCAGGAGAGAATGTGCTGAGTGCACACTTCTCCCAGCTTGTTCTGATCAGTGGAGGTCTGAACACTCAGACCCCCACCAATCACTAATTCTGACATGTCAAAAGTTTTTTTTATAAGGACAATGGCCATTAAAGGTTTTTTTTTTTTTTTTTTACTGCAGCACCACCACAGGGAAAAAGAGATATTTCACAGCTGCCAGACTAACACTTTGCCATGACATGCTACATTATTAGCCAATGGCGCTGGCTACATCTGTATAGGGTTTTAAGTGAGCCCTCAGCCAATCCAATTTTTGACTAGACCACAAAGATGGCGAAAAAGCCAACACAAGTCCTCTCAAGTGAGCACAACCTTTAACCCCCTCTCCTCCTCACCATTTCAAGGGCCTTTTCCCAACTAGCTTCTCTATAGCAGGTAAACATTTTACATTTGCATTGTCTTTATGTATTTATTTCTGTTTTCCAGATTCGCAGAGGTGAAGTTTTGTTGCTCCAAGCTTCACGGACCCCATGGTAAAAAAAAGCCCCAGAACGTCATCTGCCCAGCCTATTTCTTTCTGCAGTACGACATGGACCTAGATCGTCTGGTGGTTAAAGAAGAATGTTTAACTCACAACCATTCGGCTAATACAAATCCACCTCAGGCAAATATCATTCATCCACCTGAAATGGGCGAAAACCTGCCACCTGACTCTGAGGTCCCGTCTGAGAAGATCTGCAATGAATGGCTGCCTCAGTCTCCTGTGAAGCAAAATGATCCAGAGGAAGATAGAGACATCCCATCCCCATGCGAGCCCCAGAGTAATGAGAAGCAAAATGATCGAGAGGAAGATCGAGACATCCCATCCCCATGCGGGTTCCAGAATAATGTCAAGCAAAATGATCCAGAGGAAGATCGAGACCTCCTATCCCCATGCGAGCCCCAGAGTAATGTGAAGCAAAATGATCCAGAGGAAGATCGAGACATCCCATCCCCATGCGAGCCCCAGAGTAATGCGAAGCAAAATGATCCAGAGGAAAAACGAGACATCCCATCCCCATGCGGGCCCCAGAGTAATGTAAAGCAAAATGATCCAGAGGAAGATCGAGACATCCCATCCCCATGTGAGCCCCAGAGTAATGTGCCTTCAGAACAGAACGATATTGGTGAAGCTCACAGCAAACCTACATCTACTACTACGGAAGGCCCCATTCCCGAAGAACTTTCCACAGATCCCGTTTCCCATCTGGACGCTTTTATAAGAGACTTTCAGAAAGCACATGATGACTCTAAAATTGCACTGACCATCGGAGACCAAAAGCAATTCGAGCACCTATGTTTCCAGACGAGTAGCATGACTAACTGGTTCCAAAAGTTCCCTGAGAGCCTTTTGATCCACAGGGTTTCAAGCAAACACGGGTTCATTCTGTACTCCTTCCTGGTGGAAACCAAAGAACGCATGGGTAAAATAGTTCATTTTTCGTTTGTAAAAGAAGATAATGCAAAGAACATGTCCAAAATGCTGAAAATGCTCAAATACTTTAATTCAGAATGGATAAAAGTAAAAGTTATCTATATAGGTACAGCCTTTGAGCAAATGGATATTCTAAAGGAAGCCTTTCCCTCTGCGCAGGTCCTGCTTTCGGTATATCACACGGCGCATCTTATTGAAAAAAAGGTCAAAGGATCTGCTGAGTTTAAGTACTGGGTACACAGTCAGATCGATAAAACCATCCATCATACGACTCCCGAGGATTTAAAATTCTTGGCTGAAAAACTTGAGCACAGACTGGACCAAGAGCTGTACGCAAAGCTTTGCAAAGACTGGTTTTCCAATGAGCTTCTTTGGTACATGCATGTGAAGAAGGGCGAGCTCGCTTGTTGCACTTACATGGACAGCGTAGGGCTGATCGATCAGACTATCTCCGATTGCCTTGCAAAGCAGAGCTCATTGGAAGAAGCTATCAGAGTATTTCTCCAATCTGCAGACTGTTTCAACAGCAATGGGTTAGATAAACCGAAGATTGCTTTTCCAGTCTCTTCCCACAAAGCTTCTAAAGCACAACCCAAAATTACAAAAAAACCACGCTCTATTCTGCCTCCTTCTCAATCATACGTCCCACCTAAACGCAAGAAAGGCTCCAAGCAACCCAGTAAAAACACCTGCAATGGATTCGTCCTCCCCCCTCAGTCGAGTGTCTGGAGACCTATTCAGCTAGCAAATAAGATGTTACTGTCCCTGAAGGAGTACTGCAATGACATCGGCTTTCAGCTGTGTTGGAAAGAGTGGGAAGTGGTTCAGAAGTCCACGTGTCTGATCAACGTCCTCCCTGATTTTACGATTGTCCAGCTCCTAGAAGAGACACACAAAGTGTCTATGAGTGGCCACTCCTGTACATGCTACTTTAGCAAGGACTATAGATTGCCATGTCGTCATATTCTGAGCATGCTTTATGCGTGCAAGAAGCCGGTGGAAGAGAACATGGTTAGTGTCAGGTGGCGTAAGGATTATGTGAAACCCTTATCGGACTTTAAGGTGTACATCACCGTAACCACGTCTAGTAACTATACTGAAAGTAAGGCTAAAGCCATGGCAAGGATGGGGAAGATCAAGAATCTGGCTAAAGAATTCTATAATCTCCTCACGCAGTGTGATGGTCAAGAAATGCAAGCCAGGATATCTACGCTGCAGACCATAGTTGGCCTGTGGCGTGGTGACTCGAGCAGCGATAAACTGTGTCCGGCACAAGATCAGGCAACTGAGCTCCCTTACCGATGGGTGAAGAAAGAGCCCATAGAAGGCGAAAACGGCTTTGGCTATGAGCTGTGTAGATTGGACCCTAAACTACCTTTGAATTAAAAATGACTTAGATATTTGGTGGACTGGCGCTGTTTTGTGTCCACTAAAATTACACTGAACTAATTCTGGTATAAGACAGAGTCTTGAAACAAGGCCACTCCATGCTGACCCTTAGGCCAGTGTTAGCGAGTGCAATACACGTTTATTTTTACATTCATATTATGGCTGCAAAACCTGGCCTGAACTACAGTCAGGCCGGGATAACCACTGCAAATATGTGTCCGTATAACACTGGTGTGAAACCAGTCTTTAAAGCGGTATTCCTATCTGGAACATCCACAGATTGAAGTGGTTATCCGGCCAAAGAGCACAACCTGCATTCTACGCGGTGCTGCGTCTCCAGTCTCTGAAAGTTCCAGTCTCTGTTTCCGGGACTGGGGATGTTAAGTAATGCCACGCCCAGTTGTGACGTCACGCCATGCCCCCTCCATTCATGTCTATGGGAGGGGGCGTGACGCCCCCTCCCATAGACATGAATGGAGGGGGCATGACGCTACTTAACATCCCCAGTCCCGGAAACAGAGAACTTTCTGAGACTGGAGACGCAGCACCTGCATCCCATGGAGATCGCGGGAGGTCCCAGCTGCGGGCCCCCCATGATCAGGCATCTTATCCCCTACCCTTTGGATAGGGGATAAAATATATTTTTGCCGGATAACCTTTCAAGCGTAATGGTCTGACACATGCGGGTCTCCCCTCTGGGTGGGAGATTGAGGGCCCCTCCAGCCTTCTTGTGGCCGCAGAAGGTGGTCAAGAAGTGGAAGACTGCGAACGTGGTGTTTTATGCAGTGTACGTAGATGTGTAAACAGTAACACTCCTATTAACATCAACTGGAGTTACACAAACTGTGTAAAACAGCCCTTTGCGAACCCTTGATCTCAAGATAGATGCTGATCCCACATATGTCTTAATTGGAATGGAACAAGTCCAGATTGGAATAACTTAATAAAGCCTCAGGTTTCGTCCAAAGGCAGGATATGGGTGGAACCTAAAATAAAAAGTGCTATCCTGTTGCTTGAAACTAGTGTTGAAAGTCATGTGACCAAACGGACTGCCTCATGTTCCATCAAGTTTATATGGCGTCTGGGATGGAACATCAGGCAGTCCGTCTGAGTCATGTGAGGTTCAGCACTAGTCTCGGGCAATGGGATAATGCTTTTAGTTTCACCCGTGTCCTGCCGCCATCGAAACGATAGTAATTTATTAAGTACACATGACCGATACCGCTCTCTTAAAATTCCTACTAAATGTCTATGTAAGCTGGATGCTAGGCATAGCCTAACTCTGGTTCGAAGAGTTGGAACACCTATTAAAGGGGTACTCCGCTGGAAAACTTTTTTTTTGTTTTTAAATTAACTGGTGCCAGAAAGTTAAACAGATTTGTAAATTACTTCTATTTAAAAATCTTAATTCTTTCAGTACTTATCAGCTGCTGTATGCTCCACAGGAAGTTCTCTTTCTATTTGAATTTCCTTTCTGTCTGACCACAGTGCGCTCTGCTGACATTATGACCACAGTGCTCTCTGCTGACACCTCTGTCCATTTTAGGAACTGTCCGGAGCAGCAGAGGTTCGCTATGGGGATTAGCTCCTCCTGCTCTGGACAGTTCCTAAAATGGAAAGAGGTGTCAGTAGAGAGCACTGTGGTCAGACAGAAAGGAAATTCAAAAAGAAAAGATCTTTCTGTGGAATATAGAGCAGCTGTTAAATACTGGTTACAAATCTGTTTAACTTTTTAACACCAGTTGATTTAAAATAAAAAAAATTAAAATGTATTAATTTTTTTTTTTTCCAGTGGAGTACTTCTTTAACAACAACCAGATATGTTGAAGTAGCACTTCAAGAGCGAGGTGCTTTAGACCAGTTGTACATATGGCCACAAGTCCTGAGGTTCCATCATGACCACAGTGCTCTCTGCTGACATCATGACCACAGTGCTCTCTGCTGACATCTCTGTCCATTTTAAGAACTGTCCAGAGTAGGAGAAAATCCCCATAGCAAACATATGCTGCCCTGGACAGTTCCTAAAATGGACAGAGATGTCAGCAGAGAGCACTGTGCTTGTGATGTCAGCAGAGAGCTCTGTGTTCCAAAAAGAAAATAATTTCCTCTGTAGTATTCAGCAGCTGATAAGTACTGGAAGGATTAAGATTTTTTAATAGAAGTCATTTACAAATCTGTTTAACTTTCTGGCACCAGTTGATTTAAAAAATAAAAATAAAAAAAAGTTTTCCACTGGAGTACCCCTTTTAACACTGTACCATCAGAGCCATTTCATAGGACAGCTGAAACGTGGTTGCGATAGGCAACTCCTCTACGTCCCCCCTCAATGTAACGTAAAATTGGGGGAGGTTGTAACTAAGTTTTTTTTACTGAAGAAAGGAGATTGTCCAGCGCAGGTAAGTATGGAACGGAGCTGTTTATTGCAGAATCAACTTCGGTACATAGACAAAGGTGACGCGTTTCGGCCCTTGCAGGGCCGAAACGCGTCACCTTTGTCTATGTACCGAAGTTGATTCTGCAATAAACCGCTCCATACTTATCTGCGCTGGATAATCTCCTTTCTTCTGTTACGAAATCTCAGGCGTAGCCCACGCCAGTCCGAGCGCTGCGGCCTAGGGGAGTGAGGACCTTTTTTACGTTTCCTACGTTTTTTTTACGGTTACATGTAAAAATGTATAAAAAATTAAAAATGTATATTGTTTCAGTAGTTTTTTTTTTATGTTTTTGTTATTTTGTAAATTTATTTAGATATGGAATCAACTTCTGCAGTAAAATACTTGAATAAATTTGTGTACGTTTTTACAGATGACGTTTGTTATAACACAGGATAGATTTTTTTATATGTTTGTTTTTTGTTGTTGTCTCTTTTTGTTACGCCTCCAGCAACAATATGCGGCTCTATCGTTCTAGTTGTAAGTGTACTGTTAGGGTTGTAAGTGTATAGCTTCCCTATTAAAATATATTTTATTTAAAAACCAAAAAAGTGTGTCTTTTGGAAGGTGTACACGTAAATGGGAAATCCAAAAAGACTTCTCCGCGCCAAAGGTGGGATGTGAGCCTAACTTTCCCGCATTGGGTGTAACTGCGAATCTAAGACAATTCCGCAGCAAAATCTGCATAAGGGCTCGTTCACACGAGTGGATTTATTTGCGTATTTGAAAGGGGGCGGGTTCTAACCGGCTGTCCGGAGCAGAAATTCTGCTGCGGAATTTCTGCTGCGGAAAATCCGCCACAGACCCTATTGACTTCAGTGGGGCTTGCGGCGGATTTTCTGCCGCGGAGAGCCTATCCCCTTTCAAATATGCAGCAGGAAACATGCTGCCCTAAGGCCTTGTTCACATGGCGGAATTTCCTAATGTAATTCCATGAAAAAATTCTGCCTGGAAATTTCTGCAGCAGCATCAGGATTCCATTGATTTTAAAGGGGTACTCCGGTGGAAAGCTTTTTTTTTTATTTTTTATTTTTAAATCAGCTGGTGCCAGTAATTTTAATTACTTCTATTAAATTACTTCTATTTAAAAATATTAATCCTTCCAGTACTTCTTAGCGGCTGTATACTACTGAGGAAATTCTTTTCTTTTTGGATTTCTCTTCTGTCATGACCACAGTGCTCTCTGCTGTCCATTTTAGGAACTGTCCAGAGCAGCATATGTTTGCTATGGGGATTTTCTCCTGCTCTGGACAGTTCCTAAAATGGACAGCAGAGAGCACTGTGGTCGTGACAGAAGAGAAATCTAAAAAGAAAAGAATTTCCCATGTAGTATACAGCCTCTAAAAAGTACTGGAAGGATTAAGATTTTTTTAAATAGAAGTAATTTACAAATCTGTTTAACTTTCTGGCACCAGTTGATTTAAAAAAAAAAAAAGTTTTCCACTGGAGTACCCCTTTAAAGGGGTATTCCAGGCCAAAACTTTTTTTTATATATCAACTGGCTCCGGAAAGTTACAGATTTGTAAATGACTTTGATTAAAAAAATCTTAATCCTTCCAATAGTTATTAGCTTCTGAAGTTGAGTTGTTGTTTTCTGTCTAACTGCTCTCTGATGACTCATGTCCCGGGAGCTGTGCCGTTCCTATGGGGATATTCTCCCATCATGCACAGCTCCCGGGACGTGACATCATCATTGAGCAGTTAGACAGAAAACTTCAGAAGCTAATAACTATTGGAAGGATTAAGATTTTTTAATAGAAGTAATTTACAAATCTGTTTAACTTTCCGGAGGCAGTTGATTAAAAAACAAAAAAAAAAAGCTTTTGCCTGGAATACCCCTTTAAGAACAGTCAGTGTAGTCCCATTGCAACATAAGGCGACTGTGGTAGATTTTTACGATAGGGCTACATGGCGACTTTGGTCACATGACATGAATATGCAACATCTAACCATTTGTAATGTAGTGACATAATGCGACGCAAGTGCGATGGACAAACCGCACAAAAATGTTGGATACTTGTCACTAGAGATGAGCGAACTTACAGTAAATTCGATTCGTCACGAACTTCTCGGCTCGGCAGTTGATGACTTTTCCTGCATAAATTAGTTCAGCTTTCCGGTGCTCCAGTGGGCTGGAAAAGGTGGATACAGTCCTAGGAGACTCTTTCCTAGGACTGTATCCACCTTTTCCAGCCCACCGGAGCACCGGAAAGCTGAACTAATTTATGTAGGAAACGTCAGCAACCGCCGAGCCGAGAAGTTTGTGACGAATCGAATTTACTGTAAGTTCGCTCATCTCTACTTGTCACCCTAACCCAGTGTTTCCCAACCAGTGTGCCTCCAGCTGTTGCAAAACTACAACTCCCAGCATGCCCGGACAGCCGAAGGCTGTCCGGGCATGCTGGGAGTTGTAGTTTTGCAGCAGCTGGGAGCACATCCGTTGGGGAACACTGCCCTACCCTTAAACCTATGGCTCTAAGGCGGATTTGGAGTAGGTGCAGACAAAAAAAACGCTGTGTCGCACTGCGTTGCAGCTGAGGTAAGATAATGGCGTCGCTCAAACCCACAAGCGCCACTTGCGAAAAATCCATCCGCTATGGATCACTTGCAGCTGTGTCTGGCGTGGGGTCGCAACACGACACCCTCCGCTTCCAGCAACGGCAATGCAGTGCTTCATGGCGACTTTTGTCTGTGTTCACACCTTTCGGCTAATAAGCGGCTACCGAAACAAATTACTGCATGCGTTTTTGCAGCGCTTTACCATAAATGACCGCAACTGCCGTAAAGCAAATAGCGTTTTACCGCTATTTGCATAATAGTGTTAAAAACGTATATTTACGTCCTGTACATGACCGCGAGCATCGGAGCCCGGGGAACCGCCGGTAATGGCCGACATCCGCAATAGCGAGGATGTCTGCCATTAACCCCTCAGATGCCGTGATGGATACAGATCACGGCATCTGCGGGAGTGCGGTCAGAAATATGG
Source organism: Hyla sarda (assembly GCF_029499605.1). Taxonomy (NCBI): domain Eukaryota; kingdom Metazoa; phylum Chordata; class Amphibia; order Anura; family Hylidae; genus Hyla; species Hyla sarda. The sequence continues at coordinate 13,448,733 of NC_079201.1, read as the reverse complement.
CTGATCGGATCGCCCACAGCGGACATCCGATCATCCAGCATGGCGGCCGGAGGTCCCCTCACCTGCCTCCGCTGCCTTCCACGGGTCTTCTGCTCTGGTCTGCGATCCCTATAAAGTGTCAAAAATTAAAATGAATACACATATTTGGTACCGCCACGTGCGTAAATGTCCGAACTATTAAAATATAATGTTATTGATCCCGTACGGTGAACAGCGTGAACGTAAAAAAAAAAAAAATGGCAAAACTGCGGCTTTTTTGTCGCATGCTATTAAAAAAAATGTATTTAAAAATTTATAAAAGTTTTACATACACAAATAGGGTATCAATAAAAAGTACAGATCATGACGCAAAAAATGAGCCCCCATAACGCCGCTTATACGGAAAAATGAAGAAGTTATAGGTCGTCTAAATAGAAGGATTTTAAACATACAATTTGGTTAAAAAAGTTTGCAATTTTTTTAAGCGCAACAAGAATAGAAAAGAATATAATCACGGGGATCATTTTAATCGTATTTACCCACAGAATATAAAAAACATTAGATTTTTACCGTAAATTGTACGCCGTGAAAACGAAACTTTCCAAAATTAGCAAAATTGCAGTTTTCTTTTTAATTTCCCCACACAAATAGTATTTTTTTGGTTGCGCCGTACATTTTATGGTCAAATGAGTGATGGCATTACGAAGGACAACTGGTCGCGCAAAAAACAAGCCCTCATACTAGTCTGTGGATGAAAATATTAAAAAAAACGACAATGAAAAAATATAATTGGCTGCGTCAAAATGGGCTTGGTCCTTAAGGGGTTAACATTTATGGGGGGGGGGGTTACGCAATTGGTTATTAGTTGCTGTATAGCTAATTAGCCGCATGTAACATTGCATACTTGTGTTACAAAATGATTTTATATAAGGCTGGTTGCCTAGTTACAGAGCGCAGCAGCGCTGGTGGATTACACACCACGTGATCCATCAGAGCCTCCTCCCCTCCTCAGCAGCGTGGTCACATGACGCTGACGTACCGCACATGCGCAGACGTTGATCCCGGAAGTGGGGAGGTAATTGCGCTGTGCGGCACGTGTGCGGGAGGGGGACAGTGTGTACGGGCTATGCTGTTGTGTTAGTGCGGGCAGCTTGTAGTATGGCGGCTGACACCCGTAGAGTTCAGCTGGCGGCAGTTTATTGGGGGGGTGTAAACTGAGGGGCACAGTCAGCCCCATTGTGTTTATATGCCCTCTTCTTCAGAATAAGAGGTTAGGGTTCTATGGCGGTGTCTCCTGTCGTAATGGGTCCTTGTTGCCATAGCAACCCATCGGCACCCCAGGGATTATGGCATAGTCAGACCAGTAGACTTACAGAGTCTACTGAGAGCGCTCCCTGTTTCTTTAACCCTTAAAGCGCTCAGTCCATTTTGACCTTTGCCTGTGGTCTGCCATTATTGGAGAGACTTTCCCGGCTATGAAGCGAGCGCAGATCATGATCGCGCCATAAATGTAACCGTCTGCAGCGCCAAACATATACGGGCACATGCTGCCTAGGATCTGAGAGGTTGAAAGTTTAGGCGATCTGTTTAACAAAAGTTATACACAGGTTAGGGGATAAGTATCAGATTAGTAGGGGTCCGATTGATCATGTGATCGGGGAAATATTGCGCCCCCCCAGAATGAATGGAACCACAGTGTGTGCGCCCAATGTCCTAATATCGATACTGATATTGGTATTGTCGCCGATACCAGACATTTACACGAATACTTGTGCAAATGTCTCTGATACCTGCAGACAAGGGTTTCCCAACCAGGGCGCCTCTAGCTGTTGCAAAACGACAACTCCCAGCATGCCCGGAGCATGCTGGGAGATGTAGTTTTGCAACTGCTGGCAGCACCCTGGTTGGGAAACACTTCTGCAGACCATAATAAAAATGTAAAAATAGTGGATCTCCTAAATGGGGCCCCGGCAGTCTGCCAGAAGCACCCGTTCCGACCCCACTGGAAGCCTCTGCCGACACCCCCCCCTCCATGTATCTCTACAGACGTCTCTTCATGCGGAGTTTGGAACGCCCCCTTCCAGCAGACTGCCGGGGTCCGGTTCAGGAGATTGTGGGGGTCCCCGCGGTTGGTCCTTTGGATAGGGGATAAGTTACCTGGTACCAGAAAGTTAAACAGATTTGTAAATTACTTCTATTATAAAATCTTAATCCTTCCAGTACTTATTAGCTGCTGAATACTACAGAGGAAATGGTTTTCTTTTTGGAACACAGAGCTCTCTGCTGACATCATGACCACAGTGCTCTCTGCTGACATCTCTGTCCATTTTAGGAACTGTCCAGAGTAGCATATGTGGATTTTCTCCTACTCTGGACAGTTCTTAAAATGGACAGAGATGTCAGCAGAGAGCACTGTGGTCATGATGTCAGCAGAGAGATCGGTGTTCCAAAAAGAAAAAAATTTCCTCTGTAGTATTCAGCAGCTAATAAGTACTGGAAGGATTAATATTTATTTATAGAAGTAATTTACAAATCTGTTTAACTTTCTGGCACCAGTTGAATAAAAAAAAAGTTTTCCACCTAAGTACGCCTTTAATGGGGGCATCTACCCAATAGGAGGTTCCCTACCTACCTAACTGCTGGGGACTTCTATTTAAATGAGATATGTAGTGCAAAATAATTTATCCCCTATCCAAAGGATAGGGGATAAGTTATAGATCGTGGGGGGTCCGAGCGCTGGGGCCCCCCAGGGATCTCCTGGACGGGGCCGCGGCAGTATGCTGGAAAGTTGGCGTTCTGTCCCCGCATGACGCGGCGGCCAAAACGCTCCCTCCATGTACCCCATCGAGATACAACAAACTAGTGAGTGATCCAGCTCCCCTTACCTACGGTGCTCGGACCTGTGCCCAGCAAGGCATCCAATATTGAAGAAAGAAAGTACGGAGGGTCCAGCACTTCGTTGCAAGCAGTTTTATTGAAGTCACCGAGGAAGAGCACTTGTGCTCGAAACATGTCTGATTGACTGTCATTTTTATGGTGTGATGTATCATCAATAAGGCTGCTTGCAACTAAGTGCTGGGGACGAAACTTTACTTGCTGCAGACTGCCGCGGCCCCGTCCAAGAGATCCCAGGGGGCCCCAGCGCTCACACCCCCTGCGATCTATAACTTATCCCCTATCCTTTGCATAGGGGATAAATTATTTTGCGCTGGAGTACTCCTTTAATAGGAGAGATTCCATACCTACCTACTTATTGGGGGCTTCCCTACTAGGGGCATCTGATTTGAGTGTCAGTGAGGGCCTTATATTGGTCTTTGGTGTACGGCTTCGCAAAGCTTAGAGCCACCTCTGCTGTCACATGACCTTAAAGGGGTACTCCGCCCCTTGCATGTTATCCCCTATCCAAAGGGTAGGGGATAAGATGTTAGATCGCCGCGGTCCCGCTGCTGGGGACCCCGGGGATCGCCGCTGCGGGACCCCACCATCATTACTGCGCAGAGCGAGTTCGCTCTGTGCGTAATGACGGGCGATACAGGGGACGGAGCAGCGTGACGTCATGGCTCCGCCCCTCATGACATCAAGGCTCGTCCCCTTAATGCAAGTCTATGGCAGGGGGCGTGACGACCGCCACGCCACCTCCCATAGACTTGTATTGAAGGAGGCGGGCCGTGACGTAACGATGCTCCGGCCCCTGTATTGCCCATCATTACGTGCAGAGCGATCTCACTCTGCGCAGTAATGATAGTGGGGTGCTGCAGCAGCGATCCCCGGGGTCCCCAGCAGCGGGACCCCGGCGATCTGACATCTTATCCCCTATCCTTTGGATAGGGGATAAGATGTCTAGGGGCGGAGTACCCCTTTAAAACGATGGTTTTACAAATACCTTTATACACGCTCCCCATTTCTGATCTGTTCTTGGCTTTGTAGTCAATAATGGCAAAATTAAAAACTTGAACATGTGAACTTCATGTAAAGTGAAAGCATCAAAGGGCTTTCCTCCCTTCATGTACGGTTATTCATTTTTGATGATGTAATTGCCCACTGAGGTGTAGCCTTGGGAAAACCCTGGATTTAGAATTGTCAGTGTTAGTGGGTGTAACAAGTGGACAGCATTAGGTTATTGTTATTTTCCATCTGCTGTCTTCACCCATTACCTTTTATACCTCTCTGTATTGAAGGGATACCGTAAAAGGGGATGTAGGGCTTTAAAGGGGGTACTCCGCCCCTAGACATCTTAATTCCTATCCAAAGGATAGGGGATAAGGTGTCTGATTGCGGGGGTTCCGCCGCTGGGGACCCCCGCGATCTAACTGCTGCACCCGACATTCTTTTAGAACGTTAGGTTCAGCCCCGGAGGCTCGTGACGTCACGGCTGCGCCCCCTCAATGCAAGTCTATGGAAGGGGGCGTGACTTCCGTCACGCCCCCTCCCATAGACTTGCATTGAGGGGGCGCAGCTGTGACTTCACGAGCGGGGCGTGACCGTGAGGTCACGAGCCTCCGCCCTGCATCGCCAGTCATCCGGCACGGAGGAAGTTCACTACGTGTGTCGGATGGCTGGGGGTCCCCAGTGGTGGGACCCCCGTGATCAGACATCTTATCCCTTATCCATAAGATGTCTAGGGGCAAAGTATCCCTTTAATAGGGTGTATGGGGTAGGGGACATTATTTTTTACTTACTCACTTTTTATATTACTAGGCAGGAACACATCTGGGGGTATCCTGTGTTTAGGGCAGTGCTTCCCAACCAGTGGGCCTCTAGCTTTTTCAAAACTACAACTCCCAGAGTGCACGGAACAGCCGCTGGCGGCATGTTGGGAACACTGGTATAGGGCATCACTATTTGTAATTGACTAAAAAGGGGTACTCTGCCCCTAGACATCTTATCCCCTATGCAAAGGATCTCTGGTTTCGGCTGCGGCACCCCAGACATCCGGTGCACCGAGCAAACATCTGTGCCTGATGACTGGCAATGTGGGGCGGAGGCTCGTGACTTCACTACCGCCCACTGTTGGTGACGTCACGGCCGTGTCCCCTCAATGAAAGTCTATGGGAGGAGGTGTGACTACAGTCACGAGCGGGGCGCAGCTGTAATGTCACGGGCCTCCGGCGATGAAGCCAACGCCCTAAACGAACGCCAGGTGCTGCCCGAAGATCACGGTGGTCCCCAGGATAGGGGATAAGATGTCTAGGTGCGATGAACCCCTTTAACTCTAGAATAATAATAGAACACATGTCTAGGGGCAGAGTACCCCTTTAAGTTATGCTTCGTAGGACATTGTTGTTTTCAGTGGTACACGGTGACATCATCATAGTCATAGGCACACATACCATCACAGCTGTAAACTATATCTTCATATCCTTTAAATTTGCATTCCTTTTTTTTTTTTGCTATAGTATTTATCAAGCGCCTGACGCTGGACCCCCACCCGTTCCGAAAAATGAATCCTGAGTTTTTGGAAAAACTTTTCGCTGCAGACGCCAACTCGAACGTCGTTTGTCAGGTCACCAAATCATTAAGTATCAGTTTCGTCAACTTCCAGACCAGCACGATGGGCGAAATATTTAGCAAGTTCCCCGAAGTTCTACAGATTCTTCACTTCCAAGCATCTGATCAGAGGACTCTGTACACTTTCTTAGTAGACGGGCCACGTATCGGCTCCGAGTATGATGCGACGAGGATGGTCCACATTGCGGTACCTTCCAACGACACTCCAAAGGGACTTGCGCGTATGTTGCGCAGTATGAAAGACATGAACCCCTGTTGGCGTTCCATTCGAGTAATTTTGGTGGAACCTTATTTTACAGAACTTGGTATCATCCATGAGGCATTTCCGTCCGCCGAAGTGGTGCTCTCCGCCTATCATGTCTACGCACTCATGCAGAGGCATATCCAAGTGTTCCAATTAGAATACAAGGTGGAGATCAACCTTCTCGATGCTCTAAACAATACAATGTGTTCGGTCACAGAACAAAACCTAAAGAACCTACATAGCATACTGCAACGGGTTGTGGATCCCGGCGCCTTATCGGAGATGAATCCAGACTGGCTCCTGACCGACAAGATCTGGGCCCTGCACCGCTGGAGAACGGGTGGGGATTGCTCTTGGTACTTTAAAATGGTGGAATCCTTGAGCAGTGAGTTAAACGCGGTCCTCAAAATATCCCCTTTCTTGACCGAAACTATGAATACTTTAGTTTCATTTATCTTAGATCATATCGTAGGGAAAAGCCAACCAGAACCTCGATCCTGTAGTCCCGAAGAGCTAGCTTTAATAGAGTGCAAAGGAGGGGCATCTAAAAGAGCAGCTACGGAAGCCCAGATGGAGCCGGAAGCCGCAGCTTTGATGTGCGAATCGCTGCACAACATCTGTAACGCCGCAGCTTTCGGACTCTGCCAGAACGAACTAGAAGTTACCCAGAAATCCGTCGATCTTGTCGGGGCCAAAGGAGACAACATGTGCGTTCAGATCCTCGAGAACCCAAATAAAGTTAGTAGTGGAATTCGAAAGACCTGCACCTGCAGCTTTTACCGATCCACAGAGCTTCCCTGCCGCCACATCATGTCTATACTCAATGCCAGAGAGGAGACCCTACAGCCGGATATGCTCCATCCTCTCTGGCAGAAGCAGAACGATGTAGACGAATCCGCGCTCCCTGTAACGCCAGACACCCTGGAAATCCTTAAGGGCGAAGGGAGCGGCGTGTCAGAGAAACATCTACTCGTCAATTCCCTGACGGGCCAGATGTCGGCGCTATTAGCAGAGTGCAGCGATGAGGTATTCGAGCGCCGCTATAGTACTCTGAGAGGACTGGCAGATTCATGGATCGGGCCTTATGACCAAGTCAAGCTTTAGAATGGGACCTGGTTAAAAAAATACAATCCGGATATGTTACGTGTCATGGCGCAAAAAGCTGCTGAACTACCCGAACACTTTATGTAACAATTTTTATGCATTAGGACAAAGGATATCAAGGAGTGAAGAACATGTGGCCTTAGGGTGCATTAACTTCTTACAATGTTTACCGAAATTGATGATCGCTTAGTTATGTCTGTATATAAAGGGGCAGATCGACCTGATAAAAAAAATACTTTCTCTGACCCTAAAGCCATGTTCACACCACAGAATTCTGCCAAATTTTCCTGCATAGTCAGATTCAAGCTGGGTTCACACCACGTTTTTGCAATACAGTAAACCTCAACATACGATGGTAATCCGTTCCAAATGAACCATCGTTTGTTGAAACCATCGTATGTTGAGGGATTTGTGCAATGTAAAGTATAGGAAGTTATACTCGCCCCGGACCCGTCACCGCTGCCCTGGATGTCGCCTTCCATCGCTGTCGCCACGTCCCGGGGTGTCCCCTAAGCTCTGGACGTCTCTGCTTCCCCGGGATCCTCACTCTCCGTCGCTGCCATCATGTCACTACGCACGCTGCTCCTATTGGATGACGGGACGGTGTGTGCGGCGACGTGATGACGACGAAGAAGAGCGCCGGCGATGGAGGGGATCCCGAAGAGGATGCTCCGGAGCCCCGAGGACAGGTAGGAGACCATCACCGGACCACACGGGACACCATAAACGGCTATCCGGTGGCAGCTGAAGCAGTCTGCGCTGTCGGATAGCCGTTTATGCGATGGCCCCGACATACAAAAGCATCGGATGTTGATGCTGCCTTCAACATGCGATGGCCTCTGAGAGGCCATCTCATGTTGAAATTATTGTTTGTTGGGGCCATCGGGGGGGGGGGGGGTCACAGTACAGTTACCGTATCACTTTTTTTTTTTTTATATAAAAAAGAAAAAAAAACGGATTCCTCAAAACGGGACTAAACTGTATCAAAACATGTACAAATTTTAAACCGTATACGGTTTCAATACGGTTCCGTACGGTTTTCAAATTGAAAGCATATACTGGAACTGTATTGCAAAAACGTGGTGTGAACCCGGCCTCAGACCGGTCTTACGTTTTGTGGCAGAATCCTATTGAAGTTAGTAGGAGTTGAATTTTTGGGTTCTGAGAACACAAAATTCCGGCAGCATTGCGCAATTCCGTTCAGCAAGCTTCGGAATTTGTGCCGAATTGCAGAAATTTTGCCGTGTGAACATGGCCTAAGTGTATTCCCCCTTCCCGATCGATCAACCATACTGAGGGGTAGTAGTCAAATTTTTCATGCCAAACCAATGTGTTTCCCCCTACAAAATAAATCTGTAATAATGCTTCCCAATCAGGGTGCCTCCAGCTGTTGCAAAACTACAACTCCCAGCATGCCCGGACAGCCAACGGCTGTCCGGGCATGCTGGGAGTTGTAGTTTTGCAACAGCTGGAGGCACCCTGATTGCGTAGCAATGGCATTTATGTTGACTTTGACAATACAACCAGATGTGGTTCAGATAGTTTCTCTAGGGTTGTGGTCTTAAAGGGGTTATTCAGGAATCGAAAAACAGAGCTAATTTCTTTTAAAAAACGCTTCCTGTCTCCAGGTTGGTAGTGGTTCTGCTGCTCAGTTTCATTGAAGTGAATGGAAGCCAAGTTGTAAAACCACACACAATCTGGGGAAAAAACGGGGATCTGTTTGTGAAAGAAATTAGCTCTGTTTTTCTATTCCTGGATAACCCCTTTAAGCTGTTGTAGCTGTTGAGCTGTCGCAAAACTACACCTCCCAGCATGCCCAGACAGCCGATGTCTGCCTGCACTAGCTGGGAAGTTTAGTTTTGCAACAACTGGAGAGCCAGTGGTTAAACCACTACCTTAAAGGGGTCCTCCGGTGGAAAACATTTATTTTTATTTTTTTATAAATGAACTGGTGCCAGAAAGTTAAACAGATTTGTAAATTACTTCTATAAAAAAAAATCTTAATCCTTCCAGTACTTATGAGCAGCTGTATGCTACAGAGGAAATTATTTTCTATTTGAATTTCTTTTTTGTCTCGTCCACAGTGCTCTCTGCTCACACCTCTGTCCGTGTCAGGAACTGTCCAGAGCAGGAGAAAATCCCCATAGCAAACCTATGCTGCTCTGGACAGTACCTGACATGGACAGAGGAGTCAGCAGAGAGCACTGTGGACAAGACAAAAAAAAGAAATTCAAAAAGAAAAGAATTTCCTCTGTAACATACAGCTGCTAATAAGTACTGGAAGGGTAAAGATTTTTTAATAGGAGTAATTTACAAATCTGTTTAACTTTCTGGCACCAGATGATTTAGAAATATTTTTTTCCCCACAGAGTGCCCCTTTTAAAGGGGTACAGTGCTCTGTCCGGAGTAGAAGAGGTTTGCTATGGAGATTTGCTCCTGCTCTGAACAGTTCCTGACATGGACAGAGGTGTCAGCAGAGAGCACTGTGGTCAGACTGGAAAGAACTACACAATTTCCTCTGGAGTATACAGCAGCTAATAAGTACTGGAAGGATTAAGATTTTTAAATAGAATTAATTATCAAATTTGTTTAACTTTCTGGCACCAGTTGATAAAAAAAAAAAAAAAACAACTTTGTTTTTTGTCCATCGGAGTACCCCTTAAAGGCTGCGGTCATAGTGACCATTACCACAACAGTTACACTTTATGGCCGCAAGTACAGTAACAATTACGCCTGTAAAATTAAAGTATGTGTCGTAAAGAGATGTTTTCTCATTAAATTCAATGGGATCTACAAAGAGAAATAATAAAGTGCTTTATTCAATCTGGTCTGTTCCTTCCCTGCCGCTGGTCACATGACTACGATACCTATAACCTCATGACATGTTTTGGGTTCTTCTTTTTTTCAATGCATTTTTGTATTAAACCTGTTTTTAGTTTTAGATAAATTGTGATTACTTATGTTTCAATCCGTTTTTATTCCGTTTTTATTCTGCGGTTTGTAACAAAAAGAGAATGTACACCTTAAAGGGGTACTCCGGTGAAAACCTTTTTTCTTTTAAATCAACTGGTGGCAGAAAGTTATACAGCTTTGTAAATTACTTCTATTTAAAAATCTTAATCCTTCCAGTACTTATCAGCTGCTGTATGCTCCAGAGGAAGTTGTGTAGTTCTTTCCAGTCTGACCACAGTGCTCTCTGCTGCCACCTCTGCCCGTGTCACGAACTGTCCGGAAATCCCCATAACAAACCTCTCCTGCTGCAGACAGTACTTGACACGGACAGAGGTGTCAGCAGAGAGCACTGTGGTCAAACTGGAAAGAACTACACAACTTCCTGTGGAGCATACAGCAGCTAAGTACTGGAAGGATTATGATTTTTTTTAATAGAAGTCATTTACAAATCTGTATAAACTTCTGCCACTAGTTGATTTGAAAACATTTGTTTTTCTCTGGAGTACCCCTTTAACTCCATTTTGTCTGGAAAATGGTTGCAGCTTGGAAAATCAACAGTACATAAATGTATACATGCCTGGTATCACCACGTGTACAGCTTTTAAAGGGGTACTCTACTTCCCTGCGTTAGGAACATTTAGTTCCGAATGCTGGGAGCGGGCTTCAGGGGGTCGCCCCGCCCCTCGTGATGTCACGCCCGGCCCCTCAATGTAAGTCTATGGGAGGCAGTGTGACGGCTGTCAAGCCACCTCCCATAGATTTGCATTGAGGGGGCGGGGTGTGAGGTCACAAGGGGGTGGAGTGACCCCTGAAGCCCACTCAACGCTGGGGAGTGGAGTACCCCTTTAAATCATTTGGAAGCAGTTTGAAGTAGAACTGCAGAGTAAAGCATCAGAGAAAGTTCAGCGCGGCAGTCTCAGGCCATGATTGGAAACAAAAAAGTTAGGATAGGACATCTGCAGCGTAATTAACACTTATCCCCTTTCCACAGGATAGGGGATAAGTGTTTGATCGCGGGGGTCCGATCGCTGGGACCCCCTGTGATCTCCTGTACGGGGCTGCGGCTGTGCCGTTGCGGCCGGCACGCCTCCTCCTTACATCTCTATGGGGGAGACGGGGAGGCCTTAGCGCTCACTATCAGCGCTAATGGCGGCGCCCCGTTAGGGAGATCGAGGGGGGTCCCAGCGGTCGGACCCCCCGCGATCAAACACTTATCCCCTATCTTGTAGATAGGGGATAAGTGTATATTGCGCTGCAGTTGTCCTTTAAGCAACCTGATGGCTCAAGAAAGACCTGATGGCCATTTAGGACGAACCTTGCAGTTAAAGGGGAACTCCGGGGGAACCTTTTTTTTTTTTTTTTTTTTTTTAAATCAACATATTTGTAAATGGATTCTATAAAAAAAAAAATCTTAATCCTTCCAGTACTTACAGCTGTATGTTACACAGGAAATTCTTTTCTTTTTGAACTTCTTTTCTGTCTGACCACAGTGCTCTCTGCTGACACCTCTGTCCATATCAGGAACTGTCCAGAGCAGCATAGGTTTGCTATGGGGATTTTCTCCTGCTCTGGACAGTTCCTGATATGGGCATCAGGTGTCAGCAGAGAGCTCTGTGTTCCAAAAAGAAAAGAATTTCCTTTTGTAGTATTCAGCAGCCAAGAAGTACTGGAAGGGTAAAGATTTTTTTAATAGAAGTCATTTACAAATCTGTTTAACTTTATGGCACCAATTGATAAAAAAAAAAAAAAAAAAGTTCCCCTTTAAGCAACCTGATGGCTCAAGAAAGATCCGACGGCCATTTAGGGCAATCCTTCCAGTTAATCCTTGTAGTTTTTCAACAGCTGGAGGTCCACCGTTTGGAGACCACTGCACTAGGTAGTCCACAAATGAGTGTCCACAGATGTAGGGTTGGTTCTTTTTATAGTATCCAGTCTTCTGGTTGCACTAATGTAGTGGTCTCCAAACGGTAGACCTCCAGCAGTTGCAAAACTACAACTCCCAGCATGCCCGGACAGCCTACGGCTGTCCGGGCATGCTGGGAGTTGTAGTTTTGCAATAGTCTGAGGTCTACCGTTTGGAGACCACTACACTAGGAAGTCCCCATATCCGTGTCCATTGGTTTCATCACTCATACTTGCAGAAATTCTTCAGTAGCTGCGGTAAATCCAGCCAATCGATCGCCAGTCTATGGATCACATGCTTTTGGATGACTAAGCGGCACAGGGTCTGCAGGGAAGGAACTAAGAAAACAAGAAGTCTACATTAGAATCCTCACCATCTATATCTAATTATTCATTATTCGTTTTGCTGCCCCTCCTTAAAGGGGTACTCCGGTGAAAACCTTTTTTCTATTAAATCAACTGGTGGCAGAAAGTTAAACATATTTGTAAATCTTAATCCTTCCAGTACTTATTAGCTGCTGAATACTACAGAGGAAATTCTTTTCTTTTTGGAATGCCCTCTGATGACATCACGAGCACAGTTCTCTCTGCTGACATTATTATAATAATAATGCTTTATTTATTGTTGTCCTTAGTGGGATTTGAACCCAAGTCCCCAGCACTGCAAGGCAGCAGTGCTAACCACTGAGCCACCATGCTGCCCTTAGCATACATCTGCTATGCATCTGCTATGCATCTGCTATGCATCTGCTATGCATGGTTGCTAAAATGAACAGAGATGTCAGCAGAGAGCACTGTGCTCGTGATGTCATCAGTGTTCCAAAAAGAAAGGAATTTCCTCTGTTGCATTCAGCAGCTAATAAGTACTGGAAGGATTAAGATTTTTTAATAGAAGTAATTTACAAATATGTTTAACTTTCTGCCACCAGTTGATTTAGAAGAAAAAAGGTTTTCACCGGAGTACCCCTTTAAACTGCTGCCCTAGGCCAACACCGGATCCACATCGTAAAATTCGCTGTGGATATGCTTGTCTTAAAGGGGTTATCCAGGAAAAAACTTTTTTTTTTTTATATATATATATATCAACTGGCTCCAGAAAGTTAAACAGATTTGTAAATTACTTCTATTAAAAAATCTTAATCCTTTCAATAATTACCAGCTGCTGAAGTTGAGTTGTTGTTTTCTGTCTGGCAACAGTGCTCTCTGCTGACATCTCTGCTTGTCTCGGGAATTGCACAGAGTAGAAGAGGTTTGCTATGGGGATTTGCTTCTAAACTGGGCGGTTCCCGAGACAGGTGTCATCAGAGAGCACTTAGACAGAAAAGAACTCAACTTCAGAAGCTCATAAGTACTGAAAGGATTAAGATTTTTTTTATGGAAGTAATTTACAAATCTGTTTAACTTTCTGGAGCCAGTTGATATTTAAAAAAAAAAAAAAAAAGTTTTTTCCTGGATAACCCCTTTAAAACTGTAGTATACTACAGTTTTTAGTCCAGTCACAAAACCGGATTGGATGAGATGGGGGGGGGGGGGCTAGGTCCGGTTGGGATATGGGAGCGCCCGGTTTTCCCATCTCTCAGCCAGATCCAAGCCCTGTATGTAACAAACGTAATGTGAATGCAACCACCAATTGGAATTTCCCTTTTTATTTTTTTTTACGTGCGGAAATTCCGTGCAATTTTTTTTGCAAATTTCACCCAAATTCCGTGCGGAAACGATTTCAAGTGGAAATTTTTTTTAACATTAACTTCAATGGACTTCTGCTCGCGTGTTCCGCAAGAAGAATGAACATGTTCTTTCTTCTAGCGGAACGTTATTCCGCGAGCGGAATTTACGCAGTGCGAACAGTGCAGAGTAAAATACATTGAAGTCACTGGCAATCCCACCCATCCCCCAGATATAATACATACAGCCGTATTCTAACTGGATCACTCGGACGCTCTTGGTGGAGGCAAAGACGTCGACCACGGCATATAATGGTTGATTTGTTGGTATCCCACGAGCGCAGACGCCCATGTCTTCTCCATTAATGATAATGTGCATGTGACAAGTGCCATCCGCCTGGGTCTCATACAGCACCCCGATCCGGCTTCTGCGAGCAGTAGGGGGCAGAATATTGGTTTTGTACAACTCGTCCAGGATGTGGCTGTACCGACCGGGCTTACTCCGCGCTATCAGTTTGTCACGAGGAATTTTAATCTTGCCCACTTTTAGATACGGTTCCGAGAGGTGTTTTCCCAAAGTTGATATGTTCTCCTCACCATCCGGTATCACCCTATTGTGGTTCCGAGTGATGGCAAATATCCAGCTCTCGCCCTGGTTTACAAGATCCGGTAAGGAATACTCTGGTAATATCTCTAAGCTGCGAGGATCTCGGGCCATAAGCCCAACTCTTAGGTTCCCACACCAGCCCAATTCTTTTTCTTCAATTTCCACCAAAAACAGCTGCCCGGGTACCAGGGGTTCTCGACTGAAGCAAATGCCATTAGCAAAGCTCTCGACTCTGGTAGCTTGAGTACCCGAAGAGTCGATCCGAACGTTAGTGCCATGTATTGTGTGGAAGCATGTAAATGGCTGGCACTGCACGGCCATTGCTCAGAGCTCAGATGACAGGCAGTTTGATGCTATTTTTAAAAAGGCTGCAGCTTGTCTGGGTGAAGTGTCGCGGGACAGCTGCACGAGGTGTAGCAGAGAACCTTTTAGGGGATGCAGAGCTGACCACCAACACCTATCCTATCTCTTATTACAACAAGTCGGGTAGACTTCATCAATAAAAGTGCTGTAACCTGGGAACTTGTGTAGTAAGCGCCCTGCACCCTCGGACAACTGTTCTATCCACTTGTGTTCTGTGTTACAGGTTTAGACACTGGAGACTAATCATAAAGTACCCTACAGAAAAACATTCTGATCATAGCAAAAGTCACCATTATAGATGGAGGCGCTGCTCACAGGTGGTCACGAAACGACAGACTCGGGCCGGCACAGGACAATAAATAATTAATTAGCAAAGAACGGACAACGCGTTTCGGCATATACAGGATGCCTTCTTCTGGTCGAACAATGCTGGTTTGGATCCTGTGAGATTGTGGTGCCGGCGTGGACTGAGTCCACGCCGGCACCGCAATCTCACAGGATCCAAAATATTTTATTTGCAAAGAACGGACAACGTGTTTCGGCATATACAGGATGCCTTCTTCAGGTCTAATAAAAGAGTACACTCTTCGTCGTTGGTAAAGTGGGAGAGTGCTGGTTTGGATCCTGTGAGATTGTGGTGCCGGCGTGGACTCAGTCCACGCCGGCACCGCAATCTCACAGGATCCAAAATATTTTATTTGCAAAGAACGGACAACGTGTTTCGGCATATACAGGATGCCTTCTTCAGGTCTAATAGATTAGTACACTCTTCGTTGTTGGTAAAGTGGGAGAGTGCTGGTTTGGATCCTGTGAGATTGCGGTGCTGGCGTGGACTTAGTCCATGCCGGCGCATCAAACTCAGGATCCAAAATATTTTATTTGCAAAGAACAGACAACGCGTTTCGGCATATACAGCATGCCTTCCTCAGGTCCAATAGATTAGTACACTCTTCGTTGGTGGGAGAGTGCTGGTTTGGATCCTGTGAGATTACGGTGCCGGCGTGGACTCAGTCCACGCCTGCTCCACAATCTCACAGTATCCAAAATATTTTATTTCCAAAGAACAGACAACGCGTTTCGGCATATACAGGATGCCTTCCTCAGGTCCAATAAATTAGGACACTCTTTGTTGTTGGTAAAGTGGGAGAGTGCTGGTTTGGATCCTGTGAGATTGCAGTGCCGGCGTGGACTGAGTCCTTCCAGTATTTATGAGCTGCTATATGCTCCACACAAAGTTCTTTTCATTTTGAAATTCCTTTCTGTCTGGCCACAGTGCTCTCTGCTGACACCTCTGTCCATTTTTAAGAATTGTCCAAAGAAGGAGCAAATCCCCATAGCAAACCTCTCCTGCTCCGGACAGTTCCTGATATGGACAGAGGTGTCAGCAGAGATCACTGTGGGCAGACAGAAAGGAAATTTAAAAAGAAAAGACCTTCCTGTGGAGCATACAGCAGCTCATAAGTACTGGAAGGATTAAGATTTTTAAATAGAAGCAATTTACAAATCTGTATAACTTTCTGCCACCAGTTGTTTAAAAAAAATGTTTTCCAGGGGAGTTCCCCTTTTAAAGCAGTACTCCTGGATAGAAAAATGCCTCCCCCATACTAAGGATAGGGGATAAGTGTCAGATTGCGGGGGTCCGACTGTTTGGAGATTCCTAAGTGCAGCGCCCCAGCTCTCCCACAGATGCTTAGAGAGGGGGGTGTCAGCCGCAGCATTGTGCAGTGGTCCACATTCAGAAGGAGAGCCGGGGCCCCGTGAGTGAGATAGGGGATGTATTTTTCTATCCCGGAGTACTCCTTTAAAGAGGGGGGTTGTTCAAGGCACAAAACAGAATGGGAGTTATGGAAGGTGCCTGTTCCCTGGACCGAAGTCTGCAGCAATGGGACATGATGAACAGTAGAATGTATCTATGTAAGAAGGAGAAAAGAGTACATACAAATTGTTGCACAAGTTTGAGATTTAGAGACAGGGCTCGGCTTCCAGCTGGCTGTCAATCAAACGGGATGGGAGGGGCATGAAGGAGATATTCCAGCCCTGAATACTTCAGCCTCTTTGGAACGCTTCTTTGACACTTGACAGCAGAAAATGTCTACATCATAGA